>NW_008348586.1:7730204-7832305 GCF_000622305.1 Nannospalax galili
TATAGCTTTGTAAAAAACCACCAAACTGATTTTTAAAGTGGTAGCAATATCATGGTGCATTCCCACCAGCCATGAGTGATTGTTCCCACAGTTCACACCCTTGGTGTAATCAGTGTTCTAGATTATCAACATTCAAATGTTTCTTTACATATATGTTGTTTTAATTTGAATTTCTCTAATGACATTTGATGTGCAATTACTTTTTACAAGCTTACTTGCCCCTTTATATCCTCCTGGTGAGGTAGTAGGGTCTTTGGCACAATTATTAATCAAATATTATTATTATTTTTGAACAAATTGTTCTCATTTTTTATGATGGTTTTAGTGTGTTCTTTAGTTAACTTGTGTTCTGTGATAATTTCCATTGATAGTAGTACTTCATCTACACTGAATGTTCACTATTTGTTAGGCAGTAGATGGTCAAGGAATACTTGTAGAAAAATGAAATTTTCCACCTCTATACAAATCAGCTGGCCTCACTGGCTTGTCTCTTTAAGCACATTCATATGGAGGAGCTCTCAAGATACCCACCGAAGATTTTGTAACCAAGGAAATTGAGTTTTATAAGGAATAAGGATATATTTAATTTCATATGCTGAAATAGAAGATGGGGTTTGATACCCAAATCCGGAAACCTTGATTTCCCACATTAATCTTAATTTATGAAGCCATTACTCATTAGAAGGCAGAATGATGTACCAAGTAAAATGTGGATGCATTAGGCTTAGTTTTGAATCTTGGGCCTTGAAGGATGTGATCTAAGTGCCTTGATCTTTCAGACCTCAATTTCCTCATCTCTGAGGCAGACACCAATACTTCTGGAGACAGAAGGAAACAAGAAGTCTTCAATAAACATTACCCTTCAGAAGTAAGACTATTGATACTTTCCTAGCCATGCACTAACCTAGACCCATCATGCTCAGCTTCTAATGCAGATGGGATCAGGTATATCACCTTTGCACACCCATAGAAAACAATCATTAATATGTCCATATTCATCTGTCTCTGACATTACAACATTCCTATGCACAGTTTTACAGAGAAAGGATCCACTTTCAGCTTCTGTTACACCTTCAGTAGTTAGTGTTCTATAGGCAAGCCACATTTCTCACAGGATGGATGAGTTATTGAATTCTATTCTTGACTCATTCTCACTTGTTTTCCCACAAATCATATGGTGGGTGTGTTCCTAACCAAAAACCAAAATAATAAAAGAAAACAAGAAAACAACTGAATTCAATTTTCCCCTCTTCAATAGCTCAACAGTCTCTATTTTTTGGCTGAGAATTTTGAAGATTCATTGATACCACAGTCCCATCATCTGGTTTCCTGCTGATGCCCCTTTCATCAGAAAAAAAAATGGAAATTAAACTTACCTCAAAACGGTGACACCATTGGGAAGATTGAGGACAGAAGGAAGAGCTGGGCTCCCTCATTAACTAAGGAACCCTCACAGTTCTTAATTTTCGGACAATGACTTGACAGAACCACAAATTAGTTCAGGATATATACTTCTGAGGACTGCCCCTAACAAGGCACATGGTGACCTAGCCTGGTGCTAGGTTTTAAGAAGAAAACCTACCAGTACTACAGTCAGAAAATCTACTTGATGTTGCATAAGTCAGCAAAACTCAAGCCCATCTGACTATGAAAGACTTAACATTTTTATTAACACCTATTTATATTTCATAGAACCAGTTTTCCTCATAGCTGTTTCCTTCAAACAATATTTACTGTATACCAAGGAGCACAGTAAGCTATCTGGATGCAGTTTAACACATACTGTTTGAATAAATTTTAATGCACTCATTTAGAAAATATTAAATAAGTAAAACTTATGTAAAAGTAAGTTGTTTATCCACATGTTCAGTCTATATACAATTTATTATCCACTCTTCAGAGCCAAGTGATGGAGATTTTAGGTGGACAAGATAGAGTTCCATGAAAGTAAACTATTTTTTTTTTCTGAGATGATCGCTTCAAGTTTCCCAGGCTAGGTTTAATCTCCTGTGCTCATATGATCATCAGCTTTTAAGTAGCTGGAACTATAGGCATGTGCCAGTGTTAACTGGCCTTTTCTTCTAGCTCTTTCTCAGAGATGACTATCAAAGTGAGGTAAACTTGCCAAGCTCTTCGCTGAAGCTTTTTTTTTTTTTTTTGGTTATCTGATTGTTATGTTGGATTGTTATTTCACCCACATCCCTGAAGTAACTTTTCATAAGTCTAGGTTTTGGGGACACTGGGGTGAAAGAAACATCTTCAGCAAAAGAAGTGTCTTGTTTCAATGTATTTAGTTCCTCTGTGAATATCTTATGTTGCAGACTTCACACGTGATGTGTGTCCTTTACCTGGGGTGCATTTACATGACTGGTTGATAATTTGCATCTGTAATTTCTAAAGACTCAGAGAGATTTCTCTATTTTGGTTTGGATCAGTCGTTCTCTTTTTTCTTCATTCTTTGTCTGCATTGGCTTAGAGGTTCCTGTGCTCTTGTTTAATTTTCCCTCCCAATGCTTTCTTATTTTTCTCTTATGGTGCCTCTGAGACCTTGTACATGATTTGCTCATTTTCATAGATTTTAAAACAAGCATTTTAGTAATCAAATCTCCAACACTATTTGTATCAGATATTTTATTAGATTAAGTGCCACATTTAAGTTTACTTGTAGTGTGCATTCTAAAAATCAGTCTCAAAAGTATTGAAGAAATACTATAGCATCATATAATTCTTAAAACTGCTACTACCTACCCACACCAATTATTCTCAGATTTATAAATTAACAAATCATGATTCTGCTGGGCTAGACACTGTATGCTTACGGCATAGATTTCATGAAGTCAGTAATTGCTAATTAGTGGTTTTTGTTAGCATTTGTTGGTTGTGAGCTTGGTGTTAAGCATATCACACAATAGATCTCATTCACTGTCTTATACAAATACCATTACAATAACC
Organism: Nannospalax galili; assembly: GCF_000622305.1. Classification (NCBI taxonomy): domain Eukaryota; kingdom Metazoa; phylum Chordata; class Mammalia; order Rodentia; family Spalacidae; genus Nannospalax; species Nannospalax galili. Next base: position 7,733,157 of record NW_008348586.1, read on the forward strand.
ATTTTTCAGAGTAAGGACTAGGAGATGGCTCAGTAGGTAAAGACCCCTGCTATCAAGCCTGATAACCTGAGTTAGATCCCAGCCCCACATGGTGGAAGGAGAGAAATGACTCCCACAAGTTGTCCTGCCTTCCCCTCACATGCTGTAGAACATACTCCCACACACATGCACATAGCATTACAACACACACAAATAAATAAGTGTATTTTTAAAATTAAAAAAGAGAACCGAACAAGAGGAGAGCTGAGGAACATTATCAATTCAGTTTGTGCAGAAACACATGGCCAGGTCTGAATACTGGGTCTCTCCATTCAGAGCTTTTCATAACAGCTCCGCTTGCCTACTACTCTGTGGTGCAGACAGAGCAAAGCTCAAAGAAACCAAAGATGCAGGTGAGTATATAGTCATAAGTGAAGAAGCAGGATTGCAGAAGAAAGGCAAGTGTTTCAGACAAACATTAGGGCACAGATTTTGGAGCTACAGAAAACCTCCTTCACTGACTCTGTATTTCCCAGGTCCATGAGCTCAATGGGTCTACTGTTCCTCAACCACTTCTAATCAATATAGGGTATTACAGGAGCCAAGGGAATTGCAACAACTAACACCTATTATTAGATTTAAAAGGTTCTTCCTACATGGTACATGACATTATATATTATTATGAAATGTTTTAGCATCCTGTTTCTCTTTTAAATCACTCTCCAACAAAAGTCTTCCACTATAACTCTTTCAGGTTTTCTGAGAAGGAAGCCATGGTATAAAATAATTTCTAGCCAGAGTAAGGAATTCTACCTTTGTTTAGAAATATTTGGGATTTTGAAAAAGGAAAAATAAAGTCATTCATTTCAGCCAGTTCTAACTCAACTTGTTGAGAATTCAAAAGAAGATTAGAAACACGAAGGTAATTTATCAACAAGAGAGAGAAGGCTGTCTTTGACCATGAACTATGGGGTGGGAACTTTGCATATGAACTCTCCCTGCACAGCAGCATTGTGTAGATTCCAGACTGCAACATTCTCTGGTGATAAAAACTCCAAAATGTCTAAACACACACTTTCCATTCATCCCTGTTCCTCAGCATTGTGTCAGCATCAGATTCTCAATGCTTAGTTTACTTTCTTAATTATCTCCCTTCTGTGCCTAGGAATTGTACATAAACTGTTGTACTTGGCTAGGAGTTGGAATAACTGACATCCCGTGTTACTGAGCTTTCAAAGGAGCTACAGTTCATATATTATAATTAAGCATTTAAAAATTAGAAAGTAACAGTAGGGACTGGAGAGACAGCTCAGCAGTTAAAAGCAATGACTGCTCTTGCAGAGGACCCAGGTTTGCTTCCCAGCATGCACATGGCAGTTAACAACCATCCTAACTCCAGATCCAGAAGATCAGATGCCCTCTTGTGGCCTCTGCAGGTACTGCACAACACCGGCCCACTTATATGAGGGGTTGGACTGCGTGTATGTAAGTGCACTTGTGTTGTGCAGTGCCAGTGGGGGACAAAAGATAGTGTCAAATTCCCTGAAACTGGAGTTAGGATGGTTCTTACCTGCCATATGGGTGCTGGGAATCGAACCTGGGTCCTCTGCAAGAGTAGCCAGTGATCTTAACTGCTGAACCATCTCTCCAGCCCCATGAAAGTAAAATAAAATAAATTTTAAAAATTAAAAAAAAGAAACTTAACAGTAAAGGGATCTATTGTTTCACTGCGGTTGTATTTGTGACAAGTACTCTCTACATATATCTTGAAACCCAATGAAACGAGCTACCACATTTTAATGCATTATATCCCTCACAGATTACATAAAAGATACTCAGGTTAGTCAATTAAAAATGATAAGGAGGCTGGAGAGATTGCTCCATGGTTAAGAGCACTGGATGCTCTTGCAGATGACCAAGGTTCAGTTCCCAGCACCCACGTGACAGCTAACAATTGTCTGTAATTCCAGTTTCAGGGGATCTGATGCATTGTATGCATGAGTACGCTAACATGTAGGCAACATACTCACACATATATAAAATGAAAATAAATTAAAAAATTTAATGGTGATAATATTGTAAGAGAAGATTTTAAAGGAAAAAGTCTCTCACTGACTATGGGATTTCACCAATTTTTGGCAGAGATTTTTGGGTGTGCCAATACCCACTGTACCTGGAATTGGGCCATTGATTTTAAACAACTAAGAACTCATGTATTTTAAAGATTTATTTATTTTTATTTTGTGTGTATAAATGTTTGCCTCTGTGTGTGTGTATGTGTGTGTGCATGTGTGTGTATCATGTGTGTGCCTGGTGTCCATGGAGGCAGGAGAGGGTACTGGATCCCCTAGAACTGGAATTACAAATGGTTGTGAGTCTCTATGTCCATGCTGGAAAACAAATCCAGATCCTTCTTAAGAGCAACCAGTGGTCTTAATTGCTGAGTCATCTTTCCAGCTGTAGAACTCACAGTTTTAAATAGAAAATGTTGTACAATGTTGCTGTAGTGAAGGGGTAACATTGATGTTTCTCCCAAATTTAGCTCTTATTATTGAAAAAAATCAGCAAGGAGGTAAATGATAGCAAGCACTGTTGCCAAATAGTTGTTCCTTCTTGCCAGTGTAAGATGAGAAGACAGGGTGAAGAAGGTTGACTAAATGCTGGCATATCTCCTAATTAGTCCACTAAAGAAACTCTTGCTATAATTCTACAAACTGGGTAATGAAACTTTTGAGGCAAATTATTTTTTGGAAACAAGCATAAAAGCCATATGTGAAAAAGTCACTCCCTCTACCAAAGACCTCTAGTGAAAGACAGTTCTGAGGAACAGACACCTCACCAGCACCTTCAAACAGGAGCTCTCTAAGCATAGAGGAAGCTAGATTTTCCTGCCTCGATGAAGGTGTCTTGGACAGACCCCCAGTCCTTCCTTTGGCAGGCTTACAACTTTCCTCATGAGTCGCTCACATCTAAAAGATTAATAAAATAAAATGCATTACAAAAACAAAGAGATTTAGCTCTCAAATTGGAAGATAATTTTGCTTATGGAATCCAAATAATTCTCACTATTCTGAACTTCCTCAAGAGACCCGAGTGAATATATTACCACCTCACTGGTCGTAAAGCTCATGTTTTCTGGCAATAAAATTGCTGCAATGAACATTTGGGTTCTTTTCCATTTTTAGAACCATTTTGAACAACCTGCCTCTAATGTATTTTATTAGCTCCCTCAAAGACTTCATGTGAATGACAAAACCCCAGTGCTTTGTCTGTGTGGCTGACGTTAAACATAATGTTGTTTTTCAGTGTGGAATCTTACCACTGACAAGCAAGAGTTTGCCATGAGGTTCCCTTGTACTAAATCTCTCTCTGAAATATATTCTATCTATGGGAAACCAGTAAAATGAGATTATGTCTGTTTATCTCTAATCACTGCAGTGTTAGGCGGAAAGGATTTTGGACACCAATAATGTCCCTGATTTAAACCCTTCTTTCTTCTTTAGACCTAAAAGATCATGTACTTTGGGCAACCTTTTTCACGAGCTTCCCGTGTAGCTGTTAACAACATACTGATTGATAAGATGGTATGTTTGCTTATTTAACATGCATCATTTTGTAAGGAGTTCTGCACGTGAAATGTCTCCAGCAATTTTGCAATAAAAACATTAAGAGGGACTTGATCTTCCAGGAGCTAAAAGTGCTCCACTGCTATGATATTTATAATATCATAATAAGCAAATATTATCAAGTGTTATCTTTATTCATGACTAAAGCTTTGTTATTAAAGCACAAGAAATAATACCCAATCACCTAATAAAATTTTAAACTTCAGACACAGATTGACCTCAAAGGCCTTTAAATGTTTCATTTCAAATAAAATCTTGCAGTAAACTCAGAAAACCTCTCTGGTCCTCATAGTGTCAGGTCTCAGTTGAAGCCTTCCACTATTTCACATCTATTTGTCTTCCATGATGATAGGTGTTTGCTCCTTAAAGAAGAGTTTTATTATTAAATGCATTGTATTTACTATATCATTTGTGATATAACCATATTGAGTTATCATTGATACTTCTATTTTGTCAATAAATCAGTAGAGACCTGGAAATTCAATTGATTTGGAGAAAAAAGTTAGCATTAACATTATAGTTCTGGCTCAAAGGTGGTCTAACTGTAAAATCTGCACCACTAAGAACTCACTCATTTTTCCCTATATTTTCTGTAGGAGACCAGTCCCATCATCTTTTTATAATTCAGTAGATTATGGTGAAGTAAAAGGAAACATCCTGACATATTCCTGAAGGGTACCAGAGGTTACCATGTCACAGACTGAAACTAAATAAAATTACTTAGGAGGGAATTGTTGTAAATTTCTTTCTACATCATTTTTTTTATTGAAAATTGACCTATTTTTTATATGTGATGTCAACATAGATTTAAATATATAGTATGTATGTGTGATGTATATTATTTACTATGTGTAAGTATCAGCACTATAGAAAAGCATAGTAGCATTAACCCATAAGACTTCCCATGTCTCAGTATCATCCACCCAAGTCTGGCTCTTGTGGGTAGAAGAAATGAATACAGGCCCCATGGAACAACTGGTTGTCTCCTTATTCAGAAAGTTAATCATATTTCATGTATTGCCTGTGTATAGTTCGTCTATGCGTGGATATAAATATGAATATCCAAAGTACAAAGACAAAGAAAGAACACAATATTTGACAAGTAAAGATTCAATTAAAAGTACTATATGAATAATGTCAATACTTACAAACACAAGATCTCCTCAGAGATCACTGGTCTGTCTGTGGCTATCCAAGTCACAGGTGAGTAACAAAAACCAGAAGGCCACTGAGGAAAAATAATCTCAAAATAAAACTGTACCATGAGCTATGGGCACCAGCGGGAAAGTGCTAGAAAAATCTCTATATTGTTTTTCCACTCACAAATGGAAAAACAATGCAAAGTGTTGTAATTTTATGTGTGAAAAGAAAGGAAATCTCTTTAGAACTGATAAAACACATCCCCAAAAGCACATTTCTCATTCTGCATGTTTAATGCAGCAGTGACACTTCTAAATCCCCAATTAGTTGTGGAATTGCACAGTTTTCCTTCATTTTAATTTCAGAATTTGTTTGTGTTGTAATCACACCTGCACTACAGAAACTCTCAGAGCAAATATTTGCCTGTCCTCAAAGCATGGTGTCCCAGCTGTCAGCACAGAACCCCGTCTGCCCTCGGGCTCTGTGGTAAAAAAGAGAACCAGCTTCAAATGTTTGGAGCTTTCCTTTCACTATTCTTTAAAGTAAGCTTTATTTTTTTTTTAAAAAAAAACTTTTGCAACAACGTTTTCTTTAAATCTTAGAGAAAGCACTGTCCACAGATGAAGAGTATGTTTTTTGTTTGCTTGGTATAATGACACAGTAGTTGGTTTTTGTTTTCAGATAAGATTTTTGAAGTTTAAAATCCAAAGCTGTCCTGGGTGTGAGAAGGGCTCTGAGAATCAATGATTTGACAATCTGAAAGCTGAATGACGTCAAAACGGAGATAAAGCGTCCAAGCCAAGATGATGTTGGCCTGGGCAGTACATGTGTTAAAAATGGAGGAGGAAATTTCACTCCGGGTAATTCTCCCCATTACTAAGGGGAACTAAGGAATGGCAGAGCAGGTCTGAAGGAAAAAATATAAGTTGAAAGCATCATTCTTTGGGAGTAAAAATCTCAGAGAACTGTCAATCTTGTTAACACATGTGTCAAACTAGACTTCCGCTTATCTTTTGTGCTCCTTCATCTGACTACTTTCAAGTTATTTTACTTCAATTTCCAATTTGTAATTTTTTTCTTTTATTATTATCTTAAATCCTATTTTAAGAAGCATGTTTTTAATTGATTTGTTTTATTACTAAGATTTAACCACTTAAAATACAAGATATCAGGAATAATTATTTACTTTTTCTTACTCTTTTCATCAGAAGGCTAAAATATCTTCCTAAGATTTTGTGAACTTAAATAGCCTGTCTAAGGAGTTCCAGTAATGGGACAAATCTTCAGAAGTTGCTTAACCTACCCTTAGCCTATCATCTAAGGCAGAGGTATTCATGAAAAATCTATATCTTATAAGAGCAAGAATAGACAAATTCAGGTTATAAGTGACCACTGTAACAGGAAATCTTTGATGGGAAAAGGATACTTTTGCAGTCTGATCTAGATTCTGACTTAAAAGGAGTTATGGGTGAGACTATGAGGGGTCTAGCCTGTGGTCTCTTACTTTGCATTTTAGAACATTCTATAAGGAAAAAGTTTGAATATTGATTCAGGATTAGATGATTATGGTATGTCATCCAAAATTCTAATTAAGAGAAGTTTATAAAGTGAACACAATTGAAGGTATTAGGAATCTTATCTAAAACAAATATGAATGTCCACAGCACTGGTAAAAGTGTTTTAAAAAGACCAAGTGTAGCATTGTTGGTTAGTATTCAAATTCAAATCTTCATCTAATCCAGTCTCTATAATGTTCACAGATATTAGCATACGTATATATGTATATACATGGAGAGAGAAAAGAGGAAAGAAGTTTATATGGTAGAGAGACAGACAGACAGAGGCAGTGAAACAGAGACAGAGAAACAGGAAGAGGATACAGTCTTTTCTTATATAAAAGAGGATTTGGAAAATTGATGTGTAAATTTATGTTTTAAATATATGTACAGAAATGAATTATTTGATTAATTTCTTAACTAATTCCTGCTTTAGTGAGAGGAATTAAATGCTGAAAAAACACAGATACCATTTTTTCATAGGTTGTTCTGAGTTTACCTAAACAAGAATAGAACTTTCAAAATTATTTGGGGCTCTAATCTATTCTACTTGTAAAACATTGGATTCAAAAGTTCATGAGACTCTGATGATTAGTGTATTAAACCTTGGTGATCCACCACGTATAAATGCCAGTGCATGTAAAATTTCAAAAGCACAACTGGAATTCATATTGGGTCACGATGAGAGCTTGGTTGGTATGAGGCCCTCATAGGTTTCGTATGATTAAAGACATCCCAGTTCATGCCAGTCTAGTGGCACAAGAGACAAATTCCCAGGTCTACTCACACCTAAAGAGACAGAGAGATAGAAACTGAGACAGTGAGGAAAAAGGAGAAAAGGAAAAGTTGAGGAGAGAGTTGGGGAGGGGGAGACTGTTCTATACCTATGCTTTTAGATCTCAAACTCTGAAAACTGTGGTCCAGTCTTTAGGCTGAGTAACCTTTAGTGATTTACTAACAACAAAATGGCTAGAGACTTGGCATACAATGTCCGAACTGACTGAGCATGATTCTCTATAGATTGACGTGACATTTTGAAAACTTAAATGATTACAGATAAATGTGAAGTGTATTTCCAAAAGACAAGAACATGGTTAAACACATTTGGTGACTTGTGTTTTGTGGGCAAACATACAGTGCTTTATTTTTATTAAACTTTTAAATAATTCATTTCCTATCATGAAGCATCTTCGTTAGAGGTTACAGTAAGGGACACACAGATGACTACAGGGAAATGTGGGAAGAAAAAGATGCCAGGAGCTCTTTTGAAGAGAAATAGGACAAGGAAAACAAGTTCCCAGGAGCATTTACTCTATTTCCAAGTTCAGGAAATACAGAAGTTTGGAAGCACCCAAAAGTATGTCACACAGTTAAGACTGATCTCTGAAATTTCTACTTGCCTGAACACTGTGGATGCATAAACAGAATCTGCTTCACAGCTATGCAATGTTTTTCTCAAGAGGTGTTGACAATGAGCATTTTGTAATACGCTGCAGCACCCACAGTGCATTCACCAGCTCTATATTTTACAGTCACTCACAAAGCAATTGGAATTTGACAATAAAACAAACCAACGTCTTTTCCCTATTACCAAACAGATTTCTAAGCCGTATTGTTCAAAAGAAGAATGTGGCTGAATAACGAAGTCCAAAGCCTGGAAGTGAGTTAGGGCTCAAAGCACTTCCACAACTGCTGTCAAAGTCAGGATTTTCAAAGCCCGTGTTCATTGGGAAGAGGATTCAGGCATGGAAGAACATCTGCATAATCTTGGCTAAGCACAATACCTGCAGGGCTCACTGCTTTGCAGAGAGGCAGTCAGTTCATAGTCACAACTCACACAGAAATACTAATCCACTACACACCTCAGTAAAACCCAGGCGTGACCACAAACAGCCCAAGATGCAAACATATAGATGCCAAATTAATCCACTTCTCAGATCTCCTGTGTGAAAGGATGATCCATCTATGCCACAGACAGATTATTCTGGGGGTGACATGGGAATAGCCAAACTCATCAAGAGATTTTTTTTTTAAATGATTGATAGTAGTGGCTATTGAGAAGCTTAAAATGGGAAATTCTGGAATTTTTATCCTAGATGCTTTACTTCATCAAATAGCAAATTTATCAAACTACAAAAAGCATGTCAGAGTCAAAATGCATGAACCGTGAGTCAGAAAGTTTTGGATTCAGTATTTTCAGTGTTTGACTTGGCCATTGACACTTGTGTGACTTCATACAAATCTAATGGATCTCTTGAATGGTTTTTCTTTTTTTTTTAATGTGAATTAGCTGGGAGATTTGCTTAGCAGTTGGCATACTTCTCTAAGGTTCACAGATGCCACAAGCTCACAACACCAGCATACCAACAAAAAAGTGATTGAAATAACACAACCTTCATGGTTGTGGGTGGTTACAGGGTAGTGAAGTGCTCTGTGCAGTTGACTTAGAAACGTAGCACTCCACTGAACTATTTAATTTTACTTAGAAAATATTACCAGATATAGGAAAAATATCCCCACTAGTTTGAAGGTTACAAAATATGGAAGTTATTTTTACTCCTCTATGGTTTAATCTTTAATACCTTAAGTCAATCTTACTCTTGCATTTGGCAAAGACAAATCACTGTTCACTACAAAAAGGAAGAAGTCCACTACATTTAATCTGACACCACCTGGGCACTAGCCAGTCTGGCCTTATTAAGTAGCTTTATCCTTGAACCCTATGAGCATTTTGTCTAGAGAAAGATGGTTTTCTTTTCTGAATAAAAGACAGTGTATTATAATGGAAAGACCTTGGTGAAGCTATATAACTCGACTTTATTAATTCATAATAGCAGTACTGGCCATTTAAACTTCTTTGAAGAGCCACTGTTCTAGCTTGAGTCTCCATTGCTGTGACAACACACTCTGACCAATACTAACTTTGTGAGGAAAGAGTTTATTCAGATTACATCTCCTGGATCACAGTTCATAAGGGAGCCCAAGGTAGGAACTCAGAGCAGGAACCTGGATGCTGGAGCTGAAGCACAGGCCATGGAGGAACACTGCTCACTGACTTGTTCCTCTGGCCCCTGATCAGTCTTTCTTATACAACACAGGCCCACCTGCCCAAGGATGGTAACACCCACAGGGGGCTCGACCTTCCCACATCACTCAATAATCAAGAAAATACCCTACAGACATGTCCACAGGCCAGTCCAATGGAGGAAATTCCCCAATTGAGGTTCCCTCAACCCAGGTGTGTCAAGTTGACATCAAAGCTATCCAGCAGATTTGACCCCTTGTCAACTTGAAATAAAAAGCACATCACTATTAAATCACAGCCTTTCCATTTCTTGTCTCCAAGGTATGATGTTAACATTAATATCACAACATATGACAGTACAACCTTAAAAATCCCACAGTCCTTAAAAAATCCAAACATTTAAAAGTCCACAGTCTCTTCTAAAGGTTTCTTAACTGTAGGATTCTGTAAAATCCAAAACAAGTACTGTTTTATTTCAAAGGGAAGACTTGGGCACACCTAAGCAAAACATAAGTATAGCAAACTAGCTCAAGGCTAGACATTTGGGATTAACTCACACAGCTTTTCTCTTGGACCCAGGCCAGCTCCATTCCACACCTGCCACTGCCCTTGATGGTTGTCCCACGGTCCTGGCATCTTCAAAACCCTGGGGTCTCCACTGAAACTGAGGCTACACCTTCACCAATAGCCTCTTCTTGTCTCTTAGGGTGCAAAGCCTCAGATTCTCTCCATGACCCTTTCAATCCTGGGATTTTTCATTGCAACTGAGTCTGCACTTTCACAAATAGCTTTTCCTGGCCTCTCGGGGTGCCAAGCTTCAGTGGCTCCCTATAACCCCTTCATGCTTTCAACACCAGAACCATGCAGGAGACACTTATACTATATATATATATATAGTTCCCTCCAATCACTGACCCTGAGGAAATATCTCCCAGAAGATTTCACTACAGTGAAGCTGGTCTCTTGTTACTTACAGTTGATTTTTCAGCCCCAGCTAACCAGCATCAACCTACCAGTAAAGCAAAGGTTCTACTTTAGGTTCTGATCTCTTCTTAATACCAGCTGATTCTTCACTCCCAGCCAACCAGATTCTCAATTCAAAATATCACACAAACAGCCCCAATAGTCTCTGCTTTCCTTTGAAGCTTCACAAGCCATGCCTCCATTATCCACAACTCCTTCAGAATAGCTGTTACAGGCTCCACAGAACAAACTCTAAGCACTCAATGGCTTTTCCAGCCCAAAGTTCCAAATGCTTCCACAATCCTCCCCTAAACACTGAGGTCAGGTCTGTCAGAGGAACACCCCACTCTCAGTACCAATTTCTGTTCTAGTTTGATTCTCCATTGCTGTGACAAAACACTTCGACCAGTACCAACTTGGGAAGGAAATGGTTTATTGAGCTTACATCTCCTGGGTCAAGTTCATCAGGGAGACCAAAGTCGGATCAGCGCAGGAATCTGGAGGCAGAACCTGAAGCACAGGCCATGGAGGAATGCTGTTTACTGACTTGCTCCCCTGTCCTTAATAAACCTGCTTTCTTATACAACATTGGCCCACCTGCCCAGGGGTGGCACCACCACAGAGGGCTGAACCCTCCCACATCACTCAGTAATCAAGAAGACACCCCATAGACTTGTCCACAGGCCAGTCCAATGGAGCCAGTTCCCCAAATGAGGTTCCATCAACCCAGGTGTGTCAATTTTTTTTTCAGTTTTTTTTTAAATTTTTTTATTTTGTTTTAGTTTTTTAATTTTTTTAATTTTTTAAAATGATTTATTTAATAACCATATAATTAGAAGAAACATTTCATTACAACAGCATTGACATATTCAATAACAATTCCCAGAGCTAAGGCGCATCTCTTTCAAAATTGGCTGTAAAATTTTAGGTTTATAGTTGAATTAATACAATTATGCAATATTGTACTCTGTATAAACCCTATAAGACATAAAATTAAATTAGGTTTTAAACTTTAAAAAAGATGTCCATTTCATTATTAAAATACAGTTTCATACAGAAAAATTCATTTTTAATACAATTGACACTAAGATGCACATGCATTTCTAATCTCTATATATCTGATTATTACTAGTCACAGTCAGTTACTTTCTGAGCTCCTTGGCATCTAAGCATGGATATAAAGTTATCGAGTAGATTTCAATGGTAATGTTTTTCACATCTACTAATTATTAAGGAGCAAATTTTTACACTTTGAAGAATTATTTTTTTCTTTTTTAAAAAAAATTATTTATATACCTACTTCCCAGGTAGCACCCTCCCTCCCCGCACTAGAGCCCTTATACTCTGATATCACAGCTTTTACTGTCCGCTATGTTGTTGGCACCCCAGCCATTCCCCACTACTTGCCCTTCTGGTGAATCTAGTTAGCCTATCTAGAGGTCTTTGTTTTAGGAAGGTCAGCTGTTCCTCATCTAGCAGTAATCAGTTGTCAATATTCCTTTAGATGAGATTGGGGTCTGCTGATCATTTTCCCAGTTCCATGCTGGGTTACTATCTGGGAATCCCTTTGGCCACCCTGGCCAACAACTCAAAAGAAGGTATCAATTTGACACTAAAGCTGTCCAGCACAGCCACTAACTCCTTTCTTAATCATATTTATCCCTTCCACGTACATATGTATAAGATCACACATACAGAACTCTAGCCTCACTTCAAAGCACTTGGTAAACACTCAACACTTAGCAAGAGTGACAGTGAAGTAAATGACAAGTAAAGAAATTAACTGAAGGACTGCTGGACTCTTCCATTGGCCTGGTGCATGAAGGGGTCCACTAGGGCATCATGATACCATTTTATGATGGTACAGTAAAACTAATGAAAAAGATGGAGAGAAAAAAATATTAAATAAGACCTCCTAAATGTCTGTAGACAGTTTACTATGGCCTCAGTCTGTTTCACTTTTGGATGCTAGAGTCTCTCACTTTTTGTGAGTTGGGTAATTGCTTCATCAAAAGAATTCCTTAATATTTCCTTATTAATTATTTTATTATTTTTATTATTATATTTTGAGCAGGGTCTTCCTGTAGCCCCAGCTAGCCTGGAACTTACCATGTAGAATAGACTCTGCCTCCCAAGTGCCAGAATTAAAGGTGTGCATCATCATGCCAGTTTAAATTCCTTATTTTTTAAAAAAGAGTTTATTATCTTTATTTCTTGTATATGAGTGTATAGTGTGCATGTTTGTAAGTGCACCCATGTCGTGCAGTGCCCACAGAGGTTAGAAGAGGGTGTAGGATTCCCATGGAACTGGTGTTACTACAGACAGTTGTTAGCCACCATGTGGTGCTGGGAATTAAACCCAGATCCTCTACAAGAGCAGTGTTCTTTAGCTGCTGGGTTATTTCTCCAGCTCTTAATTCCTTATTTTTAAAGATTTGTTTTTCTTCACTACCTATTCTCCAAATTACTGGTTTCAGTTTGCAATGGCAATAATTGAATTCATCATTTTATCTAAATATCTCAAAACCAAAGACACAATTAAGATAAAAAGGCGGTGGCAAGCTCATTACCTAGGAAACCCAATTGACTGGGAAGTAGGTTTTGCTCTTGGCTCAGCATCTGCATGAAGTCTCTGGGTGGTACTGTGTTTTCCCTGCTTGAATCAAGAATGACAGGTATTCTGGATAGCTGTTTGTTTCCTGGTTTGTTTTCACACACACACACACACACATATACACACATATATACATATATATGTACTAGAATATATATGATTATTTCATGTGTATGGTCATGGTGGAACCAAAGGTATGATGAAAAGGCTTGTTAGTCAGTGGTCCAAGCCACCTTATTTCAGAAGGTCAACTCTTAAAGACTCAATTGAATGATCAGCAAGTTTTGCCTCTGCCCCTCTCAGCATAGAACATAGACAGCAGAACTAAACTGGACAATGGATCTCTTCAATTCATTTGGGATTTGGATGCAGACACATCCATGTTAAGATATTGGAATAAAATTCATTAATAACTTCTACTAAAGTAATGAAGATTCTATATTTTCAGATTCTCTGGAAACTTCCTGTTCAGCTTTGCCTAAGATTGTAAAGACATGCAGTCTTTCGAAATAGTACTCCTCTACCTAAGCTAATTTGAGAAAATTACTAATACTGATTACTATTCTTTTTACTATTACTTATCACTATTATCAAATTAATTGTTCAAACTTGGACTCCTGTTACATGCAAAAGTCACTCCTAAATAAACAGATCAAACCAACCAACAGCTAACTCTAAAACACCAATGAACACAACCTTCCAGAATCAAATTCCTATAATTTTCATTTAAAAGTATGACAAACATTATTATTTTTAAAAGAATGTTACTTGATGACTTTGCTTGTTGGCAACTTTACTACAGCAAAATAATGGTCGAGGTCACTGTTTCACAAAATTGGCCAGTAGGAAAGTTGATAATACTTGACATGAAGAATCATGAAGCTCTCCTAGAATGAATAAACCGTGTCACAAATGCTGTAGATTTCAATGTCTGGCACTGACGTCATGTAAGTAATGCACATAGCCTCCTTAGAACTCCAGGAAGCACTAGTGTAGATCCCAGGTACACAAAAATTGATTTTGTTTCAATTTTTTCAGAAATAAAACCATAATTTCTGCATACATTAATATTATCAAAGCAGGTCAACTACCTATTTCTCAGAAGTCAGAAATGGCTGTCCTTCTACGCAGGGTGATGACAGGTCAATTAGCACAAAGTCAAACCTTGAACATAGTGCAAGAATTAGTTCTGAGAGAATCAGAGACAGATGGAGAGAGAGGGGAAAACAGTGATGGAAGGAACAAAGGGTTGAAGGAGAAGAATTAATTAGTGAAATGGAGAGGTTAAATATTCTTTAAAAGATAGCAGGATTGTAGTCTGACGCTAGCAAGTAAAGATAATCCTGTTTTCCTAAGAATAAAGTTCAAACCATGGCTTTTGTTACCTCCCCATCTTTCCCAATCTTCCCTCTTTCCAAGTAAAATACTGAACCCATGAAAAAAAATTGACCGAAAAAAAAAGGCCTAGGTTTAAATTATTCTAAGATTTTATGTTCTTAAACCCACCAAGCTCTAGCACTACTCATCTGTCCTTACAATTTTTAAAAGGACTTTTAAAATTGCTGAAGCTTCTGTCAGACTTGAAATCCTGGAGAGAAAGGTAGAAAAAAAGATTTATACACAGACTCACTGCATCCCTTAAGACTGTTTATTCCACTTCATAAATCAGCACACGGATGCCTAATAGAGCAAAGAACGAAGCGTCCAGATGTCTGCCGACAGCAAAGCTCGAGCCTTTTTCTGTGATGATGAGTCCACCTTGGACTCCTCCCATCCACTTGAGATTCCATGTTCAGTGGAAGGCGAGAGTACTCTTCCCCACAGTGAGCAGCCCCCATCTTTCCTACCTAAGAAAACCCTGCAGAAACGTGTCTAATGCCATGTGAGGGAAGAGATAGAGGAGGGAAAATGGAGTGGGAGGTGTCAGCCTCTAGTCTCCATGTAAGTGAGAGGAGAAATTAGGTTACCTGTTGTGACTGATCTTTTCGGTATTGCCCCCACAGGAAGACAGTGCAGACAGCGGCTGACATTTGTATTCTGGACTCGGTCACTGCTTCTCTTGCTTCTCCTGACCTTACCTTTCTCTTGCCCAAAATAATGGTCACAATCATGATGGTACTAATGAATGACAACAGTGATGATTATATCTTCCAATACTTTTGGAGGTATTAAGTGAAAAAAGGTAATTGTTTTATAAAATATGAAGCTATAGCAGATATTATTTTTCAACTGTGTGAAACCTTCCAACATTAAATCCAGATGTTTAGCTGGGGTTAAGAGATTCTAGGTATGGAAAAGATGACTAAATGAGAGTAGATCATAGCTTCACTGACTGTACTTTTAATTTGGAGTAATTCCTTAATTTTGATGAACAAGATTCTGGAAAAGTTATCCAGGGCGTAGCTAGGCTTGGATGCAGAATCCAGGCCTGTAGAAAACAACAACCAAACTCTTTCACTCTGTGCTCCCCTCCCTTGTCATGTGGTGCTCTCAAGTTTGAAGTACTAGAGGAGGGACACCATCAGCAGAAATTCTAGATCTAGACTGACAGACCCAAACTAATTGACCAAATACATACATACATACATACATACATACACACACACACACACACACACACACACACACACACACCACACCACACATTCTCTCACACAGCAATCTAGGAAGTTTATCAAAAGGAGAAAGAATTGGTAGCCTAGATGATAGTACTCATATAAAAAAACTGTTCTCTATGTTTCTGAAAGGTAGTGCAAAAGAGATCCAATCCTGTCAAAGTGCAATGTGGGAAAACATCAACAAAAATAGTTAAACTCTTGGTTACATGTATGCCATTCAGCAGCTGGTGGCTCATTCCTCTACTAACCCATTCCTACCTGTGCACTGGAGCTATTCTATCTGAGCCTTCCCTGATGAATCCACAGTTCTCACCATCTGCTTCTGTGGCCCTGGCATCAAGGATGACTGATACCTTGGGATTTCAGTGAATGCTGCTGTCTTCACTCCCTTGTTTTGGGGACGAAGAAATCCACTGATGCTAGCCACCCAATGTTCCATGATTTAATAGGATCATATAAGGAGGACAGGGATGGCTGAAGTTAAGAGAGGACATTGATTTCCATCTCCTGGAGGATAACTCTTGAAGTTTCTAAAGTATGCCTCTGGCCTTCTGATGGTCCCATAAACTCTGGAAGATGAATGCAGTGTCAGTTTTAAAGTCATCTCAGACAGTTTATGTGTGGACATGGACTTGAAATTCTAGCAACTGACTGAGTTCATTTGCTGATACATTAAGGGATTCAGGTGGGGAATAACTCACTGAGATTCAATTGCCCTTTGCAGTAATGCTTATTTGAGAGCCTTTTGCCTAAAAGCTTCTGAATGTAGCAAACATAATAGCCACCAGACACCCACCCGCCTTCAACAGCTGGACTCTCTTCCGTGAAATTCTTAATGGTTCATAAAACTACATTTTACTTGCTTCAGTTTGCTCCCTCTTGAGATGATAAAACAGGAAAATCTTAGTATTCCCTGACTGCCACATGGTCTCATGACCCATCACTCAGTATTTGTCAAACTTGTCTTTGTGTATGAGTGAACTCCTAAGTAATGCTACCAGACTTCACAGCATTCTGCAACTCAGAACATCTTGGAGTACCTGCAGGACCGAAAGATGCCAGTAAATCTAAGAGAATTCCAAGTAGAGCTGCAAATGTGATTTAAGAATATTGAAAGTTGATTTATGAAGGAAGATCAAAATACTCTTTACAGAGAAGCCAACTATGTAAATGTGGCATGCATATTTCTGATGTTCGTGCACACTCAAGGGGGAAGATTAGAAGCTAAACTACAGGCAACTGGGAACATTCGAGCTTAGAAAACAGACCCACTGCTTGTCAAATACAATCTCTGCCAGATTGTAAGATGCCAACAACTTTTCAAAAGGTGATGCCTCTCAATGTTAAAGTAATTTATCTCTGTAGTGAAAACCAAGATGTGAAGCAAGAGATCTTCAGGAGACGGTGGCATATGCCTATGGACTGAGTATTGTTGAGCCTCAGTTACCTGGGTAAGTACAACAACTGCATCACTGGATGGGAGGTAATGGGGCTTGACACATGCATGGCTGTTACTAGTGTTCTGCTCTCCACAGTATCATTACCTCCAATGTGGACATGAGAAAGCTGTAGTCCCATAAGCCTTCCTTCTTATTGAACTTCCATTGAGAAACCAATCACATGCTGCATGTAAGCAAAGACCTGGCTGAAGAGCTAAGCAGCTTGGGATGAGAGAGTAACACGGTTTAATTTTACACTCCCTTTTCGCAATAGCCATAAAATGCCAAGAGTATCTTTTTGTGGCTTTTGACTTGAAAGCCAAGCACAAGATTTGAGAAACAGGAGGTTCTATATTTTACTTCTAAGCACCTGTGCCAGACAAATCTTGAAAACACTTTCAGTTTTTTGGAACGAATTCCCAGATTCACAGGCTGGAACAAGACAGTGATAAAATAAACAAATCCAAAAAGAAAGAAAGAAAGAAGAAAGAAAGAAAGAAAGAAAAGAAGAGAGAAAGAGAGAGAGAGAGAGAAAGAAATAAAGAAAGAAAGAAAGAAAGAAAGAAAGAAAGAAAGAAAGAAAGAAAGAAAGAGACCCAAGCTAAATGCTTTGATTCCAACTTTCTTCCCTCCAGTACAACAATAAGATATTCTATGACAATAATAATGTCTAGTCATGATTAGAGTTTTAGAAACTGTCCTTGATACTTTTCAATACTTAATTAACTCTTATAAACTTCATGTGGCTTAGGCTTTCCTTGAAATTATTCAAGGTCTCATTACTGGTATGTGCTTGAACTGAAACCTGAACCCAAGCTCCAGATTACAGAGCCATGTTATTCTAAACTATTGCCCAGTACTGGCTCCCACATTTTATAGATGATTTCCACATAAATACCCAGCGTATATGCACCTCCATCTATGTACATCACAGAATCCATGGACTGAAAAAAAAACACATTTTATTACTTGCCTCCATCTCTGAGATAGTCCCTGGAAAAGCATCATTTTCTTGTGCCTCTTCTCCTCCAGCATATTTTCAACTACATCAACTCCTTTAAAATTGATTGTTGTGGAAAGATTGTAAGAGCCAGGGAGGAGGTACAAGACCATATGGAAACAGAGTCCTACAAGCTCCTGGGAACCTGCTCATATGATTCTATGGCAATGGTATCAGCATGCACAAGTCCCACGCTAACTTGGGCAGACAATAACCCAGCGTAGAACTGGGAAAACAAATAGCAGACCCCAATCTTATCTGAAGGAATGTTGCCAACGGATTGCTGCTACATGAAGAAGAGCTGATCTTCCTAAAATAAGGGACTCTAGAAAGGCTGACTAGGCTCAGTGGATGGACTTTCACTGGGGAACAGCTCTGGACAATGACAACCCAGGGGACTTTAACAGGGATGACAGAGTATATGGGCTCCAGTGGGGCTTGGGGAGGCTATGGGAGGGTGCCAGTGGGGATGGGGGTATTAAAATTTGAGCTATTCTGATGAAATACCCAAACAGTTCAATAAATGAAAGGAAAAAAAATGATTGTTACATACAGCTCAATCCTAAATTAAAATCATCCAATACATCTTCATCTCACACAGTCAAAAAAAGCCCATGCCCTATGATGACCTGCAAAGGCTTATACATAATCTGACTACCACCATGTACCACCTTGACCTTTCTAGCATCATCCTTCCTGTCCTATTCCTTACTAGCTCTGTTCCAGCAGCTGTCAGTGTACTTCTTTGCTCCTTCTTGAACAGAGTATATACTTTCCAGCTTCAGAAAAGTTTCAACCACTGTTCCTCCTGGATTTGGATCACTGTCCACACAACCCAGCTATATATGAGGCTCACCACTTTCTCTACAAATTGATCAGCTCTCACTACCCTGTAAAGACGTTGAAAACCCTGCTCAGCCCAAACTTTTGCCATTCTTCCTTATTTTCATTTTTCCACATCATTGGTGGTTGTATAATGTCATTTGTATTTTGTAAGCAGTTTTTTTATTTAGGTAGTTGTTTTGTTAAATAAAATGCCTGATACATGCATGTAATATATGTATGTATTCTGTTTTCTACTAAAATATAAACTCTATCATTTCGATTTCTTTTATTCTTTTAATTTCTTTCATTTTCTGCTACATACCCAGCATCCCACACAGTGGCATATAGTAAATATTTAGTATATGAATGCAAAATATGTAGTTTTAGTATTCTAAAGAATATCTTTCAATCAAATCATGTAAAAGCCTTAACACCTAGGAAATTCTTTCCATTAAGCATTCTTTCAAACTGACATTAATCAGACCCAATCTATGGCTGTAAATGACAATATTGTTAAATATTTCCTAAGTCATATTCTCACTTGGCAGCAATATCTTTTCATCTTAAGCAGTATATTCTCTTTAGGAATAAGTGAAGGGAGATTGAGGTGATGGGTCCTTAGATAAAGTACTTGTCTGTCAAGCATGAGGACCTGTGTTTGGGTCCCTGGGACCCATGTGAGAGCCAGGCACAGTGATGTGCACCTGTAATTCTAGCACTGGGGATTTAGACACAGGCAGATCCATGAATCTCATTGGTCATCCAGCCTAGCAGAATGGACAAAATCCAGGTTCAGTGCAAGATCATATCTCAAGAAATAAGATGAAAAGAAACTGAGAAAGATACTCAATGTTGACCTCTGTCCTCTACATGCACGTGTACACAGATGCACACACACACACACGCATGTGTACACATGCACAAACGCGTACGTGTGCATGAGCGAGCACACACATGCATGCATGCATGCACACGTACACACATGCACTCTCTCTCTCTCTCTGTCGTTCAGAAAGGGCCATGAGAATACAGGAGATAGACTCAAAAGTGGAAACAATAGATAATACACCATAATGGGGAATCATTATTAGCTATGACTTCAGCAATTACTGTTGTTACTTTTTTGGGGGGGGTCTTTTTGAGAGAGGGTCTCCCTGTAGCCCCAACTGTCCTGGAATTCACTATGTAGACCAGGCTGGCCTTGAACTCAGAGAGATACACCTGCCTCTGCCTCCTGAGTGCTGGGATTAAAGACATGTGCCACCACACCCGGCGGTTTTTTCCTGCTGTCCTGGAACTCACTATGTAGACCACGTTGGCCTTGAACTCACAGAGATCCACCTGCCTCTGCCTCCCGAGTGCTGGGTTGTTACTTTTTTAATTGTTGGCTACAAAAGAAATTTAAAAATAAAACCTTTTGATTTGCAATAATTAGATACACAAATTAGAGAAGTGTTTTTTGTTTGGATTATTTAATGAAAACAAAAGACTTCACTTATTAGTGGTTGGTAAAATTAAATAATATAAAAATATGGTACAGGAAACAATATGGGGTCAATTTTATGATCAAAATAAGCTGTATTTGAAGTGGTGAAAGAGTTGTAAGAATTTGAGAGGCAACTAGGTCATATGAAATAGATATGAACCCTGCAACAGTCATCCCTGCAGTCTGTGGAGTCAAAGCCTTCAGTCCTGGGAACACTGGAAGCCTTACATACGGTGGACGAGAACGACTCCCATACCTGATTCCTCTTGGAACCTGGAAGAAATCAATATTTCAGTAGCTCAGCCCCATGTGGACAGCTGACATGATGTGAAAATATCCCCTGTCTTTATGCAGGACACCGATGCCATCCAAAGGCATGGTCCACCCCATGTCCAGGGGGAAGTGTCAGCAGGAAAGTGGGAGTTAGGATCATTATTCAAGACAGGGATTAAAAGGTCAAAACAGCAGGACTCAGGAAAACAAATAGGACCAGGAAGAATTATGATAAGGGTCCCATCTCTCAGCACTGGAATCTCAATACAAAACCCCAGGAGACTGAAGATGGAAGACCTCATCCTCCACGGCAGCAGTGACTACTCAGTATGAAAGAGTAGAGGTTGACACTCCTTAGTGAAATTCTGCAAGAACTGGAGGACAAGGCACTGACCCAAGGCCATGTCCCCAAGTCTTTCCCATGTAACCCTTAACTGCATAATCCTCTTTAACCCAAGCACAAGAGAAACTGAAGATGTGAAGAAACAACTCTGGAAGATTATTTCTTCTAGTGAGTAGAATTTAGGTTGAAAATGGTGGGTTTTACTGAAGGTGAATAAGATAAAATCAAGTGGTATGTGAGTACTTCTTTAAGCAAAAATGGGTACTGATGAGCAAGCAGTATTCAGTTATAGAGAAATAAATTTATATTTCTACCTATCTAGGTCACAGTGTATAAATTTTAAATCCACTCTATATGTAAAGGCCAGTGATTTACCAGCACTGAGTTTTACAGTAAAATGAAAACTTTAAGTTACCAAAGAGCTAAGACCAGACAAGAAATCAAGAGGAACATAAAAAAGTTAGTCCCTCATCCAAGAAGAAGCATGTTAAAAGTGATTCTGCTAAAATATTATAAAGCCAAATATGAAAATATTCTGTGTCCTGCTTACAATAAACCATATAACCTCAACACAGTTATTTCCAAATGGTGTGTGGGATTCAATCTGCATAAAGCCCAAGAATAAAGACATACTTTACAACATGCTCAGGAATTTTCCTCTCATGTTTATGAAAGCCTCACTCTCTTGTTCCCATTTCTACCCAACTAGAAATAGCTATATCCACTACAAACTTGACTACCTTGACATAGTCACTCATGATTTGTTAATGGATGAATTCCATCTGACCTAGAGCTTCAGGCACCTTAAACACAAGAAGTCATTTTCTAACTTTATTGATATACTGTAGAAAGAAAAAGAGACAAAGTCACAGCTCAACTGCATTTAAGGAGCCAGTAGTAAGACCTTGAAGCTTTGTGCTTTGTTTAAATTAATAATAAAATATAGATGAGATTGGCTCTGAGGTAAGTCATATGAGCAAGTTCAATTCTGTCTTTTGTCACATACTATTGATGTGTCCTCTAACTTTCCTCATTTACTCACATGGTAATGACAGGGTACTTACATACAGGGAAAATACAGACTGCACACATAAAGACTCAACTTAACAAAACAACTTACCATATCATGTGCACTCAATAAAAGTTTGTGAACACTATATAGCTGTAATGAAGTCATTTTGACCCAGGACTATCTCCATAAACTTTTTTTCTCAATTCCTATTTATAAAGATCATCCCATTTCCCCCACTCACTTTTCTATGCTATCCTGGCACCAATTTCCCTCAGCTATATTGTATTTGTATTGTATTTGCCATACTGTTAGTAAACAACAGTTTAAAGTACTTTAGGGAAAATCGCTTCCTTCACTGCTGATATCTTTACACACAACACAGAAATGTCTTTAGTGTTGTGTCTGATTGTTAAAAATGCAAAGTTCTAGTGAGTGGCTCCCCAGTGTTAGGATATACTCCTCAATCAATAAACTGCATAGAAACCTCTCTGCTCAGAGGGTGGAACTGCGTAGCCTATCCCAACTTGTCCTTTATGAATAACAGGGAAACCAGAAAGGAAAAAGTTAGCAACTCAATCTTTTGAGTCAGAATTCTTTGTCATGATTCCTCTATTTCATTCTTTAAAAAAAGCATTTGCCTATTCTGGTTTGAGTTCCTTATTTGCAAAATAATGGCACAAACCGAGGATTATTTCCATTTTCTCCTCCAAATTCTTTCCCACTTTAAGATGGAGAGACTGTAATTGACAACACAGTCTCCAAGGCTTCAGGTTATGGTTATGGGAGAACTGGGAAATGGTCCAAAACTGGAAAGAGAGGAAGCAAAGATTTTACATGTATCCTATGCCTTCTCCTAACCCAGATCTATCTACCAGGCTGCTGATTATCTGTGTCCCTCCACCTGAACCTGCAAACCCTAATCTCTGTATAAAGAACTACATGTTAATATATTAAAATCATGAAGAGACATAATTATATAGCTGAAAACGAGTAAGATTAGTTCCTTCTAGTTTTTAGACATATTTAACAAATGTACATTGGATGCCTATAATGTGCCAGGCGCTGTAGTTGATAAAAGAGATACATGAATAGAACAGACATGATTTCTGACCTCACGGTAGTCTTAAAATCTAAATGAAACACAGATCATGCATTGAAAACTTCAATAGAATGCTGCTGATCATGATCTTTTACTGGTATGCCTGATGCATCACAGTGAATGGAACTCTGTGATATTTGCATATGCAAAAAAGGACCAGATCTTTCTGTCTTCTGAGTGGTTATCACTTTTCTTAGTTTCCAAGCCACTATAAGTAAGGAAAGTTTCCCACCAGAAATTTCTTCAGGGTTTTGAAGTGTGAATGTATTAGCTCATATTAAAAAAAAATTAACCCTTATGTAGATCCTTAGGTGAGTTGTTAAAATGGGCTATATTGTGTGAATTTTGAGCTTATGTAGGTAACTCCTGTCTTATCCAGGCTGCTTGGTATAGTCAAAACTAACCAGTGAAAACAACATTTGGCATGAATCTCAGAGAAAGAACTCTAAAATCAGCCTTGGGTTGGATGGGTTTAAAAGTCACCCTCCTTTGTAGGGAGAGATTCTTTTCTTTTCCTGTTTTTTTGTTTTGTTTTGTTTTGATTTTGTTTTTTTTTTTTTGTTGTTTCTTGACAGGGTCTTCCTAGTCCCAGCCCACCCTGAACTCACTTTGTGGACCAGGTTGGCCTTGATCTCACAGAGATATGACTGTCTCTGCCTCCTGAGGGGCTGTGATTAATGGCCTGTGCCACCACGCCAGGCTCAATTCTTTTCTTTAGCTACTCAAGCTGAACACTGCTCAGAAGAGCCAGCATGCCAGCTCCAACCTAGGACTTTGGCAGTTAGTGGGCTGTGTCCTAGTTACTCTCCCTGGCATTATTTTATTTATTTATTTATTATTTTCAAATGAAAAGCAGTAACTTCAAATTTGAGAAGGTTAACTAAGTATACATATGCTTGTGTGTACATATTCAAACTATTTACTCAGTATTCTTTAGGATTAAAGTGAATGGAATGTCTTTATGTCTTTATGCGTGATATATTTAGTTAACCACATGTTTTCTCAAGCTACTTGATCTGGTATTATGGGTCTGCAATCCCTGATCTACAATGATTCTACCTATTGAACATTGTAGATGTAAATTAGTTGACATGTTGTTCTTAATGTAGATTAGTAATATAAACAGAAAAGGAGTTCTTTAGATCTTAAGCAAATCTCCGTTCATCATCATTTTTCCTTTGAGGCCAGCATCATGCAACTTATACCATATATTTGTTTCATCCATAAATATAGAATGAATAGATGCATAGTTGGTTGCAACTATTGCCTTTTTGGAACTAGTAATTGTTGACCTTTTATTATTTTATTTTACTGTTCATCCAAGCATTGTGGGGCTATTTTAGCCACTGACAATTTAAAACACAGACAGAGAAAGACATGGTCCTTCTCTTGCAAATTTACCTGCATACCTCATCTTCCTAGAGCTGAGTCTAAAGGGACCTCTGACTATGGGGAAGTCAAGGATGATGAAAGTTGGGGATTTGGGTCTGGACCTATGGGGGCAAGCAAGTTTCATCCACTGAAGCCTGGTTTTCAGCTGATCATGTTCTCATTCTTAGATCATCATCGCTTAGGACTCCTAATGGTATCACTCTTTGAGTCACACATAAAATAGAAATATAAGTAGTATTTGTTAAAGGTACTTTTCTGCTTCCTACATCTCAGTAGGTATTTCATTAGAATTTTCCTCCCATGTTAAAAGGAAAAGGAAAAAGGGAAAAAACCTTGCAAAGCCAGTGGAGTCTGAACCACTACATAGTAGATGCATCGGTAGGAACTGTGGTTTGTAATCTAATTCAAACCTTTTCTACTCCACTGAAATAGCTGCAAATGCATACTTCAAAAAGTATGAAAGTAATGTGAATTTTTCATAGTTGTGACCAGAAACATATTTTGTAGCCACTGTTCGAAGCATTTTATTAGCATTATGCTTACTCTATTGAGGAGTCACAAAATTTGTGCTTAGTATTGCCAGAAATGGTTTGCTATCAATCTTTCAGTAAAGTAGCAGTAAAGTCCTCACACATTGCTCCTTCCATAATCCTGTCCAGGCAGTTGTCCAAAGTCATATGGATCTTAATGTGATCAGAAAGTTTTGCGTATTTTTTTTTAATTCGTTAACTGTCATACATTGAAATATTTTAATGCTAGCAATCATCTCTGTATTGTGTTTTCCACAAAACAATATAAGAAACAAAGGTACAGAGGTCATCTTAACACCACTGTCTTTGATGTGCAAATAATGGGCCTGTCTGGGCTTTTGTCAATGGGGTAGGCAATGGCCCTGGTTAACTTTTATTAATGTATGCTTTCTAGATGCAAACTTCCCCTGTGAAAGTCATAGAGCACAAGGGTCTCAGCTTCTCTTGCTCATTCTTTGCTGTTTTTTCTTTCTCTCTTTCTTTCTTTTACCTTATCTTCTTCTACATAAGCACGCTTTGGACAAAAATACTGATTTTGAACTTCCTTCTTTTAAATACCGTGGAGTGCCTAAGGCTTGAAAACTCCTTTTCTCTGTTCTTGGTTCAATATGCTCAGTGGGGAAAATTTGTCACTGCAGCAGTTGCTGTTGGAGAAATATAGAGACCTCCTTTCCCCTTGGCCTTCAAAGCATCTGCTGCCTGGACTTTTGTTTGTATTAATGAAGAATGCCATCTGCATGTGTAGGCTTCTGCATTTTTGTAGGAGGCAGAGAAGAAAATCCCAACTTTTCTCTGTTCTTGGTTCAATATGCTCAGTGGAAAAAATTTGTCACTGGAGCAGTTGCTGTTGGAGAAATATAGAGACCTCCTTTCCCCTTGGCCTTCAAAGCATCTGCTGCCTGGACTTTTGTTTGTATTAATGAAGAATGCCATCTGCATGTGTAGGCTTCTGCATTTTTGTAGGAGGCAGAGAAGAAAATCCCAGAGTGGAACCCATTAGCCATTATAGTGTCCTATTGTGCCACTTCTTGCATGACTCAAAGGCCACATCCTCATAGCCACCTGGGACTACATGGGGCTCTTTCAAAAGAGCACAGTCTCAAAGCACTGCTGGCCATCTTTTCACGAAGAATTAACTCAAATGCCACTCTCCTACTGGAATCAAAGATTACGGACATGACTTTTCCTCTGCCTTAATGGAAGAACCAGAAACCTATTAGACACAAATGACAGAATCCCAATTCAAGACAACCAACAAAGAGGACATTATTGCCTGCACAGTTGAGAAGTTGAAGAAATAAATCCACTTTGGGGTAACTCTTTTGGGACGCTAAACAATTCTGTCAGAACTTGGTGTTGCCCCACCACTTGGTTCAGTTTTTGTTGGTATAAAAGGCCAATTCTCAGCAAGTTGTATCATCTTACATGGGGTATGTGTCTTACTGACTAGGCAGCTGCAATTTGAAAGAAATCTCAGTTATCTACTAGTTTCAGAAAATGTTGGAAAATTGAGTGTTGTTGGCTTGAAAAGTGTGGGTTTTCTGGAAAGAGTTTCCAGAAAGCAGATGGTGTCCCTTTTATACTGGAGTGGGAGCCTATGGACTGGGGGTGGGGCAGAATGAGGGCAAGGAAGTAAGTCTTTCCCAGAAGAAAAGCACGTTTCACAAGCCAAACACAGAAGGGGTCACTCCACAGAGGGAGGCAGGCAGACCTCCCAGGACTATTTGGGGAAATACTTAGTCTCACATGAACCCAGTATGAATGAGCCTTATCCTTTGCTAAGCCAGTCTTTGCCCAATTCTCTGAGTGTCAGGGAGTTCCATCTTTATCCTTCGAGATTCCTTTCCTTGTTAAAAAGACATATAAAGTTATATATATATATATATATATATATATGAATGAAAGGGCAGATAAAGAGGTTGCAGCCAGAACTAATAAATAAAGAGCCCAGTGTGATGTATCTTCAGATGTGAAGGTGATGTGCTCTGGAAGGAAAACTTAAAAGACCTGAGAATGACCTGAACACCAATCATGTCATCCCAGAGAATCAACAGGGAAAATAAACTGGCCAGAACACCTAATTTTATTAATCAATAATGCATTCTGAAAATATGACATTCACAATAACAAATGAACACTTACTCGACATTGTCTGAGAGAGCTCTATGTGTTGATGAGCATTTGGTACCTACCATACATAAAGGAGGAATTGAGTTCAGCAAGTAAATACATGAGTGGCTCCAGTATAAAGACTCAAGAAAGCATGAAGTAGGAGCTGTGTCAGTTAAGCTATGATGAACACGTACCAGCACATAGAGGGAGTTGATACAGAGAGCAAGCACAGGACATCTAGAGACCTTATGGTAGATTTTGAGGACATAGTGGACAGGAAAGAAAGAGGAATTCTTGGTGGCTGAAGAAATATATGTGGAGGTCATAAAATGTAGAAAATAATGTTAAAATGCAGGTAAGCTTAGAGCTGGAGAGTTGGCTCAGCAGTTAATAGTCCATAAATTGCCTAATACTTTATCATGAACCTGAGTTGAGACCAAGTATCCAAACAAAACTTAGATATGGGGTCACAGGCCTTTAACTTCAGACCTCGGACAGGGACAGAGACAGGAGAATCCCTGAGGGTTAGTGGAAAGCTAATGTAGTCAATTGGTGAGCTCCTTGTTCAGTGTGAGACCCTGTATCAAAAAACCAGGTGGAAAGCAAGAAAGAATACACCCAACACTGACCTCTGATTCCACATACATAATCAGGAATACCTGCACACACAACTGCATAACAAGATCATACTACATACACATGAACACACATACACACACACATCAAACTGTACTGATCTTGGATTTCCTTGTAATCTTAGGGCTGACAAAAGCAGCAGAAATATCTCTGTGTGGTGACCTACCTACAATCATAGCACCTGTGAAACTTGGGGCTATACAGAGTTGCATGTAAGGATAAGTTAACAGTGGTATACTATGTCAAGTATGAAAGGAAGTGATAGAGAAGAAGTTTGGGCAGTATTAAGAAAGGGAAAGGGTGCATAAGAAAGGGAAAGAAAAATAAAAAAGACAAATTGTGAAAGAACGAAAAGGAAAAAGGAAAAAAAGATGGAAAGAAGCAGTGAGAATCTATGCCTCTGCTCTTGAGAACAGACAATGTCAGGATTAGGAGTTTCTCATCAAATATTCCTTCCTATAACTAAATACATTCAGAAGACACAAATGTGAGTGGTTGTAAGATAACATTACACTGGGCACACTTGAACATCATCCCACTAGCAACACAAACAAAACGTTTTACACTCAAAGAAATCGTGGGATAGGTCAATCAATCCAGCTACATTTGCACTTCTTAATTCTGAGATTTCCCAAGCATAGCACAACAGACTCAGTACATGTTTGTTTAGTAGATTCTATAGAGAGATGAATACAAAATTTCTTTCATTTTTGGATAAAGACAGACTTGAAAGCTGCCTATTAATCTGCATTTATTTCTTCTACATTCTTTCCACCTAAATATGGAATGATATTATTAGAAGAATCAACTATATATGCTGAATATTCAGAATGGCTTATGCAAAATCCCAAAGAAAGCGTTCTGATTACATACAGAACTTCATTATTGCTCATATTACTTGAGAACCAAAGAAGTACATTTGCAACAGTAATATCGTCAAAGTAATATTCAACTATATTAAAGAATTAGTGTCTCAATCTCGGGGACGAGTGTGGTGGCTGGCATGAGGATGTCTCCCATAGAATCCAAGTATTTCGACATTTTGTCCCCAGTTGGGGGTGTTGTTTGGGGAGGTTTTAAGAAGTGTGGCCTTGTTGGAGGAAACACGTCACTGGGGGCAGGCTTTGAGAGTTCTTAATCTTGCCAGATTTCCAGTCTCTCTCTGCTTCCTGTGCCTGGTTGAAGATGTGATCCCTAGGCTTTCTGTTATGCCTTGCCCACCATTCTCTCCACTGGAACTGTAACCCAAATGAACTTTTCCTTTTATAACTTGACTTGGTCATGGTGTCTTATCACAGCAACAGAAAAGTAACTGGTAAAAGGAAACTGGAGGTGGTTCAGAGGATAAATTCATGTTGTACAAGCCCAGCACCCGGATATAAAAACTGTGGTGGCATGTTCCTGTAGCTGCAACACTGGTGGGACTGAGACAAACAGATTGAGGGGACATACTGGCCATCCATGCTTAGTAAGAGAACCTATCTCAAAAATTAAGGTGGAGAACGATGGAGCAAGATATCTGACATATACCCATGCAGGCACCAGCAAGTGCGCACACACACACACACACACACACACACATACACACATACACACACATACATACACACATACACACATACGCACATACACACACATACATGCACACATACACACATACACACATACACACACATATACACATACATACATACACACACATACACATACACACACATACACACACATACACACATACACACACTCTCGTACACACACATACACACACATACACATACATACACATACACACACAGACTTGTGTGCACATATAAGCAAATACAGTGGTAGAAAATGGAAAAGGCTAAAGTCTCTGTGTGGAATTATCTATTTAGAGCCAAGACTAACACAGATAACTGAAATCTGTTCTCACACAGCAAAGCCTTTGGTGACTTCTTCACCATGATCTCTGTCTTTTCAGCCTATAAAGTACAGATCATCTAGAGTGGTTATCAGTCATTTGTCTTATCTTAGTCTGATATTTAATATGTCTCTATTATTAGCATGCTTACTGTTTAAATTGAGGTTAGTTTGCAGGAGAACTCATCCAATATCAGAAATAATTAGATGTCATGCTTTTTGTGGGTAGGCATTAAAGCTAATATATCTTGCATCATCATACATCATGCAGTGATGCATCAGAAGCATCTCTTCCCATGCTATAGACAGAACAAACAGGTAACTCACAACCATTGAATGAATAAATGCATACATGAACAAAGACAGAAACTAATAAAAAATCCAGTGTCTTTTGGTAAGTGCCTGAAAGAAATGACTGTATAATACAATTCTAGTCTCTGAGAGTAAAAGAGTGATTAAGGCAATCAGATTCAAAATAAGCAAGAAGACATTCACAGTAAGCAAACCACTGCAGTGATATTTATTAGTTTATCAGAATAGGACAAAGGCTTGTAATATGGGTCACTCAGCAAAGGGATCAAGAAAGGACTTAGCAAGCAGTCATTAGTAAGCACTTGACAATGCATATGATAGCCTGACAGGACTTTTCCACATGTTACTCCTCTGAGAGATGATTCTTTCTGTGAAACCAGAGATGACTAGCTTGAGAGGCAAGCCATGAAGGCTCAGCAAACTAGTAAAACATCACTGGTATCAAATTGTTACAACTGAAAATGCAGAAAGCGAGCTAACCATATTCAAGCAAACCCATTTAATTTTCATGGAACGTCTTGCCTTATAACACATTCCTTGTAGGGGAGAGTACAGCAAAGAAATCCATAGTTTTGATATTTCAATTCTCAAGTACAAAATTCAGGAAGCACTGCTCCATGCAGAGAAGCAGAAGAAGATGGGGAAGTGGTGGTTTTGTTGGTGGAACACATGTCGAAATAAAGAGAATAGACTGAAAAACAAAGAGCACTTTGAAAATGAAGCTCAACTTAGAAAGTAACAAGGCAGAGTGGAACTTGCACGTATCTTTAGAGGCAGAGAATTTTAATTTATAATGCGCCACTTATTTAGTGCAACCTGAAACAGTTT
Organism: Nannospalax galili; assembly: GCF_000622305.1. NCBI lineage: Eukaryota > Metazoa > Chordata > Mammalia > Rodentia > Spalacidae > Nannospalax > Nannospalax galili. The sequence goes on from NW_008348586.1 coordinate 7,763,864, forward strand.
ATTTCACATCTCCGAGCGCCATTGTCCCTTGTAGACTGAGAACATTAGCGCTTGCTTTTCAGCAAGACATAGATGACATGTACAGGTGTGCCTGGCATTGTCAGAGATCAGTAAAATAAAATAACCTTATCTTTATTGTAAAAGCCATTTTTCATGAAGGAAAAATATATAGAAGGTTGGAAAGTTCCATAAAAATGCCCCTTCCATAGGCAAAGCTGGCGCCCACAACTGATAAAGAGATAGACGCATCCTCCTTGCTCTTAATCAAGAATTTGGCTTTTCAAGAACAAAATCCATTCAAAGGTGTATTTGAGACCATCTAATCTAGCTTTTAAGTTATTTAAAGAAAACTACAACAGAGAAAGTGAGATGGTACCTGTTATCGCATTAGTGTAAAGACTGGAGGGAAATACATTAAAAGTTAAGTAGAGAACTGTAATTTAACTACATTATGAAACACCATTCTACAGTGAAAGCCACAGGGTTATTCATTAAGGTACCATCACCGTAATTCCTGAGGAAATAGCACTCAGAGAAAAGACAAGACCAGAGAGTAGTATGGACTGTTTGAAAATCATTATCAAAATGCACACTATTAGCTAGGTGTCGTGGTGTATGCTTTTAACCCCAGTGAGATTCAGGCCAACCTGTTCTACATAGCGAATTCCAGGCCATCTGGGACTACAGGTGACCCTCTGTCAAGAACAAACACTGCATGAATGCATGAGCACCACGTGAGTGCAGCTCCCTATGGAGGCCAGAAGATGGTGTCAGATTCCCTGAAGCTGGAGTTACAGATCCTTGTGAGCTGCTACGTGGCTGCTAGTAACTGAGCTGAGGTCCTCTGCTGGAGCAGCCAGGGGTCTTAACTGTGGAGTCATCTCTCTAGTCCCATCCCTCTTTTCAAATATATCTCTTATGTAGCTGCAATTATGGTATATGTACAATTTTGCACCCTCCTTTGTAAATTAGATATTAATGTATACATGTAATTATAAACAAAATTATAAGATGGAAGAAAAAGGAACAAAAAAATGCATCACTGTGCACAATAAATACAAAATAACCCCAAACTCACAATGATCGTTTTGACATAGAAACCTTGTTTTGGACATGAAGGGAAGGACAACCATATGGAAGAAGTGTTATTATTTGTTGTTTGTCTACTGAATACAACAAATATGTGCTCATATACTAAATGTATACTAAAACATAAGAACGGAAGAAATGAAGGCTTGGGGATGCATATCCAGAAATAGGTAAGTGGGCAGGGCATGTGCCAAATGGAAGGGGAAGCTTCTGAGTGGCTCTGTGAATGCAGATGTTCCTATCTGTATTGTTTGCTTGGCCTGATTCTGGCTTCATCTGTTCCAGAGGGCACAAGGAGGTCACCTCATCAGAGAACACATCCTTCCAAATGATAATCTCATTTCCATCTCTCTGATCTCAACCCTTGACACCATACAACCCAGCTGCTTGCCTTTCTTGGCCCTGGTCAACCCTGATACTTTTTCCACATAGTTTTTCTTCAAGTAAGACCATTCAAAGTCTGTTTTTCATTCGCTTCCTTTTCCTAACATTCAGAAAGAGAACGGATGAGCAGAAAGTAGTGTGAGCTCTGTTTTAACACCAGGGTTCTGCTGCTCTGGTTCCGTTAATATCTCAGCCAGGAAGGTTAAACAGAAACTACTATATCTATATCTATATCTATATCATCTATATCTATATCATCTATATATCTATATATATATGTATGTATAATTAGTGCAGCATGGGGGGAGCATATGACTCTAATCGTAAATGATACATATAGAATTTCTATAGCATTTTCTTATTTTCATGGATGAAGCCGCTTTAGCTAAGCATTTTGTCAGGTTGATCTTAATACCAGAGCAGCATGAAGGAACCTCTGTGCCACTTTACAATACCCATGGACTTAAAAGAAAGGAGAAATGAACAAATAAATGAATTAAATTGAAAAAATACTTTGTTTCTTCACTCAGAGTGAGGTATCAATTTAGAATTTTCTCTGCAGATTAGCAGTGGAGTGGACAGGAAGAAGAAAACGCAAGGCAAAATAGTGCCAGGCAAGTGCGCAGTGCTGCTGATGTCATCCTAGAAAGTGTTGGGGAGCTAAGTAATCAGTCACTGTGACAGGCCCTTCTGCCTACTCTAACTCTGTTTCCAGTGAACACATCTTTTACTTTCAGAGAAGGAACATATCCTACCCCACTAATGACTTTTTTTCTCTTTTTCTCTTTCTTCTAAAACTCTTGTGGCAGAGATATATTAGGAAAAATAAAATAAAGTGAAAAAAATTAATTGAACAAAGCATTTACTGAATGAAACAGTTCCCAATTTGCAGGGAGTTGCACAGCAAATAGTCTGAAAAAAGCTCCATCTGTCCACTGAGTAACGACAGATACTTGTATTTTTAGTTTGGCTCACAACTGATGTTGAATGCTTAGAAGAGATGAACTAAAAATCCAACAGGGTTATGAAAGTCAGTCACATATGCAAACAGAAACTGAAACTGAACGAAGCAGGTGATTTGATTAATTCTTGAGTGTAAGTTCAAGTTGAGAAATGTGAATTAGAGTGATGGAATCACAAGGCAGACCTCTGTGAGGTCATGAAATATGTCAAAACTTTAACAATTGCTTTGGAATTCACACAAGAGACACACAAATAGAATGTATAAAAGCTTAATTTTGAGACTACCAAAAATTTTGACGTGTTTGGAGTTCAAAATTATAATACTACATAATTTTTATAGTGCTTAATTTAGCTTAAAATATGATGGTTTTTGTCCATAAGATTTGCCTAAGCAGTTAAGCCTATGTTCCCAGGAGATAAGAAACTGGCATCTCAGTCTCTGCCTCTTTCTGACTAGGTGGCTGGAATATACTACCCACACCGGAGTGGGTAGTATATTTTCCTGGTTTGAAAATGAAGACAACGTCGAATTAAATGATATATGAAAACGATGATGCACCTTGCTTCCGTGCTACGGTGCCTATGGCTATGTGCTGTCATTATTCTTGCTGAATGAATACAGCATCCTCAAGATGAGAGGAACTGCAGAGACAGCATGTGGTTAAGAATGCTTGCTGCTATTCCAGAGGACCTCAGTTCAGTTCCCAGAAGCCATGTCTGGTGGCTCACAACTGCCTGTAACTCCAGCTCCATCTGGCTTCTGGGGGCACACACAGACATGTAAATTAAAATAAAAATAAATTATAAAACAGAAGAGAGAAGGGGTGTGCGGGCGAATGACCTCAAGATGTTTAGCATCTTCTAAAACTAGTCTCTAACTCAGGCTCCTCTGTAGAACAGGCAAGTCCCTCTGAAGTACGCATAAGTTTGTTTCCTCTGCAACTCTGACTTCAAGTAGGATCATATATGTAATAGGGACACTACAAGGTATTTGAAGATGAATCGGAACTGATAATTTTTAAATGTTATGTTTTCTTAAATTGATAATCTCTGAAGATAGCTTCCAAATCCATACATGAGCAAAGAAAACTCTAAAAAGGAAGAAGGACGTGTACCCTTATCATCACCAGCTCCTCCCCGAGTGCTTTTGCCTGGGAACTGGACATACTTTTAATTTGTACAGTAACAGAATCAATAGAGGAGGGTGGGAGAGAGAGAGAGTGAGAGAGATAGAGACAGAGAGACAGAGAGACAGAGACAGAGAGAGACTGAGAGAGACCGAGAGAATGAGAAACAGAGAGGGAGACAGAAACAAAGAGAGACAGAGAAAGACACACAGAAAGAGTGTACTATGAGATTATGGTCAGTGATCTATCACTTTCATGTTAGATAGATCATGTCAGAGGACAATCAGAAACCAAAATCAAAGCACAAAACAGAAAATCAGCCAACCTGGTAAATGACCAGGCAATGCATGGTAGTGTAATTTTTCTTTCTACAAAACTCACAGAGCAGACAGCATATCTGCAATGAGTTTGAGAAAAGTATCAGCCTTTTGTTCAGCAAAATGCAGTTGTTAAGAAATTGCCCAACTTTCTTTTTTTTTTAAAAAAAAAGTTCTATTTTCTTTATTTCAGAAAGCTTAGAAGCTTCACCAATTTTCTCTGCTAGATATTCCAAGGATTACAGTGATATTTGGCTATTGCAACATGAAAATTGCTTAAGCTTCACAAATCGGAGTTTATACCAACTTTAAACATCCTTTCTAGCTGTGTCTGCTCTAACTAGGCTTTCCTTAGAAATGCAGTACCTGAATGGCCTGTGTCTCTGGATATACATTTTATTCTTAATTATAGACACTGATAATTTGTGTTCATCTGAGTCTGCTACATTAGCCTCATTTTAAACTGACAATGTGTTAGAATGAATCTGTTCCCCAAATTCCATGATCATCACAGTAATATTAAATTCAAGCTAGATTTTCTCCAAAATGAAAGTAACAGTTAAGGAAGGGCATGTAATGATACAATTCAATACATAAAATATTAAGGAGAAAATTCATCGATAGCTAATATGCAGATTTTAAGTTCTTGTGTATTTTATTTTTCATCTTTCTAGTGTACACAGATACATTTCACACAACTCTATGGCATAGTTTATATGGCAGTTTGTGCAAGGTTTCTAATATATATATATATATATATATATGTAAAACGAACAAGGGCTGGGTAGATGGTTCAGTGGACAAAGTGTTTGCCTCACAACCATGATGAACTGAGTTTGGTTGCCCTGCAGGTAGGTAAAAAGCTGGAAGTGTTAGCATACATTTATAACCTCAGCATTACGGGGACAGAGTCAGGAGAATTCCTGAAACTCACTAGCCAGCCAATACAGTCAATCACTGAGTTCCATGTTTAGCAAGGGATTCTGCCTCAAAAATAATGGTGATTATGGTGATGATGATGATAACACCAAGACACTTGATATTAAACCCTAGCCTCCACTTGCACACATGTGCGTGCACACACACACACACACATGCACGTGTGTGTGTGCATACAGCACACCCACACACTACCATATGCAGAAAGAAACAAAAGAAAGTATACCCATAGATTTTTAGCATTTTGTATATCATTCACTAGTAGCAATCTTGGTTCTAAAATTTAACTTTCTTTCAGAACAATGAACTGGAGGTGGTTTTCTTCCCTCTGTAAAAAACAAAACCTTTCAGGTAATGGTTTATTTTGCAAAAAGATTAGAAATGCACAAAATTTGTTTGTTTCTAAGAAATTGCTACTGAGTAATATGAAATGTGTCACACACAGTTTAGGTAGCTGAATTAATTTCCTGGGCCCCAAGAGGCAATATCTCATATCCTGGAAATCTCTTCCTGTCGGCACTCTTGAAACAAAGCAAGAAAAGGGGTTACAGACAGGCACTTCAAGTCACTGCACCCGCTCCCTCAGTAGGGTTCCATTATCTTCAATACAGAAGAAATTATTAAATGTGCCCTTATATGAGCTGAATTTGAAAAGGTGGCCATTAGGGCTGGATCAGAAGGCTGGGCTGGTAATAAAAGTGAGTTGAAGGCTAAAACAGGCTAGCAGCCAATGAGAAAATCAGTTTTTCTTGGTTATAATGGGAAAACTAATTCAGTGCCACAGACACCTGGTCATTTGGGTCTTAATTGAATCACTTGGATCTTTACTTTTTCCTCTGCTACAAATAACAGAAGTTTAATGGAATTTGAACATTTCCAGCAAGGTGGCACACATTCCCACCTCTCTCAGAGGAGATAATTGACCAAGATTGTATTAAACCATCATTACGGGAAAGGCTTCGGTCCCAGAAGAAATGCCATCAGTGTTTCTATGTTGGAACGTGCTTCTTTGTGTTGTCCCGAGGGTGATTTGCCAACAAAGGAACACAGTGAATACATGTCCAGAGCACACAGTTAAGCATGATTCAGTCTTATTAAATGCCTGTTTAAAGTCACATTTATTCTGCTTCACTTCATTGTCTGTTTTGACTTCATGTCATTGCTCCTTCCCTTCCTGTATGTATCTTTTCTTTGAAAGAGTCCCTTGAGTGGCAATATTCCTCTTCATTCATGTTCACCTTAAGCCTGACCTCCTCTAAGGAACTGAACAATCACCTCACCCTGTCCAAAAAAAATACTGGATGAAAAACCCTTCGAGTTCTCGATGTCTGCTCCTAAGTTTAAACATTATAATCAAATGATACACCTAAAATGTGATATCTTAAGACTTCTCAGATCAGGGATTGTTAAAATTTCCTGCACTACCCTTGGAATACTGTGGTATAGAAATAAGAACAAAAAATTGAGATAGAGATCTAATTTATTAAAATTCTTGAATTCTATATTATAATCTTATTAAAGAGGAACAAAACGAATCAGACTTCCTGTTGACTTCAAAAAGAGAAGATCCCTGTAATGGCTTGCATTCCAGTGATCTGATCTAAACCACTTTCAGTCTCTGACATGAAGTTAAGGCTCCTCTTTGGGAGCTGTCCCTGCAGCTCTGGGAGCAGCCTGTTTCGAAGTATCCAGCTCATTATGAAACGCCAGCAAGAAGGGTTACAACAGAATTGCTGATGGCCGGGGTACATCTTCTGATGAATGCAGATTGTGTCCCCTGTAATTGTGAGCAGTTTCCTGCATCCGAGTTATAAGGGAGGATCTGTGACCTCAATATAATTGTATTAATGAATCAATTCTAAGCAAAAGGGATGTAGTCTGTACATGACAGAAAAAAGAATCCAGAAGATTTGTTAGTAACTAATGAGCAAATTGGGAGAACATTTGTAAGCACTTGGCTTGCCATAAATAGCAGGACAGCAGAGCACCATGGGCAAGTAGCCTTTTCCTCCCCTCCCTGCTCATTTAAGCCTATCAGTTGTTAACATGATTTACACAACTTTGGTAGCTTTGACAGCGAATGAGATGTCTGCTTCACTCCTGTCTCTGACAGACTGATGATTAAGAGATGATGCAATAATTAAAAAATAAATAAAATTACACAGATAGTGTGAAGTGAAATTCACTGAGGATCTAACATTGTTATTTAGGGCATTTTTGCATCTTACACAGCTTATATCAATGGATGCATTTTCACATAAATACAGCAGTGTTTCTTCTAGCACTGTGCTTGAAATTCTCATTGTCCAGGATACAGCTCTTTGTACATACACAGAGCTTGACTCTGGTATTACTTTGATTTCCTTCAAAGATTTTTTTTTTCTAACCATTTATGTATCATTGACAAATCTTCCATTTTACCCTAAATGTTTTGATGCCTCTTTGTGCACCTTTCCCACATCATAAATTTTCCAACCATTTGGTTATGCATCAAGAAAGGAGGAAAATGGGGCAATATTCTGAAAAAATCAGAGAAACTTCAACAAGAGAATTGGGGCAGATCAGTTGTCTGTGTGTGCTATGTGTCCTTCCGGTTCTGTGTCATCTCATTCCTGCTTCCTTCCAACATAGACCTCTTCCCTTCTGTTTTTGTGTTCAGGTTCTTCCTTCTACATGGGTCTATTCAAAGCCATACAAGATTCCCTCAGTTTTTCTAGCTGGTAGGTCAGGTCCGTTTCCAACCATAATTTGGATGGCATAACACCTTATAAGACAAGGATTTGAGTAAATATGGCAGGGAAGACTGGTTTGGGAATCGTCAAACCTGGGTCTAACGGTACTTCTGGCTTACTACCTGTGTCACCTTAAGCCAACAGTGTACCATCTTGAAACCACCACTTCCTCATTGTAAACTGAGGACATTAGGAATGAACGTAAGTGCTTCGTAGATTGAATTAAAGGTATTCCCGCAAAATGCTATTAAAGTGAAAAGAACTGGGGAGATTCTCAACCTATAACTTTTTTTCCGTGTTTGTAGTAGAGTATCCCTCAAGGTGAGCTTAAGGTCCTAAAAATTGTCATAGGTATAGAACTAGTTCCACAAAACTACTTCTGTTCAAGAGCAGAATATTATATTTTCTTCCCACTACATATAAATAAATCAAAAACACTCCATGGAAGAAAGTATCGACACAGAAGAAACAAGAAGCAGACTGCCCTTAGGGAGGACTGTACAGTACCGATATTGTGCTCAGGGGCCTCTCACAGTTAGGGAAGCCTGCCTAAATCAGGGTAAACCTTGCTTCAGTACTGCACAGAGGAAAGACCCCAGGGCCTGTGCAGCATAGCTGTGGACTGCAGACTCAACAGGACTATAGGAATTTGACTTCATCTCTGTCCTGTCCCAGCTGTGTAACTTGGGGAACACTTTTGAAGCTTATTGAGCCTCAGTATTCTCATCTGTAAAATGGAAGTAACCAGAGTAATTTGTGAGCAGGAAATCTAATAAAGAAACTCATGTGATGTGGTGCCAAAAACCAAACAATCAAAAAACCAGGGCCAAGATAACTGCTGACTGACTGCCAACATTGTTTCCCCAGGAGACATTTTCCTGGCTGGAACTTCCTTAATTCTATTACCCAGCTCACTTGGAGATGGAACATTTCCTCTATCTGACCTTGCTTTGTAGTGCTGATGCAGACAGTCCATTAATCTTCTTCTGGGATTTTTCCTCATTGCTCTTCAGCCATATCATCCTTCTTTCCTATAAAGATTCTTCTCTTTTATGTGTGTGTGTGTGTGTGTGTGTGTGTGTGTGTGTGTGCATGCATGTGGAGGCCAGAACACAACCTCAGATGTCATCCTCAGGAACACAGTCCACCTCTCTTGTCACAGGGTCTCTCACTGGCCTGGAGCTCACCAAGTAGGTTAGGCTGGCTAGCCAGAAAATCCCAGGAATCCTTCTGTCTCCACCTCCCCAGCACGGGGATTACAAGTGTACACCACCATGCTCAACATTTTCACACCTATTCTAGTAACTGAACTCAGGTCCTAATACTTACAAGGTAAACACTTTACCAACTGAGCTATCTCTCCAGATCCCATGAGCATTGCTTAAGTAATGTCCCTATTTCTAGTGACAAATCTTTTAGAAGAACCACATTTAACTTCACTTCTTTTCTTATTAATCAATTTATTTATTGGTTTTATGAGACAGGGACTCCCTTCATAGCTTTGACTAGCCTGGAACTCTTCATGTATATCAGGCTGGCCTTGAACTCACGCAGATCCACTTGCCTCTGCCCCCCCCATGTGCTAGGATTAAAGGCACCGGCCACCATGTATGGTACATTTAGATTTTTCTTATTCCTTAATAAAATAGCTACCCAAGCTCGATCTCGATCTCTCTCTCTCTCTCTCTCTCTCTCTCTCTCTCTCTCTCACACACACACACACACACACACACACACACAGTCCTCTTTCAACCAATACTCTATTTGCAGATAATGATTCTCTCTCAAAAGCAGTCTCTAGACATGAACTTGTACAATGACCAAGGCAATTTGAAAGTTTTGGTGTAGATTCCCGATGCCAGGCACAGGTCCTGCTGCAGCAGGCTCCTTCAGTTGGTTGCTACTGACAGCAGACCAGCTAAAATTCTTCTGAAGTACCACATGCATAATAACAGCTGTCTAGATACAGCAAATAGATATGAGGAAATGAATGGTCTTAGAACCGTCTGCTGTCATTCATTTAAAGGAGAATCTCTCAGAGGCTGACTACCTTTGTTCAAAAATAAATTTAACTAGAACTTAGTTGCCGTGGGACGAAAGAACATGGAATAAATCAGTCAGGCTCAAGTAAAAGCTGCCATTCTTTCAGTGTTAAGAGAGAAGCAATGATTGGGCTCAATTGCTCACTGGCATAACAAGAGAAGAAAAAGAATGTACAAATAACTCTTGTTGTCAAAGGCTCCACACGGGCCTGAACAATAACACAAGTGCCTTTGTTCATTACGGAGAAGGCAGGTGGGGAGGCTTTAACTTATTAATTAGGAAAGTGATTCACATGAGCACAGTTTGATTTTGATATTTGCTCACTCTTCCCAACTTACCACGTCATTTGAAAATGGGAGTGTGTTCTTGTCATCTTACATGCTAAAGACTTCTCTAAACACAACCTTTTCAAAGGGAAGATCTTGAAGTCCCTTTCTTACTGCAATTTAAATTTTCCCTCCTAGTCTCCCTTTAATAACCTCTTTGATGCTCTGGTTGAAACCTCTTTTCTTCACTGATTTTAGCTTCTCTATCACTCATCCATAGCTATTGTTGAGTTCTATGTGAGAGTCCATTGATCACTTTCTTTACCTCCCAAAAGCTTTGCCTTGCTCAATAGGGAGTGTCAATATAAGCCTTTTTACCAGAGGAGGGATTATATAGTTCTGCATTGCAAAGGAGTTTCTATTCCTGAAAGTAATGCAGACTTCATCAGGTCCTCAGATATGTCCAAGATATGTCCAAGATGTTCACATATCAGGAAATGACTAGACTCTCAGGGGAGGAAGGATACATGTCATAGAAAATAAAGGACCATCCAACTAGAATGAAATAGTTTTATAATCCTAATACTAAGATTTTATTGAGTTAAGGGAACCCAAATACCTTTAGTAGATAGGAAAACAGTGAACAAATCTAGAAAACCAACCAGTCGAAGTCGCTACCAGCAGATGGACAGATTTTCCTACGGGCTCAATCACAGGGCTCCTTAGCAGGGAGTTCCTTTATTATGAAAGAACTAGGTTTTTCTAGTTGGTATGATAAAATATGCACACATGAAAGTTACAATCATTTAAATTATACTCAATGATAATAAACACATTCACCATGTTATTTACTATTTCCTGAACTTTCCATCATCCCAAACAAGCTCTCACAGATGGCAACTTCTCATTCTTCCTTCCTGAAGTAAACCTGGATTACACATTTTGTCTTTGTGAGTTTCTCTATTCTGGTTTCTTCACTAATGTGAGAAGGCTAGAACTGAACTACTTTTCTAGTTACAAACTAGAGCCCTGAGAATTCTCCTCTGCGTCTTACACTACAAGTCCATAGTTATGAGCTAACTACCTTGCATTTACATACCTTTATATGTAAAGACCCTGTGCCTGTGTGTCCCCAACCAATATTAATGGTATCCTCCCTTCCTAAATCCCTAAGCTTTGGGTTCATTTTTCTGACTTATTTTCTGACGATTCTCACTTTCCTTTGTCTAGCCTTTCTCTCTTGTGCTAATCTAATCATAGCGCCCCACTACAAAAAAATGCTGCTTCATTTAGAAGAAAGATTCCCTATTTATCCACTGGGATAACTCTTAGCAGTCTATGTTAGGCAAAGGATGCCTTCATGAGGAGCCTTTGTGACTGAGTGATCTCCCATCCATGCTGTGGACTGAGCAGCAGGGCTACAACTGCCATGTGAAAAGTCGCTTCTACTCCTGTTCATCTCTTCTTGTCACTGGCCCAGCATCCTTCAAATGTAAATCACCGCTGTTCACCAAAAATAGAACATCTACTTTTTCAAATCAGTGATACTTTTTACCGGAAGAAAACAACAAAATGAAATTTAAAATTAAACGTCTTCAACTCAATTGAGCTAGAAAGTGCTGGTTCTCTTTTATCTAAGCTTAATGGCTTCCAACTAGGTGGCCTCTTGCTCTTTCTTTCCGTGACTCCATCTATTTCTTCATTTTTTCTCTTTCTCATGACAATCATCATCACCTTAGCCTCCTCAACAGAACCAATCAAATTTCCATAAATGCTAGGCAATCCTATTGCTTATGTCTGCACTTCAGTTTTGCACACAAAACTGCACTCTCTATCTCTTTCCTTCTTTATCTAAATCTAACATTCTTAAATTTCAAGGAAAATCTGCTTAGTTTTTTTTTATTTATTTAAAATGTTTTGAACAAGTCTGAGAATGTCATACAAGGTATTTTGATCATATTTAGACCCTTCCCTGATTTCCACCCCTATCATACCTGTCTTATATCTTCTATTATTCATTTTGTAAGGACTAACCAAGTCTAAATCTGTGTTCCCCAAATGCTCTTGGGTGAGGGTCTATCCATTAAAGTCCAGTTAGTCTAACTGACTCCCCCTTTCTTTGGAGCTATCAATTGTCAATAGATCCTCAACTAGGACTGGGGCTTCTTCATCAACTTCCTCCTCCATGCTGATTTTTGTTCTGGCTTGGGCTTGCACAGGTCTTGCACATACCATCACAAGCACTGTGGATTCATATGTGCAGCTATCCTGTGGTATCCAGACAACAGATTGTCCTTGTGTGTATCTACAGCCTCTGGCTCTTACAATCTTTTGGTCTCCTCTTCCGTAATGATCTCTGAGCCTTGGGAGGAGAGAGTGTGACATAGGTTTCCCATGTAGGGATAAGCACTCCGCATTCTCTTATTTTCTGCACATTGACTATTTGTGGGTCTCTGTGTTAATCACTATCTGCTACAAGAAGAATCTTCTCTGGTGGGAGTTGAGAGATGCACTAATCTATGGGGATAACAATAAATCATTATGAGTCAGTTTAATTCTGTGTCTACTTAGCAGAATAATTATAAGCAGCTTTCCTATATGGCCTGTGACCTGTCTAGCCACTGATTCTTGGTGCTTATTGTGGGAGACAGGCTTGAGCCTAGGGTGAAAGTCTTATTGACAGCCATACAGCAGGCCTGAGGAAACAGCCCAACTGCTGGAGCCACAAGGAACACCTTGTGACATTTTGCTCCCATTGGCAGATCATGAGACTGATGCCTAGAGCTTGCCACTCCCTAATCACCACCCTTAGAATCAAGGTATCCTACTTGCTGTACTGTGATAGGATGCTAAACCTGTTATGCTAATAAGGTATCTTACTTGCTGTGCTATGATTGGGCCACTACCCCTATATAAGCTTGTGCCTTACTGCAATAAAGCAGACCTGTGTCACTGAACCTGGTCTCCTGTGTCTGAATGCGGCTCCACTGACACAGTCTCCTCATGAGCCCTGGGGTCCAGACCGGACGACTGATCGGAGGAACTAAGTGATCAGGAGAGCAGCCATAGCTGGAGGAGAGCAGCCACAGCTGGTGACCACACTTATAACAGTCCCAGGTACGGACTCCATGTTATGAAGTGGGTGTTTAGTTCTTGAAAGCACCGTAGCACATTTCTACTGTCCATTCCTGTGCTGTGTGTTCATTTCAGAAATGTAGCATTTAATTTTTAAGTTACTTAGCATGTTCTCCTTAGTTCTAGACTCAATCTTCTTGAAAACTGTAGTTATTATATCTTATGTATATTATGCATCTGCCCTGTTGCCTGGCAATCTTTAGCAGACAGCACACAACAAATACTTGTTGCTTGATAGATAATTCAGTCACAGCTGGGTTGAATCTTATCTCTGTGCTGTTAATGAAATAAAGGGCTGGCTAAGCAAACTAATACAGTAAACACAGAGAGTTTGGCCCACTTTAATGTGAAAATCAACACACTATTTTAAGCTGTGCTTCTGTGCCTGCCTTCCTCGAAGAATCAGTGTGCTGACTGTGAGAACTGTGAATTTGTTAAAGAGTTAACAAAATTCACTAGAGTTAACATACTCAACTGCCCTGTTGCTAGTCTATATGTGCCACTGTATTTCTCATATTCCTTTATGCCTATATATTAAGAATCAAATCAAGAAAAATGAGTCCTTGAAGAGCTTACCTCATCATACAGCTAAGTTTAGTTCTTCCCTTGAAACAACAGTCACAATTTGAAAAGACTGGAGGGAGTTTGGGGTTTTAACCTTTTGTCATTAACTCATCATGTTTCTGAAGGAGTTTCACATTGTGGCTGCAGGAAGGGTGTTGTGGAACGAACCACTGAGTTCAGCATCAATGTTCTTCTTATAGGCCTTAATTTGTACCATTTTCACACTGTGCTTGGAAACATTTGTGGTCTTCTCGAAGAATCAGATATCCAGAAATTTGCAAACTAATTTGGGATCCAGCCACATCCATGAAAATAATGGCATTCTTAGAGATCCCCAGCTTTCCATTTCAATTAAGCAATTTTCTCCTCTGTGTCTACCTTTCTAGCACACACAAACAGTTGACTCAAGCAACCCCTTCTGCCAACTTTCAAGAGGCTGTTTGAAAGATAGAAAGGTACTGGGAGCTGTAGGTCTCGAGAACCTTTGCCACAAGTTACAATTATTGCTGTCCATCACTGAAATTCTCTTCTGCTATTCTTCTATTGCTACTGTTACTGATACTAATAATATTTAAAGGTCAGAGGTTATTACTGGAATAAGACCTGGAATACTATATTATAGTGGGAAAGGTAGGTGGGAGAAAGGAAAAAAGCAACCATGCATATACAAGTAATTCTTTGAAGAAACAACCATCACATTATTACAGATATTTCACAACTTTTTAACTTTAATTTCTAATGGCCCCCTTACTTATACTTCAGACTAGAATAGACAGTTTAACATGTACTTACTTCTTTCCATAGGAGTTTGGTGTGGCTAGACCACACAATGTGTGAGGTGGCAGAGTGTGAGAGAGAGGTCAGCAGAGGATAGACCATTATTGTTCTCAGATATGCAATAGTCTTCTCTTTAAGATTTGAAAGGGAGCAACAAAATCATATTTGTCTTGGCAAACCTGACTCTACTGCTCAGATGTATATCTTAGTCATTTTTTGATTGATTGTGGCCCTGCATGTGATGAGCAACTCCAGAACAACAGGGATGTCTGGGAAGGAGAAGGTGCTTTGGAAATCAGACTCTTGTTACTCCACAAGTAAATGCTTACAAATGCATCTTCCCTCTGATTTTCACATGGGTGAGTGTCCTGTCTTGTCTACAACTGTAAACCCAATGCACAGAGACTTACACACAGTAGGTACTTCCTAAATACTTGTAGGTTGAATTCAAATAGCCAAAAATGAGGCTTTGAAAACAAAATATATTTTACACTAGTTAAGTTTTCGTTTTGATAAATTTATTCTGAAAGGGTAAGGTCATTGGCTTCCTAAAGTCATTAGATCGTTCCTTGTACATACACAATCAGAAAAACCAGTGTCATTATCCATAGACACAGTTAGATCTTCTATTGGGATTGTTTCCAGGAAGCTTCAGGCCATTCTTTGGCACTTCACATGGCATGGGCACAGTGCTGTGCATAGTATATACAAAACACAATGCACTGAAGTACAACAATGGTTGTAGGGTGTATCCTTTTCCAGTTAAGCAACCAGACACACACCAACACACATACACACACCCACACACCCAGGAATCCCTTCCCCAAAAAGGGATGATGCCCAGCTACATCAACAAGGCTGAAAAAAATCATGAAAAGACATTAATCAAGCTCCTTTTGTCCAATGCCTATCTCTCCAGAAGGTGTTCCTTATAGAAGCTCTGATGCAGAGCATTCAGTGGGAGTTTCCCAACAGTTTCAGCTATGTACTTGTGTATCAGATTTACACAATGTTATCTAGAAAATAATTATGTGTAGGCAATGTTTTCTACCACAGAAGCAACACAACATGACAAAGAAATGACATATATTAAACACCAAGTGAAATGCTTGGCAGGTAGGAGGCACAAAGTACTTGATAGATGCTGCTGCATTTATGTTTCCTTTTCAAGTATTGTTAAAATTACATGGCCTTTCATAAAATAATCCCCAGGTGACTTTTAGAATCAGAAAGCAGAAGATAGATTAGAGAAGCTACTAAAAGCAAAGAGAAAAGAAAATACAGACATTATGTATGGTTGTTATAGCAACCAAAAGCATGCCTGAATCTCCTTCTCATTCTTTTCCAGCCCTTGCTATAATCTGAGTTTTCAAATTAATAACCTTTGGTAATCCTTTTAAGTTATTCATCAGGATAAAAGGAAATGGTGGTCCTTCTTTAGTACTGAAACTGAAAATTTTAGTCAGTGGAGGTTTTTTTTTTAAGGGATGAAAATAAAAGATGACTTGAAATCAAGGAGAGGAAATCAAGCAATCATTTATTTGAAACCGAAAGTAGTATTTTTCATGAAATATTCTTCACAAGAGTGATTTCCAAATACTTGCAAGGGAGAAATGAAGAGTCCTAGCTTTTCTTCACACAGGTGATCTGTTTAAATCTTAAAGATCCTGTGGGAATAAGGTAATAGTATGGAAATGATAAATTCTTATTTTTCTGAGCCAAACAAGGGTTCCAAACAGTTTGTGATATAAAATAAAAGGTATCACATTCAGGCTGCCTGTTATCAATCCTAGAAATCAGTGAGCTTTCCTAGACAAATTGGGGGCAGTAACTTCTGACACTGGGTTACAAAAAAGTGTACTTTTCAAGGGACAGAGGACAGGCTAGAGGAGGGCGCACAGGGAGAGATAACACAAAGGACCTTTGAAAATGTTACATGGAAATATACTACTGCAGAACCTTCCTAAAATATGTTCATAAAAATACACAAAAGGAGTTCAAATGAAGTTACTCTATGACAGGGAGGCAATGTCTCTCCCAGACACCACAGGCTATCAAATAAAATCTCAGTAACAAGTATTGGATATCTCTTTTCTCGATGTTCATCACTAGGATCCCATAGACTCTCCCAAACATTACAGGCTATTATCACTGCTTCTGGTTACCTTTCAGAGCTTGATAATAAGAATCTATTGCTTTAGATGCCACATGCATGAGATATAGAACATGTAGAACTCAAGCTGGTTCTGACATGGAAACTTCATCCCTCTCAGCTAGCTTTCATAGTGTGAGACAGTTCTATCTATGCTACTGGTGGAGAAATGCAGTTCACACACTTGTTTAGCTGTGAACCACTTCAGGTATAACAATGGGCCTGGCAACACATGCTGACTGATGAAATGGTGACATGAATATTATGGGAATAATAAACCACCTTCTGATTGGACAAAAGATCCACTTTATAAGATGGAGCCTGAAAGTGGGCCCAGGTCCATCTCAGGCTGGTAGCTGAACTTGGCAGTGTCATTCATTTGATTATGACTTCCGAAGCATGAATCATACAAGAGCAAAGGGACTGTCAGTTCTTCCTCCATGGTTTCAGAGAGTCACTGAAGGCAGGCAGCATGCAGCAGAGGTATCCTGCATAAAGAAGGCCCTGACAGGCCAAGGGGCTCTGATGGGTGATCGTGTGAAGCTGTGAAGGTGAAGACCAGTTTGCAGTGAAGACCCCAAGAAGTGGTTCATGATGCCAGAGCTATGAGACATCTGTCAAGCAGTGCTGCATGCAGGGAGTGGTACCAGCCCAAGAGAGACATATATGCTGCACGTAACAATGATGGAAAAGCTGAGCTATCTAAGCCCTTTGGAAGTAAAATAAGTTAGACATGGAGTTATTGGATTTGGTATTTGCCCTGCTGGTTTTTGGACTTGTTTTGGTCTGATGTTTCTTCACTATGTCCCCCATTCCTCCCTTTTGGAAGGGGAATGTGTATTCTGTTCCATGGTATATTGGAAGTATGTATTCATCTTTTTATTTTACAGGTACTTACAGTTTAAAAAAATTGTCTTGGGGGTGGAGAGATGGCTCAGTGGTTAAGAGCACTGACTGCTCTTGCAGAGGACTCAGGTTTAATGCCAAGCACCCAAATGGTGGCTATGAACTGTCCTTAACTCCAGTTCTAGGGGAATGCAAAGCCTTCTTCTGACCTCCACAGCATTGTACTACATGGGTGCACTCACATACATGCAGGCAATACACTCATGCACATAAAATAAGGATAATAAAAATAAAATATTTTTTTAAAAAACTTGTCCTGAGTCTCAGAAGAGACTTTGGCTCTGGAAATGGGGGCTTTTGAAGGTGAACTAAATGCATTTTAATTTTATATGGTCTTGAGTCTATGGGGGTCAGGGAGTGGAATGTGGTGCTTTGAGTGAGAGTATACCCCACAGGCTCCAAGTAGTTGGATGCTTTTGTCCCCAGTTAGTGGCACTGCTTTTGGAGGTTTCAGGAAATACAGTCTAGCTGGAGGAAGCATGTCACTGAGGGCTGTCTTTGAGAGTTTTTAAGCTTTGTTGGATTTCCAGTTGCTCTCTGCTTCCCATACCTGCTTGTAGATGTGATCACTCTGCTTTCAGCTCCAGCCACCTCCTTCCATCAAGCCACCCCCACCTTTATAGACTTTTACCCCCGGAACCATAAGCTCAAATAAACTCTTCCTTCCATAAGTTGCCTTAGTCATGGTGTTTTATCGGAACAATAGAATAGTAATACAGAGCCTATACCTGGCATTTTTATCAGGACCAAGAACCTGTGGGTAGACAGGCCACAGTCCCTAGGAGAGAACCTACTACTGTTATTCTGATAAATGAACACGGTATTAAACTTTCCTCTGATTTATAACCATGGATTCCTGCATCTCTCAGTCTTCCATAGAGAATCTTCTTTTAGAAGTTCATGGCAATTAATACAGAGAGCCACAACTGTTCAACAAGCAGAGAACATGAAACCATGGAGCACTCAGCTCTAAATGGTGCATCTATGTCAAACTCTCTCTCTAAGACTAGAGGATCATCATGGAAGAGGGTGTGCAATGATTGCAAGTGTCAGAAGTGGTGGACATCTGCAACAAAACAGTATTTATTTGATATTACCGTGCACACGTGAACTCACAGCACTTGGCTATGCATACGTGAACTGTTCACACGTGAACTCATAGCACTTGACTGTGTAGAATTCCTGCACAAGGTCAAGCCAACCAAAATCCCAGCACAGACAGGGAAGTGACTTGTAAAGTTCCATCCCTAGTGAGGACTATTGGCAATTGATGTCTGCTGGGGGAGGGAAAGTCAATTTTCTTCAGGGGTGGGGCCCTTGAGAGGTTACCCATACTGTAGTAAATGCCCCTACACCCTTGCACATATAAGGCTAGGCAGGCACAGTAGGCTTTGAAAAAAAAAAAAGAGCACATGAAATTGGGAGGGAAAAATGGTAGTGGGGTTCAGAGAGGAGTTGAAGGGGAGGGAATGGGAGTGGCATGGATCAAAACACACTATATGCAGGTAGAAAATTTAACAAGAGGAAATTGATCTAAAAAGGTAGCCTATCAAACAAATGCTTTTATGTGCAGGTTGTTACTTTGCTCTTGTGTAGGAGAATCTTAAGTCATGAAGATGGAGGAGTCTGAGAAGTTGAATGAAGAAGAAAGAGACTCAGGGAGGGGAAGTGACTTGTCTAAAATCATAGATGCTGTTATGGTGTCCAATTAATAACAACATCCAACATTTACAAGATACTTAGACAGCAGATGTTATTCTACATGCCTCATATATCAGTTAATATTTAGAACTGCTTGATCATTACGTCAAAGTTAAATACCAGGAAATGAGTGTATGGGAGGAAAATATCATTCCCTCATCTCTCGCCCAGTGAACAACAGTATGAGAGGATTCAGTCACAGGTCACCTGACTGCAAGATTCATGTTCTTAGTTCACTAGTCTATAATAGCAAACATCCTACACCCCCTCTGGCTACTCCCTCCCTCCTATGTTTCTAATTACAAATTATTTTGGGAGGAATGAGCTCCAAATAATTTTATTACAGAAAAAATTTCTTTCATATCACTCTACACTAACAAGTTCCAGGACATAGTCTACCCCTCCCATAATGGAGACCATTGTTCTGGTTTGGAAGAGATGTGCTTTGCCAACTGAAGAATTTGGTGCTTTCTGGTCTTGTGGATCTCCTGAAGCCCATCAGTTATATTCCTGAAAAGAGTGTCTGCATTGCGTCCACCAGCATGGGGAGCAGCCATCATATCTGGCAGTAGGGATGGCAGGGAGGATGATGCACATGTTGGATATTATGTCAGCAGGAGATAGTGCAGGCTCTGTCTGGGGTTATTCTGAGGCCCACCATCCCTCTCTGTCCCAGCCATTCTTGCTCTAGAGGAAGGCTGTAATACAGTCTCCTTTTGTCCTAAATTTCAGTGTAGCTCAGTCTTTCTAGCTCAACTATGTCCCCTTAATTGATTAAATTTGAATCTCAGAATATTTGGGGGGACTTGGAAAGTGGGTAAGCAGGTAAAGTGACTGCTGTATAAATATGTGCCAGACAGACATACAAGTTCATGAGTCAGTCAGAGCCAGGCTCAGTGGGAATCTTGTTTATAGAAAATAAGGTGGAGAGTGATTAAGAAGGATAGCATATATCACACTCTGGTGTCCACAGGCATACACACACAGACACATGCACCCCAACAGTCACATACCTACACACAACACGTACACACACATACACATCACACACACACACACAACCGTCACAACACACAAATAAAACATATAAATAAAAGCTATCCTAGTAAGTTAGATTTAGTCCTTTTGATATATGCTTTGATATAGAGGATCACAAAGGCTACAGCACTCTTCTGTCTTTAAATAAAATATTTGGAGCAGTGGAATCCATCCCATAATTGAAAATGAGTCAAATATACGTCACTGGGAACATAGATGAAGTGTGTCACATGCATAGTCCTCTACAGTGGCCCCCTATGGAAGAATGAAGATAAACAAAATACAGTTTGGAGCAACTTGAGGGAAGCATGCACATGCAGCGCAGAACGTGGGCACTGCAGCTCTGTTAACATGGAGTTCAAAAGCAGCCAACCTTAATTCCTTGCCCTAGAAGCAAAATTACGGCTACTAGAAGTGGTTACAGTGGCATTTCTACATGCTAATGATATCTACTGGTTCATCAGTCTTCTGGTTATACAAGAGTGTTAACCAAATGATGGTGAACCATTTACCTTCATGTTTTAAGCTTCCTCACATCTGTTGTACTACTTTAAACTTTAAAAAAATACAATTGGGGTGGTGGTGCATATCTTTAATCCCAGTAGTCAGGAGGCAGAGGTAGGTGGATCTTTGTGAGATGG
Organism: Nannospalax galili; assembly: GCF_000622305.1. NCBI lineage: Eukaryota > Metazoa > Chordata > Mammalia > Rodentia > Spalacidae > Nannospalax > Nannospalax galili. The sequence continues at coordinate 7,784,638 of NW_008348586.1, forward strand.
AGCCCAGCCTGGTCTAAATAGCAAGGTCAGACCAGCTGGGGCTCAGGGAGACCTCGTTTCAAAAAAAAACAAAACACAAAAAAACAAAAAAAAAACCACCAAAATAAATTTATGTGTAGATGGAGAAGAGGACACATGCATGTGTGTGTAGACACCTGTGGAGATCAGAGATGCTGGATCCCTCTGGAGGTTCAGTTACATGTAGCTGTAAGTCTGTTACAGGTGCTGGGACCTGAGCTTGGGTCATCTTCAAGGGCAGAACTCACTCTTAACCACTAAGCCATCCCTCCAGCCCCTGTAAGTGCTACTTCAATAATTTTTATTTGTTTTTGTTTGTTTGTTTGCTTGGGATTGCAAAAAGATTTATTTTAAGGGCTGGAGAGATGGCTCAGTGGTTAAGAGCACTGGCTGCTCTTGCAGAGGACCTGGGTTCAAGTCTCAGCACCCACATGGCAGAAAACAACTGTCTGTAACTCCAGTTTCAGGAGAATCTGATGCCCTCTTCTGACCTCCATAGGCATTGCATGACACAGGTGCACTTATATACATGCAGACAATATACTTATCTACATAAAAAATATAAAAATAATAAATAAAATATTTTAAAATATTTATTTTATTTTAGTAATTATCTAATTTTTGTGTTTTTGTTTGTAGGGCAGGGTGCCTGGGGAGGCAAGAAGAGATTGTTGGGTCTCCTGAAGCTGGAGTTACAGGAGATTGTGAGCTACTCCCCGCAAAAGCATTCCATGCTCTCAATCACCAAGCCATTTCTTTAGCCCTAACTTTGAGACTTTTTAATGAGAATATCAAATGGAATGAATAAATAGAAACACATAGCATCCATTAAATAACTTACACTATTGCAGGGTGATAGTTACTTTCAATATTACCTTAACATTTCAATAAGAAATAGCAGGAACTATTCTTCTATGTTTTGTACCTTTCTTCACCTATTAAACTCTGCGTTCCATGAGGGTAAGAGCCAGGGGTATGTTCTTCATCATGGGACCTTGGACAACTATTAGTATGGTCCTGTAATGTAATAAGATCTCTATTTATGTGACATAGAAGTTATCAGATGAATGAGTGAATAATTTACTATTTTCATTAACACCTTGGACAACTATTAGTATGGTCCTGTAATGTAATAAGATCTCTATTTATGTGACATAGAAGTTATTAGATGAATGAATGAATAATTTACCATTTCATTAACACCAAAATTATCACAGTTACATTCATCTCTCTCAGGCCCTTCCTTCTATAAAGACAAATTCCTTGAGAGAAAATTTCATATTTGCAGGTACTTCTAAGTGTCTGTTCCTGGCATGCTGCTAAGCAAATCATACACACTCCCATTAAATGTTTTACACAAATGTTGGAGAGATGGATCAGTGGTTAAGAGCACTGGCTGCTCTTGCAGAGGACGTGGGTTCGATTTCCAGCTCCCACATGATGGCTAACAGCTATCCTAACACCAGTTCCAGGGGATCCAATGCACTCTTCTGACCTCTGCAGTCTTTGCACGACACGGGTGCACTGACATACATGCAGGCACTACACTCATATACATACAATTAAAAAAATAAATGAAATATTAAAAAATGTTTTACACAAAAAGAATGGAGCCCTCACCCATCAAATCCTTTCTAATTTATAACTCTGACCACTTCTATGATCATGACTTTCTTTGGTTAATTCTTAAAATGCCTACTAGCTCCTTGATGCCCATAAACACATGCTTATTATTGATTTTCAATAACTATCAATATATACATGTATTTCCTTACTAGTCTCTTTTAAGACGTTGTTCTCCCTTCCTATTCTTTCTTGTCAGCATCAATGCTTTTCTTCTCAAACATGTTCCATGTCTATATCACCCATCGGTCTTTTACCAGTACTACTTCTAAGACAGAAATCAGTTCACATTTCCATTTTACTTCTTATATGATTGTGCACACTCTGAGGACAAAGTAACTTAACTTAGAAATTGCTTTTAAAACACTGAAGAATCTCAAAGTCATTTACTCAGCTCTTCAAGAGCACAAATCAACATATGTAGAAGACATGAGGGGGAACCTCAACATCTTACTGAGTTCCATACTTCCGCTGTCCTTCAATGCTGTTTAACCATGAACAGGCTGGAACAAGTGCTGATGGCTGCAAGACTGAGTCACGGCAACAAAGATGTCTTTTCCTAGCCTTCCCATTGGTTGCCTCTTCTATAACCACACAAGATGGGAGTCATCACATGAGGGAAATTCCTCTGCTGCCAAACACATGAAGGTAAACAAAAGCCGTCTCCCCTGGCAGAGTCTCCAATCTAATTTGTGTAATTGCCTATCTCCCTAATGATGAGCTTGTTTACGGATTAAAGCTATGACTCTAAACACAGAAGTATGTTTAAATCTGACGAATTAAACTCCTATTTGTTTAAATCATCTTATATCACTACTTCCTTCAGAATGTAATTTCAGGAGGAAACAAGGATATTAAGGCTATGGTTTTCAAAGACATAATCTCAATTTTAAAATTAAAAATCATGCTAGCAAGGTGCTGGTTCAAGCCCTTGGTGTTTCAGCCTTGTTGACTGAGGCTGGCATTTTTTGGAAAATCTGAATGAAAAACAAAAGCTAATGCAATTTCCATTGTTTCTCAGATTCAAAAATCTCTCCAAATGGAATAAGGCCACCACTTTCCTAACTTGTGGTCTAGTCCCATAGTCAGTTGATGATGTAGCCTTGAATTCTTAGCAAAGAGATACCAAAGAGATTTGGAAAAAAGATGTGAAGGAAAAAAAAAAATCTATGCCAGGGAGACAAAATCGTGAGTAAATTCTTAAAGATTCTTAAAGGAACAGTCACATACAGACACATTCACATATAGAAACACACACATACAGACACACACACACACACACACACACACACACACACACCAAAACATGAAGCTGAATGAAGCCTGTATATGTGACAGAACCAATTAAAATATTCTTTCCAAGATCACTTCTCTGGATAATATAGCTGGACAGACATATCCAACCTCGGCCTATGAGGTCCATCCAGTATGTGGCTAAGCATAGCTACAATTCTGATCCAATACAAATGTAAACCTGCATAAAACATCACAAGATACTTTTGCAGGGTCCTTTTGTGTAATTTGATTGTGTAGTTCTCAGGTATGAACTCTGAAAATGACAACATTCTGTCTCAGCATCAAAGGTTGGATATGAGTGAGTGTTTTGGTGCACACCTTTAATCTCAGCACTTGGGAAGCATAGGCAGGTGGATCTCTGTGAGACAGAGGTGATCCTGGTCTCTATTGTCTTTCAGGCCAGTTGGGGCTACAGGGAGACCCTGTCTCAAAAAAAATTGCTGCCTGGTTGTGGTCCTCCACTAATTTTTTTTGTCATCACATTCCACTCCTCCCTATAAGAAACACCGAACCAGCAATATGCCTGGTTGTGGTCCTCCACTAATTTTTTTTTGTCATCACATTCCACTCCTCCCTATAAGAAACACCGAACCAGCAATCCAATTAATTAAACCTTCTCATCCTGGCCTGATGGCTCATGCCTGCAACCTATACCAAGAGGCTAAAGCAGGAAGATAATCCAGTATTTGAGTGCAGACAGGGCTACACAGCGAATGCCAGGTCACCCTGCACAGCACAGCAAAACACTGCCTCAAATATATAAATAAACAAAAACAAAAATCTCCTGCTAATTTATAATTTTCATATACATCATTTGGAAAGAAAGTGTATATAATGTTCTTTACCTGAACAGACAATAAATGCTTCAAGCTTGGGCAGCCAAATTTTCTTTACATTATCTGTGATAGTTTCATCAATATCAATCTTATTTCATATATAATAATTCCAGCAATTCTGTGTTTCAAAGACTCCTTTAGAAGGTGTATTGCTGAAATGGAAACTTCGAATTTCATGACATATGTGGTTTTACTGCCAGAGGTAGCTTCATGTTATCACTCTGTGTTCTGTTTCTGTGTTGACATGTAAGTGTTGCATGTTCAAATAAAAGAACAAACATGTTATTACTAGGCCATGTTGTCACAGACTTAGCTAAGCCTCTGAATGTCCTCAGTACATTTCTATAATGCAGTTACTTTTAAAGTGAAACACATTCTATTACTTGCCTCTTGTAGAAAAATTCCTGTTACCAAGGCCAGCTCTTATGGTTGAAGAGATGACTAAGCAGTTAGGAGCATTTACTCCACTTGCAGAAGACCCAGGCTCTGCTCTCGGAACCCAAAGGGCAGCTCACAACCACCTGTAACTCCAGTTCCATGGAATCTGATGCCCCTTTCTGACTTTTTCAAGCACTGCACGCATGTGACACACTTACATACAAGCAGGCAAGACACGCATACACATAAAATTGAAATAAACTATTAAAAAAGAAATAAGGCCACCTATCTTATCAATATTTGTGGAAAGGAATATATATACATATATAATAAATTAATAGTATAATATAATACCTATTGCTACAAAAAATTGTTTTCAAAGCAGCAGCATATAATTGGCTATTCAATATCTCAGCCTCCACTATCATAGTATTTATTCTTCTTGATTCATTTTTATTTGTGTATGAGTGTTATGCCTGCATCATGTATGTACAATGCCCACAGAGGACAGAAGAGGGTTTCAGACTCCCTAAAACTGGAGTTATGGTTGGTTGTTAGCCAGCATATGGGTTCTGGGGTTCAAACCCAGGTCTGTAAGAGCAGTCAGTATTCTTAACTGCTGAGTAATCTCTTTAGCCTCTAATATCATAGTATTTAATTGATGTTGGGCATTGAACAAAATGCTTTACACCTGAGCCCCTTCTCATACTCAAGTTAACTGTGTTAGACAGATACAATATTAGTTTCACTTCATGCAATAAAGTCTATGTCATAGAAATTAAACGACCTGTCCTATATTTCCCCACTAGGAACTCAAATCCAGTCTTTAACTAGTGTATTCCACCAGCAGCCTTTATGAAAAGTCAGGGAATCTGCCCTGTGATCCTGTCACAGCGTATTCAGTTCTGTCTGTTCAGTTCTTGGATTTCTCATCTGTAAAATGAGGCCACCAGAGGGACTGACCTCAGAGATCTTCTGCTTTGTAAGAGAGACGGCAGTGAACAATGCGCAGTGACCACAACCAGATTGCTGGAAAAGCAAAAGTTTAAAAATTCCAACCAAATCCCAAGTCCTTTCACTGTGTGTTCCAAAGGGTCTGCAGAGAGCCCCTAAGCCAAAATCAAATTCTGGCCACTTTTCTAGAGATGGACATTGTAATAGGGTAAAATATGGACACATTATTCAACACTGCTAAATTAAAATTTATTACTCTATTCTAAAGCTTAACACAGATAATTTTCTTCGACACCCAGCTGTTAACACTGAATATTCTGAAAACTAAGAAAGTATGAAGTCTGCCCAACAGGGATTACAAGACCAGGTTCTAACAAGGTGGGAGTTATTTATGTAACACAGACCTGCTCTGGGAAGCACACTGATTAAAAGTCATCCCCAGCTCTCTATATAATACAAAGAAGTTATTAGTACTGCTGCACGGATGTGTTGCATGCAGAAGAACTAGGCAGTGTAGAGTGGTGACAGGCTTGTGGCAGAGGAATCCCTTGGGTTCCTAGTTAAGGGCTAATTGGATCTATTTTAAAGACTGCTTGTTGCAAAGAGGAGTTTTTGCCTTTGATTATGACTCCCCAGATGCCTGGCCTCACACAGAACAGAGTATATCAAGCATGGTCCCAGCAGTGAGTCCTGCACTCAGGCAACTATGTTGAGGCAGCAGGGTCATATTCTGTCTTCTGTCATTCCCCGACTATCCTAGATATTATACTCAAAAGCTCCAGTCTTCACCTTTCTTATAAATTAGTCCTACTCTTCCCGAAATGCAATAGTATGAGAAAGCAGTTCTTAACCCCAAACACTTGGCTGGCATTTCCTCCATTTCAAAAGTGAAAACACACGGTATAGGAAGAAAAGAGACTGGGGCACCTTGTGTTATCCTGCCCCACCAATTTAATCTGTTGAATCTCCTACTGCTTTCCCATTCGCCTCTAGGAAAACAGAACCTGAGTTAGTACTCTCATCTCTGCCTCCCAGGGGCCATTCTCCATTTTCTCATGGTTTCCAAGTGAAGCTGTTGGCAGAGGCTTGAAGGAGGAAAGATATTAAAATGTGAGCCTTGGAGATATGGATTCTAGCAGAGTTCCTACTGGAGATTGATTTTTATGAGCATCAGATTGGGGTGGGAGCTTGGATTTTTGTGGAATAGAAAACCTGGGCTACAAAATAAACTAAAACCACAAGAGCAGTTCTGGCATAAATGTTCACAGTTCGAACAATTTAAATCTCCCTCATTAACGGACACTTCTCAAAGCCAGTCTGAGAGGTGCACTCCTTTGTCACACTGATTATATGAAAGCAGATGTTGCCTGTTCCTTCCAGCTGCTTAATGTCACATTAAATATTTATTAAGCACCACAGGTACACTCAACAGATTTTTTCCATATCCTTCACTTATATATTTTATTTGTGCACTCATCTAAATTAAAATTTTATGGACAATGGAAACCTGTAGTATCCGTCCCTACAAAGTGTTCTCAGTCACTAGTAACTCAGTTTAACATCAAGTTTTCTTTGAGACCATTCTCTCAGCACTTCAAAAATGTTATTTATTATGCTTCTAATCACCAGATCATAAGCAGGATTATCTTTACAAACATATAGAATGGGCAACATCTTAGCTATTCTTGACTATGGCATTTTCATTTTAGAAAGGAAATAACTTCAGAAGTATGAAACTAATTACTGTAAGAAACCCAAAATTTGTTATAGAACTGGGGACAAAACCCTAGTGCCCTGACCTCTAGTATGGCCTCCCGTTAGCTAGCTTCTGGCATTACTGATCTATTATGATATTTCTGTAAGTAAAGATTGATATATATTTAAAATGTGCCAAAGCTATCTGTACTGACTGCACACATTTTGTGACAGAATGCATTGGTTCTGCCGTCTCTGGTGTTATTTTGAATGAGTATATGTGGAAATCAAGGCCGTGTCAGCATCCATGGTCTGTCATTCACCTGATCATACATGCTTGGTAAATGGGCTCAACAGATGAATGCATTTTACAAATAGCTTCCTAACTTGCTTTCTCTCACCAATATTTCCCCCATCTAATTCACTGCTGTAGTGCTGATCATGTCAGTCGCTACCACCTTCATAATGAAGTCCAAAGTCTTCAGCCTGGATTGCAAAGCTCTTCTTATTAGAAGGTCATTTCTCTCAAGCCTCCTCTCCCTTCTCACATTCCACACTTTGCTATTTTCCTGTCTGGGGCTGTTGCCTGCTATGCTCTGGTCCCTCACACATGATCCTTCCACTTCAGATCTTCATCTTTAAAGAATCCTGTTATCAAGTGACTTTGTATGCAATTTCTTGCAAGCATTTGCTAATACCTGACCTCAACCCTCCAGCTGGATTTCTCTCCCTTTATAAATACATATATATGACACTTATTATATTCCACCTATTTGTTTTCCTCCTTAATCTCTGAGCCAATTGAGAAGATAAATATTTCTGTATTCTCAGCCCCAGCAAAAATTAAATCATGACAGCACTACTTCTACTAAAATTAGAGGTGGTGGTTTAGTAAAGCCATTAGGACTCTGCTGACCACAAGTTACAATGTTGAGTATTCGAATGATAAGCCACAGAGGTAGGCACACAGTTACTCCCTCTCAGGATACACAAGACATTCTCATGGAAAAATCACCTTGGATTAAAGCCAGAACATGATCCTTTAGTTGAGAGAACCCGGCCAACAAGGACAACCCTTGGTCTTATCTTAGGCTACACTCAGCAGTGAGCAGCTAAGCCCCAATTGGTGTTTCAGCACCGTCTCATAGGGAACAGCTCCACCTGTTGAATGCCTTGACATTACTCCACAGCTTTCTTCTATCCTACATAGGAACAGTTACAATTACTTAAAAATGACAAGATCATCATAGGGACAGGGAAGCATGCTGTATTTATTCATCTGCCTGCTTTTTGTGCAGAAGGGATTAAAGCCAGAACATGATCCTTTAGTTGAGAGAACCCGGCCAACAAAGAGGAACCCTTGGTCTTGTCTTAGGCTACACTCAGCAGTGAGCAGCTAAGCCCCAATTGGGGAGCCTGTTTCAGCACCGTCTCATAGGGAACAGCTCCACCTGTTGAATGCCTTGACAGTGACAAAGTTCTGCAGCGCCTCTTTTAAAGAATTAAGTCATCAGGATGCTCGGCGCTGTTTAATCTGTTTCCATTTTCAGCCAGGTTGAAAGAATGTCTATCTTCCATAGATGAGGGGGGAGGTGCGAAAGCACTCAGATCTCTCTGCTTATGTTCATCAGTGTATGTGGCAGGTGTATTTATTCATCTGCCTGCTTTTTGTGCAGAATTATAAGGATATATGCATAACAAATCCTGCAACATCTCTTCAAAAAAGAAAAAGGGAAAAAGGATGGTGATGTCAAGATGATGACAAAGTTCTGCAGTGCCTCTTTTAAAGAATTAAGTCATCAGGATGCACGGTGCTGTTTAATCTGTTTCCATCTTCAGCCAGGTTGAAAGAATGTCTATCTTCCATAGATGAGGGGGGAGGTGTGAAAGCACTCAGATCTCTCTGCTTATGTTCATCAGTGTATGTGGCAGGTGTGATACGATGGGGCAAACAATAATAGAGCAGGTTGTGTGATAGTCAAGTCTTAGGAAGATATATTGGGCATTTCTTGATGGCACAAGTTAGGTGAACTACCAGAAATACTGGGAAAAGCAAATGCTGATGAACAGGATCATCTAAAGAAGGAAATGAGGAGTCTGGAGAAGGACCAGGAGCCAGAAACTTCTGGGAAGAAAACATTTCACCAGTCATCCCAGAATGACAGATCATAGAAATAGTCTTGTCCAAAAGACACAAAAGCCATTTATTAACCAGTTTTTATGCCTTGATATTGGGCCAACTATTGCATTTTAAGAAACTCTCTCCTACACTAAATCACCATGCAGGAAATTTACCTGCATGTATGAAGTGTCTTAAAGAAGAAAAAGAGAAGGTCTTAATTATATATCCATCATTTTGCAAATGATCTACCATAAATAAAATTTAAGGAGGCCTAAAAATAAGAAAATCCATTAAAAATACAAACAAATTGGCTACAGGGCAGCTTAAATAGTAAATCAAGGTCAAACTATTCAAGTTTATTCTGAGCGAATTAAGCAACTGAGCTCTTGGAGTGAAATACAGCAGGTTACAAACAAGCAGTCTAATCTAAATCATCTCTAATTTGGAAAACACAAAACAAAGTCTCCTTAGAAGTAGATGTTTTCCAAGAGAAGATGGAGTTATTGCACAAAAGAGCTAATGCACTACCATTTAAATGCTATTTTTAGCTTGATGTTTTGGCAACTACTGGATATTAGATAGTTTTATCATGTTTTGATGAACATACAAAATGTTTGCTTAATCATAGAGGGGGCAAGCATTCTCATTTTCACATCAGAACTGCCGTGCATGTTTATTCTAAGCATGCAGGATGAAATTTGCCTGAGATACAAATATAAATTAGTAAGAGTGAATAAAATTGTCCAATTTTAGGCATAAGCTTACCTAGTGATACAGATGGATGGGCAGAAGAAGAGATAGTTGTATATATATAACTATCCTTCATACTTCCCCAAATTCCCAAACACTAATTCACTAATATGCATTATAAACACAAAGCAAAACATTTGTTTCTTTAAAGGTATGTTTACTTTATTTTTTGTTTGTTTGTTTTTGAGACAGGGTCTTCCTGCAGCCCAAGCTGGCCCAGACCTTGCTATGTAGACCAGGTTGTCCTTGATTTTGCAGAGATCTTCCTTCCTCTGCTTCCAGAGTGCTGGGATTAAAGTTCCATGTTACCATACCCAGATAAATGGAGGTTTCTATCAATGCATTTTATAGTATTTTTATCATCACATCTTGTACTCTACCAGTTGCCTAAAAAATCATATTGCAAATAAAATGTTTCCTCTAAATTTTGTCAATTATCTCCCAAAGAACAAATAAGCTCTGGACTTCTGAGATGTCTTACCTTCCAAAAGGAGACCTAACCGCAAACTCTCAAACCCTACAATCAGTGCAAGGGCTACTATACTCTCAGGTCAGTGAGAGGGTCAGAGCTTTGCTGGTTTTGATCCTGGATAAATACTCAGTGCCTAGCTATGCCTAAAATATATTAAGAATTCAGTTAATAATTGTTAAATACAGGAACAACATGAAGCCACTTGACGATAACACAGTAACACCGAAATACCGTAGGATGTAATGATTTAAATCCAAGCTTGTAGACCTTAATTGTCGGGGGTTTTCAAAACCAGCTTCACAACTCTAAATTCTATCACCTGCTATCCATGTGACCTTGGATGAGCTACTTAACTTTTCATTCTGGGTTAAGTAATTTTAAACGGATTTCCTGGGGAATAATGGCCATGTCTACTTCCCAACAGTACCAACAGTAGTGGAATTTACCATAGTCATTTATTGTGAATGATAATGTTCCCTATTTCCTATCCTTACAGGTATGTGAATCACCTTGAATAGTGCCTGGCACAGAGTGAACAGGCAGCAAATATTTTCTGTTATTATACTATTATGAGTCCACCCTCACCTCCAAAGCAGTCTTTCTACACCTTTAACTGAGTCCTTATCATGCCCAAACTCACTTGGAAAACTTACAGAAACTCTCCATTTACCCCACCAGGTACATGTAAAAAAAATGCAGCTTTAACTGATAATTATTTTCTCATTGTCACCCTGTTCTCCCTTCTCTCCATTATTTCAAACTCAATTATATCGTTCGCAAAAGGCAATATGTCCTCATCATTTCTCAAATATTCTGGCCCTGCTGAGACTTTGTACTACAGAAGCCAGTTCTCAATTTAGCTCCTTAAGTGAGGAGCATACAGTTATTTTCTCCCTCAGGCCTGAGGCAATGCTAGCTCCTAGCAGCGATCAACTTGTCCTGGCAGTTGGAGCCTCAGGCTTCATCAAAACACAGCCCACCCCTTCCTGCTACAAGGAAGCTGTGGCCTCCAATGCAATTTGATTTATTTGGTTCAAATCTAGGCTTCCCTCACTTCCATTCTTTTTCCCTCTCCCTCTTCCTTTCTGTCTCAATTTGGACCACTTTTCCTTAACAATTTCGAAGACAGAATCCAGAGAGTTTATACTTCTTGAATGGGGACAGCAGGCCACTCTTATGTCATATAAATGCTGATGATCTATATTCTATGTAATGAAAGATAAATAAAATGATCCTGTGCTACATATAAAAATACAGTTTATTAATAGCCTTCTTTATCCCACATAGAGATATGTAAAAATGAAGCCAGTGGAGCCTTGCTCTGCAAAACCTCACATAAACCAGATGATGTATTATGTTTAGATGGAGGCATAGAATGGCCTAGCACAAAATATCAGACCTTTTGTTCATGATATTCATGTATTGCTTGTTCTTGGGGATACTGTAGAAATTGTCAGAAGGGAGGGAGGTGATTTCCAAATGAAAAGGATTTAATATGCAGGGTAAGTTTCCAGGCAGAGGAAGTAGCAGGGGCAGACAGACAGGAACAGAGAATGAATAGCGCACTTGTGAATAAGATTTTGCAGTGGTTGGGAGTATGTACGTCTTTTAGGCAGGAAAGCCAAGGTCAAAAGACCACTAGCAATAGTTGGCACAGAGATGAAGGTACAGTCTCAATGCTGAGTCATTGTTTGCATTCTCCCCAAGACCCCAAGTGGGCACTTGGCAAACTTTCCTATATAAAGGGCCAGAGGATTAATGTTTTAGGTTGATGTGCTTACTTACGTTCACTGTCATAACTGCTCCACTATGTTTTTATTGCACAAACACTGCCACAAACAGCAGGTAAGTGGACAGACATGGCTGCTTCCCAACTTTACTTTGTATGAAGTAATTTTCATATGTCACAAAATATTCATCTTTTAATACTCTTGGTCTTTAATAAATGAAGAAACCATTCCTGACTTGTAAATCATTTGGGGGGGGTGTTCTACACATTTGTCGGTGAGAGAGAGAGAGAGAGAGAGAGAGAGAGAGAGAGCATGTGTGTGTATGTGTGTGAACACACACATGTTCAGGGAAATTTTTATAAGTTCATTTCTTTAGGAAAGTCTAGTCTATGGTCAATAATTTAATAGAAAATTCTAAAATGGAAGACCTAATCTTATATTTTAAAGTGTCAGTGTCCTGGTTCTAAATATTTTGGACCCTGAAATGATGAAGCCATTGGGTATCTTTTCAATGACTGTGGTAACAACCTAAAGTGAAGCCCAGACCCCAAATAAAGGGAGTTTCAAAGTTGACTCAAATTGCCTTTCCACTTATGGAGCCATAATCTCTCTGCAGAATTTCTAATGCTGAATAAAGTCCTGGAGGAAGTATCACTTACCTTCCAAATGCTTCCTCCTGCTCTCAGGCAGTCAGGTGTCCCCACTTCTCTTTGCTTCCATAGCACTTTGTATAAAGCTCTGTTACAGAATTTACCACTCTATTATACATTTACCATGCTGAATTGTCATTTATCTGTTTATGTGCCTGTCTTTTTCTACCAGGATAGTCACTCTCCAGGGCAAAGATCAAGTCTCTGTATTTCTAGCACTCAACACAGCACTTTCATAACTGCCACTTAAAATGTGCCTTACTATTTTCACTATTAAAACATGCATATCTATGTAAAACATTTCAAATAACACAGAAAATAACCCAAAAAAGGTTTAAAATTTTTTATCACTATCCAGTCAGTCCCACTTCTCCAAAAAGTCACTTTCAGAGAGACTTTAACAGTTCATAAGTACTACATGCACCATTTCTAGCATAGACAGAGGAAATAAGACGTGGCCTAAAGATCAGAAGCAGGGAAGCCTTCCCTGGATAGCACTCCACATGCCTTCATCCCAAATATTGACAGACAACAGGCCAGAGAAATGTGCAGAGAAAGAAGGGTGCTTCCTGCTTAGACATCAGATATGCTCTGCACGTCTGCTGGCTTGATCATGCTATAAGCTTTCTACACTCACCGACACCTTCTCTTTCTGTCCTTCATCTCTTGCTCTTTCTCTGTGATTTTTCTCAATGTGCCTACAGGACCCTACCACATCTTTGTCTCTCAAACTGTATCCCGCTGTCTATGGTTTCTCTGTGTCTCTGTCTTTGAAGTTTCCTGTTTCCTTCTCTTTTTCAATCTGCCTGTATTGTGAGTGTTGATCTGTGTCTCCTTCTTACCTGCCATTCCCCTCCTACCTACCATCATCCCTCCTCTCTCTCTCTCTCTCTCTCTCTCTCTCTCTCTCTTTCTCGATCTCTTATATATATATATGACTTGAAACGTTTTCACCCATTATATACAAACTGATTATATTTCAGGAAAAATAGTATTTATGACTCAAAATCTTTGTGGTTATGATTGGGATTACAATAATATTGGGATTACATAAGATTTTTGTCTAATTTTTGTTGTTTCTTGACAACCATGCAGCGTTTGAGTTAATTTTGAAAGTTATTTGGGAAAACGAAGAATCAGACAAGGAATGGAGAAGAGAGAGAGAGTGAAGGAGATAGAGGGAGATTCAAAATATATTTGCTCTCTTCATATATAGAGATACGTAGGTGTGTTTGTATTTCTGTTTCAATTATCAGTTCCTCTCTTTCTTCTGTTTCTTTGCCCCTTTCCTCATTTTAGAGACCTCTCTACTGAGCTCTGACAGTCAGGAAACATCTATCCCATGGATTTACAACTCTACCCATTTTATTTTAATTTAATACTGTATAGTGGTACTTATGTTGTGAAAATACATATGTTATACATACACAGGAGGCTGTGCATGCTGATTAAAAATATATTCATATGTCTTTGGTGTGAAGGTAGAGGGCAAGCTCAAGGCAACCACTGAGGTTTCAGCTGAAATGTGAGGTGACTAATCAAGGAAACGGAGGTCACTAAAATTTCCAGAATGTGTACTCAGTTGGTAAAATTACCTCCAGATCTCTTTCTCCCTGGAATCAGCAAAGGTTGATAAGCAAAGGGTCTGGTAACACAGGCTACTATATTGCCAGGAGAGAGACAAGGAGTGATCTTGCTGCTGTAATAACCCTGGGCCCTGGACTGTCTCCCAATGGCAGTGATGACAAGAAAGCAGGTAACAGGAATGGAAACGCTTTGTCGAGTCAGTTCTCTGGAACACAGTTCTGATGAGGCCAAGTTCACAAGCATGCTTGCTCCCTTCCTTGTTTTATTTCTCTTTTCATGTAAGTTTTAAAAATAACTCAAGCAATGCATGGCTATAAAGAAATAACAAAAATAGACAAAAAAAATCACATAGAATCCCAGTGTTCAGCATAACCACAGGCAAATATTTTGAATCATAAATGCTATTTTTAAGAAAAACATAAATATTTTAGGGTACATAATAATGAAAATGTTTCAAGCACTTATGTGCAAGCATATTTTCAGGAACTTGGGATAGAAGAGGGAGTAACAGAGCCTTTAGTCCCTAACATTGTGGGTCTTGCTTTGTTCTCTTTTGTAATCTGTTTCTTCCCCCCTTTCCACTATTTTGTGACAAGTTTCACAATTCAAAATATGTGTTTATAAAATCATTATTTTAATTGCCTTTATATTCTATGACATACTTGAGCAAGGTCATAAATTGTTTGTAATATGTGAAAAGCCACTTCTCCCCTCCCCAAAGTAATAGCAAATAACCCAACAAATATTTAGTAAGGTGTCATATGCAAAGAACTAGAGGAGTTGAGAGGGATACAAAAAAGGAATGGCAAAGTTTCCCAGACCTCATTATAAGATAACAGAACTGTAGTTGAGAGAGAGAGAGAGAGAGAGACAGAGACAGAGACAGAGACAGAGACAGAGGCCTCATTATAAGATAACAGAACTGTAGTTGAGAGAGAGAGAGAGAGACAGAGACAGAGACAGAGACAGAGACAGAGAGAAGTGAAGAGACAGAGGTAATGTTATAGAAAACATACGATAAGCATCTTCTAGCTTTTCTAGTTGGCCATATGGAAGTAGTATTAATATCAGAATTGATATTAACAAAACAATCATGATAATAATAACAGCAAGAGTAACATTTATTGCTTGTTTACTGTAACCCACAGGCTACTTTGAGTGTGTGCATATATATGTATATATATACATATATATACATTCCCTTTTAGTGATCACAAGATCATATAAAAAGTGTTTCATACCTTAGAGATGGGGAAATAAAGGCACAGAGCTACACAGTTACCCAAGTTCACATGTCTACTAGACAAGGAAGTGGAAAGTTATCAGTCACTAAGTATCGTGCTATATTTTAAATCATGTATACCGTGGCTACTTCAATTCATTTTGCCGCTGGTCATATGGACAGTCAGGAAATATAATTTCCTTGGATATACATAATGATAGAAAAGCTGTCTGGAGACCACATGTTCCTCCATGTGATCTGCAAAGGCTTCCACCAAGTCTCTGGCACTAGGAGTCAGAGTTTCATTGAGGATCTGGCAAAAGCCATGTAACTCAGCTCTAGGTGGGAAAAATACAGCAGGCATATTGATAAGTAACTAAAATTGTACAGTCAGTGAAGAGCTTCATAGACCCCAAAGCTCCTGTGTTTGTTAAGTAAATGATTTCCAAACTGGATGATCCTAGGGATTTTGCAAAATGTAAAGACTCCTGGCCCTGCTTCCCATCTGGGAATTCAACAGTCCATTCCATGAGGACAGTCCTTCGGGATATGCTGACTGAGAGACCTCTGACTGAGTGTGTGTATCTTCCCAGTTAGACTATATGGTTTCAGTGAAATGCAAGTCAAGACAGGCAAGTCCACAGATAAATTTCTAAACCAGGGTGTTGAACATGACTAAAATATCCATTTTCCTTTTAAAGATGCTAATCAAGAGTGCATGGTAGAATTCCTGAGACAAAAAAAAACAAAGACCTTTCACTTTTAGCAACAGTCTCCTCCAGATGTCCCCACCCACATAGGCCTTGGAGAAGCAGGAATGTTGTTCCAAGATTTTGTGTCTCAATAGCCCTGTTACTCTGGTTAGGAGAAGATGACTGGAGGCATCAATCCTTTGGCTCCAGGGCACGACATGATTAGCTGCTTGTCTGACAACATGATTCTTATTAGCACTTTCTTTAAAAAGCATACAGTTGTCCACACTGTCACTCTGGAGTCCTTAGCCAGCAGGGAGAAACCATCCTACCTGTAATCCCTCAATAACATGATGATGCATTGCTAAGGCAAGCATGGGTTTCTTGCAGAAGTTAAAACTTTGATCAAGCTGCATCCCCAAACAGCTTACTTCTAAGTAAAGCATCAAGCGTCAGTGACCCGAGACTGGAGTGAAGCAAAAGGGTGAACCCCACATGTATCATTTATTCCAAGAGTTTGCTTCCCAAACTCTGCATTGATTTTTGGGTCTCTCTCTCTCTCTCTCTCTCTCTCTCTCTCTCTCTCTCACACACACACACACACACACACACACACACACATTACATATACGCACGTACATATACACACACCCATACATCTTCAAACACCAGCCCTATAAGGGGCAGCATGATCTAGCAGAAAAAGCTTTGGATAAAAAAATGGCAAAAGTCAAATCCTACCTTGGGTCCTTCTCAACTGGGAAACATTAGGCATGTTTTTAGGGTGGGGCGTCCATGGATTTGAAATGGGTGTCAATGATAAGTGTTTTGTAAAGCACCAAGAAGACCACGTGGCAGAGCGGAGATGTTCCACACCACACTGAAAGGCCTCTGTGATTACCAGTTTATCTTTCCTGAATACAGACAGTTGTCCCTCATATTCAGCAAACTGTCCTTGGCTTTCCTCCCCTGCAGAAGTTAGAAGTGAAAAAACGCTAACTGGTGACTCAACTGAATTCCTGAGCAAGTAGAATCCATTAGCATCAATCCTCACTCCACATGTTGACTTCTACTGCTCTAAGATGTGACATCCTAGGTTCTCTTGACTGAGGTTGCTTTAATATTGTTTTAACTAGATCTCACCTGTGTAAGAGAATTAGCTCAAGGAGGGGAAGGCAGTATTCCTCTTTCCCTTAACCAGGCTGCAGTAAACACAATCTTATGCAGTGTCATCTCTGCAATCCATTAGCAGTGCAATGCCTGTGGCACAGGGGCTAGTGCCAGAAAGCACTGCCAGAACGTCCCTTCATCACTCTTTAAGATCACTTTTTAAAGGTTTAAAACAAACAAAGAGCACAGCTTTCGATAAAGCCACATGCTCTGAAGCCAAAACAAACAACTTGAATAGGTGAACTCAGCCAAACCTGAAGAGCCTAGAAGATCAACAGCTCCACTGACAACACACACACAGCTCAACACAACAGACATGGGTATGCCGGCTTTACCTACCCCTGAGGCTACAATGCCACTGTGTCCTAACACCTGCCTAGTAAGTGTCTGGCAAGCAGTGGTGGGCTACACCAAGCATCAGTTGTATAATGTGACCAAATGTTTCTGGCTTTCTTATTCTACAAACTCACCGGTTTAATAGAAATGTTTTAGTTTCTTTCTCTCTCAGAAATGTCTTTTCTATCCTATGGGATTGTGATGAGAATGAAACTGAATTAATGGAAATATTGTTCCAGTCTTTGAAAACAGAAGCATTCTGTAAGAGGCAGAAGGGGCAATAACTGATTCAGTGTGGTATAGCACTGAATTCAGTGTGGTATAGGAGTGCTAGAGAAACAGATGCAATACATTTATACACATGTAGAATTTTATATACCTACAGAATTTCTTATAGAGCATTCAAATCTTTCAAAAAATATTTCATTTTATTTTTATTTTATATGTATGAGTGTATCACGTGCATATATGTAAGTGCAACCCTATCATGAAGTTCCCAAGGAGGAAAGAGGAGGGTATTGGATTCCCCAGAACTGGAGTTACAGGCAGTTGTTAGCCACCATGTGGGTGCTGGGATTCGAACCTGAGTCTTCTGTAAGGTAAGATGGCTCTTAACTTCTAAGCCATCTCTAGTCCCTCCCTTTTAATAAATATTTTATTTATTGTTTTATTTTATGTGCATAAATATATTGCCTGCATATATTTAAGTGCAGTCATGTCGTGCAATGCCTGTGGAGGTCAGAGAGGACGTCTGATCCTTTAAAACTGGAGTTACAGATGGTTGTTAGCCTCCATGTGGGTTCTGGGAGCTGAAGGCAGGTTCTCTGCAAGAGTAGTCGGTACTCTTAGCTGCTGAGCCATCTCTCTAGTGATCATTCACATCGTTTCTTTGCTCCTTACCTACAACTTAGGACAATGTGGTATAGCAACAATTAGGTTGCTTAGGTTTTTGTATTTATAAACCTTGTATAATGAGAGCCTACCTTTTTGCTTCCAGTTACTTAACTAATCCATTCATCTCAATTTATCAGAGTTTGAACTCCTTAAGAATAACCTTTATACTTGCATGGAACCTGCTTTCACCTCATCCTGAGCACATCTTTCCTCTAGTGTCCTGACCAGACAGTATAGGGAGGCTGTAGGCAAGTTTCTCTTAGAGGAAAAACAGATGTATTCTCCATGCTTTCTACCCTGAGCTACAGGATAGGAATTGAGACACATACACAGACAGGACAAATCTCTTACACACATTCAGTGATTCAACATAAGCTGACAAGGGGACTGTTCTAGCATGTTTCTTCATTACTGTGACAAAATGCTCTGATCAATACCAACTTGGGGTTTATTCAGCTTACATCTCCCAGGTCACAGTTCATCAGGGAGCCCAAGGTAGGAACTCAGAGCAGGAACCTGGAGTCAGGACCTGGAGCACAGTGCATGGAGGAATGCTGCTTACTGGCTTGCTCCCCTGGCCCCTGCTCAACTTGCTTTCTTATGCAACACAGGCCCACCTGCCCAGGGGTAGTATCACCTACAGTGGGCTGGGCCCTCCCACATAAGTCATCAAGAAGATGCCCCTCAGACATGGCCACAGACCAGTCCTATGGAAGCAATTCCCCAATTGAGGCTCCCTTAACCCAGGTGTGTGAAGTTGACACTAAAGCTATCCAGCACAGGAACCAAATTGGCTTATTCTCCTGGTGTCCTGACTGATCATATCTTTTCTCAAGAACTTACATAAAGGTAAGTCCTTTTCAGAAAAATGTGTGTGTAGAAAATGTCAAAGTGAAAATTAAACCATGATGATGCTAGCTGAGATTGAATGTACAAATAAGGGCAGCTGTGGCTTTCAGTGACCATATCAGTTTTTATTTACTTACTAGCCTTGGAATACACCCAAATGCACTGTAAGACTGACATGCATGCTCTTTGAAAACATAATTTTTAAGCCGCTGCTATGATTTAAACCTTAAATACAGTTTTTAATTAAATTAGGTAGATTCCTGGATGTGGGTATTAATGTGCACATCTTGTCCTTTGACCTTGATTCATGCTGTCTCTCCAGTTCATTCTTGTCATAATCTCTTATTGCTACTTAAAATTTCCTCCACATATCAAGGTTCATTTGTAACATTCACTCTAAACTAAAGATGGAAGGCTGCCCTTCTAGAACATGTTCAGCCTTCCTCTAAACTCCTACTTCACCCTGTTCTGCCTTCAGTGGACATACATCTCCTGGTGTCTCTTAGAGTATTCTATGGCTGTGACATGAAAGCCCTTCAAGGGAGGGATTTTTCTTCTCTTTTCATTCCTGTGCTCCTCTCCACAGACATCCCTATAACAGTGAATGATGAATATTACAAGTTCAGTAAGCATTTCTGAGACCAAAAGTCAATAAAATTTGTGTGAGGTTCCTCTCATAATGTTGACACATGTCAATCAGTCCTTGCATGTGAGCAATTACTCTCCTCATAAATAAGTCCTCCTCATAAATAAATTATTCCATCTGCTTTTGTATATTAATACAATACACAAACATTTGAATATTTAAGGTATTGCTTTAAAAGGTTCTTGATAAACTATCCAGATTTGGCATTTATGTTAATATCCTGTAGGAAATCTCATTACATATTCAAGATGTGCTTACCTTACAATTTCACATAAACACATTTTCTGGTCTTTGGTCTAAAGACAACACATATCCTATCATGAAGATATGATACAGAAAATCCAATAAATTGTTGTTTCTGTGAATCTATGAGCAAAGATTGAAATGGATGTCTATGTAGAACTCAAAGTTCTTGATACCCCATAAATAAATTTATACATGACCTTGGGGAAAGGGAGAATCATGTGAAATAATGGTTCTGTGTGTTTAATAGGTCATATATATAGGTCATTGTCCCATCTGTATCCCAGAAACTTCCAGTACAATTAGTTAAATGTGGTAGATGTAGGCTATCTACAGGGTTGATCTTAATGGTGTTTAGTGGTGTTCTAGTCTATTAGTATCATTTTGGGGATAGCCAGTTCCGTAATCCATCATCCTTAATTTCCAGTAGAGAACTCTTTATTTTACCTAAGGAAAGCATCATTCATTGATGACTTGCTAAATACAAGGAACTTCATATACACGACATCACATCTTTGAGGGGGGAATCTGTAGAAGACATAATACTTTCATGCTTCTAATGATAAACCTGAGCAGTAAAGAATTTAAATAACTCAGTCAAGGAAATGTGATGGGAGTTAACAAGAGAGTTAAGACTGGAACACAAATCCAGCTTTCTTCTAACACTACTTCCTTCCACACCACATTATCATTATTAAAAGCATAAAGAGCCCAATTGAGAAGTGATTGCATGTGTAGTGTGTGTGTGTGTCTGTATGTGTGCTAGAGAAAGCTAAAATACTTTTTCATTTTACTTAAAATAATATAAATGAAGTCAAAATAAAAAAGAGAATTATATCAAAATATTTCGCCAAATCATGTGATGACAACCAACCTCTTTATAAGATACGCTTTGTCAGTAGATAAGAAAAATGAGTCTATTCCTGATGAAAAGCAGACCTGCAGGAATGATGCAGGGCACCCTCCTTGAATTAACAGGTACGTATTCCACCTCTCACAGAAGATGAAGAGGTGAGTGGATGAGAGAGCAACCAAACCTCCTCTTATAGTGGAGTGTGATATGACAGGGGTATATAAAGTCTGTGCATTTCTTCAAGGAGATGGCGCCTTCAGCTCAGTGTGGACCTCAGAAATAAACTCAAAATGAAATTATTAACCACATAAATTAGAAAAACCTGAGTTTTTTCCTGTTATCCAAAAGCTCTCAAGGCCAGCAATTCTGGGGGTTTCAGAGCTGTACCCCATTCCTTCTGTGTCCCATTGGTACCCAGTTTCCTCTTGGCAACTTTTTGTTTTCTGGACCCTCAGTTTCTTCTTCTATGCAGCACCTACTGAAAATGATTAAGTGGGATGTTGAGTGTAAGGTACTTACCAGGTCCAGGAAGGGACTCAGGTAATTCACTAAAGTAGGGGGAAAATATGAACTCTTAGAACCTCCTGAAAGCCTACCAGGCTATAAGACTATATGATAACCACAGCATCAAAGCTCTCACAATGGAAAAATATAAATTAAAACTTCAATTACCAAATCATTTAACACTATTGCCAGTAAGAGTCAGGTGGTAAAATGAAATAGTCAAATTAACCACAGAATGAAACTATCTGCAAAGGAGATTTTAACTCCTGCCACCTACTTACCACCTACCAGGGATTTATAGATTAGTGAGTGTATCACTTTGAAATTCATTGGGATAAAAATATAAACACATACATACAGCACCAGGAACACATATATAGAAAAATATATTTTGTAACACTCTAAGGATTACTGTATAAATTTAGATCAGGGCACAGCATGCCTGAGATGAATAGGATAGAAACAATATGTTCTGATTACGACACCAAGCTCATGACAAATGATTCATATCCAGCACCTTTCATGTCAGAAGATTCCCCCCAGGTGTTCTACCAACTCTAGCAACAGTTTCCATCAAGCCAGAAGACTGCAGTACAGAGGAATCATATCAAACCCACAGATGAGGCACAACAGTCATGTCTCTATACAACTGCCTAAGTCCAACTGAGCTGAGGGGGCAGAAAAGAGATGGGAAGGAGGATGAGTGAACAATCCAGAATTCTTCACCAGTTTGACAAGCAGCCTATAATCATCAGACATTTGCAACTGAGTACAAGTGTTATTATAATCAGAAGCTCTTCTTAGCATAGGCTTCTAGCTAAAGGTGAGATAGACCTGGAGGATATGTGTTGAATGTATCCCTGAGTACTGCACATAAGATGTATGGGTAAGAATACCTAAGTATGAAAAGATAGGGATCCTCTAATTTTGCCCTCAGATTTAGATAAATGGTTTTCCCACTGTGGGGAAATGTGACAAAATTGAGAATTGGTGCACAGGAATTCACAGTCATAGTGCCCATTTGTAACTATCCTGGCATATCATCCTCCCTAATTAATGTGAGAGGTATTCTCCGCACCTTAGTTGAAACCTATACCCAGAGCATGAACAGCTTGCCATGGTAAACAATAGGCAGAACTGGAACTCACGTCTCCCCTCTTCTCTCATTTCACAACGTTGTCCAGAAGTTTCTTTCTATATCTCTTACCTTTACAAAACATCTAACTTTGCTTGTTTTGATGGTGTGTGCCTTTAATCCCAGCCCTTGGAAACCAGAGGCAGGCACATCTCTGTGAAACTGAGGTCAGCCTGGTCCACATAGCGACTTGCAGGTGGGCTGGATTTGGAAAACCATTACTTCTCTTTCTCTACCATACATATAAATATGTAAAAATGAAGAAAAAGAACTTGTGCAATGCACATAGCAAGGTCTGGGAAAGAAGTGAGAATGAGGCTGTGGAATAGCAGACTGTGGAGAGCAGAAATCTCATCTTAGTAGTTAATGCAATTTGAAGGTTCAAACCTTTAACACTCACCAACTAGATTATTTCCTACATTATTTTAGAAATATGTGCCTGTCCTAATCCCTGACCCGAATAAGCCCTAGTGGACTCACAAGCTCCATCTATTCAAAAAATATAAAAGCTGATGGTGCTTGGCGCCATTTCTTAAATGGAGGTTAAAAGTCTCCAAAGATGTATTTGCTTTCTTCTCTTTCCAAGATATTTCAAAATGAAATAAAGTAAAGGTCTAATGGGCAAGTGATATTTTATGTTTAAATTACATTAAAAGCCAGAAATATTTTGAGTCCAAGGATTTTACTTTACTTCTTAATATAACAAGATCTAACATATTTGATGTGTTCAAAATCTCCCTTTATAGCCAGAACTTTGAGTTAATCACTTAAAAGAGTATAAAAATTATTCTATCATCACAAGAAGATTCAAGTTCAAATTAAAGGATTAATTTTAGTAGCTCTAGTAAAAAAGATGTGATAGTTAAGACATGCCATAAGGACAAGGGTGTTCAGAACTTAAGAACTTAAGAGAAAGAATTTCAGCTGCAATTATTTGATTAAACCATTCCTGAGAACTATATCAAACCACAGGCAGGAAAGCTGTGTTGTAGAGAAACTCAGCTGTAGCCCCAGGACAGATTTATTTATACAACATAAGACAGATCATGTTTTTTGTTTGTTTTTTTTTTTTTTTCAATACCTGAAACACATGGAATCCCTTCCCTGACCCAGCAATCGCTTTCCCGCCTTCGTAAAGGAAGCATCAAATCTTTATTGAGGAGGTCAGTCAGTGAGAACAGGGAGTTGTTGTCACTGAGATGTATCTGATTTTCCTGAGACTGACCATGTCTGAGAACAACTGCTCTTTCATGGGCTCTCAAAACGCAGTCTCTAATGCTGTCAGAAGATGCTGGAGAGTTCCTGCAATGAAACTTGCCTCCACTTGGTCCCCAAACAGAGACCAAATACTAAAGGGCACCTTAAATTCCACTGCAGTTCTCCTCACAGTGTGGAAAAAGGGGCTAGGAGCGCTGCATATAAATAACGAGTCTCTCTCTCTCTCTCTCTCTCTCTCTCTCTCTCTCTCTCTCTCTCTCTCTCTCCACATATTCTCTTGATCACTAGTACATAAGAGTACCAAGTTGGGGAAAGTGACTTAAGGGACATTCGTGGGCCTGGAAATTTAACCCTTCCAGCTCTGCCTTAAGAATACTTTAAACCCTGTGCTTGGTCTTCATTTCCATCCTCAGATGCCACCAAGCAGGAAAGAGTGTCTGCTTGATTAATTCTAGTCTGAACCTTTGGGAATTTTAGAGGACTCTGATGGGGGGGGGGTTCCCTAGTAGGTAATGTTAGCTCCTGAGGGAGCGTGGGGAGAAAGGATTTGAGTGAGCATCATCTCTTAAGTCTTGAAACCTCTTGCCCTCAAATTCTCCACCGGATCCCACAGTGGACTGTGACCTTTTTCCCTTCGCTCACCCCTTGGCCCTCAGTTCCATTCTACTCACGCTGCTGTTGTGGCCAGACCAGTGGACCATGGCTTGGTTGTGTGCTGAGTCTCCTGTCAGTGCAAACGTGGTGCTGGTCAGTCTCAGCTCCTCCATCCGGAAGCGGGTGGCTTTGTCCGGGTCCCGCTCTGGAGTCCCGGGCTCCAGCTGCCCTGAGTCCCTTAGCACTCCCCTAGGGCTCCGACTGGCACCCTCACCCCTTTCAGTCTTCACGGGATCCGCTCTGCTCCGTCTCCTTCGGCCTGAGCGTGCAGCTGCTGCCAGGGACGCCCGGGTGCCCCCGGCTCGCTCCAGGGACAGCGCCCGGTCCCCGGAGGCCACTGCAAACAGGGGAAGCGAAAGGGGCAGAGGCGTGGCCGGAGCGCGACCCGGCGGTCCCTGGTGAGGAAAGCCCCCTCGGGCCAAGGTCCAGCGTGGGGTCCAGCCCGGGTGCTGCAGGGGGCAGCAGGAGCCGCTGCTGCAAACGCGGGGGGCTAAGAGGACCAGAAGCCCGGTGCCGGCCAAGACAGCGCTCAGCCGGGCCGGGAAGCCGCTGCCGGCGCCAACTTTTCCCATCACGGGAGCTGAGAGGAGCGGAGCGAGGGTCCGGGAATGAAGGCGGGCGGCGGCGCGGGGCTCCGGACCGGCGGCTGCGGGGCGGGCGCTCAGGACCCTAACTCCATCCAAGTTGGGGTGCGGTGAGGCGTGCGGAGGCGACGCCGGCCGGGCAGGTGGCGGCCACTCGCTGGGGCTGGGCTTGTGCGGAGCGCTCGGGTTGGGACGGAGGAGCCAGCCGCCGCCACGCGGGGGTGGAGCCGAACTGAAGTCACAGGCAGAGCAGGCGCTGGCGCGCTGGCGGGCGACGAGGGAGGGAGGGTGGGAGCTGCCGGGGCTCAGGGCGCCGGGAGCTGCGCTGCGCACCGGGGCTGTGGGCACAAGATGCTCCAGGCGCAGAATGCTCCGGGGCGCAGGATGCTCCTGGCGCAGGATGCTCCGGGGCGCAGGATGCTCCTGGCGCAGGATGCTCTGTGGGCGCTGGATACTCTGTAGGCGCAGAACGCTTTGTAGGCGCAGGGTGCTCCGCCGCCTACCCTCCCTTAGGCTTTGGGGAGTCCCTGTGAGGAGCCCTAGCAGCCTTCCGCTGGGGTCGGCGGACTCGGGGCTCCCTGAGCAGGCGCTGGGTAGGGTTTCCTATTCCTGTTTTCTTGTTTCTGTCCGTCTCTGTTCCTATTTCCCCTTTTCTTTCTCTTTCTGGTTTTTCCAGTTTAAAATGTAGAGACGGGTGGCTTCTGAATCACTCACTCCCTCTCCTATGCGGTGTGAGTTGGCATTTAGTCCTTACTCTGAGCAGAGCTTCTGCGTCCTGGCCTGGGGGAGATCCCAGAAAGGCGGCAGAGAGAGTGATCTACTTAACTGATCTGATCTGATCCTGTGTGTGTGTGTGTGTGTGTGTGTGTGTGTGTGTGTGTGTGTGTTCGCTCTCCGTATAGTTTGGGAGTTTTTCCCGTCCGTATTCCCTTTTAGATTCGTTTGCGACCTCCTTTAGCACTCTCTGTCTTTTAAAGCAGGCACATTTGAGAACACACTCTAAAGCTAGGTCGCCCGATCTTCGCTTCCTTAGGAAAATGGCAAACTCTTCAAGCACGGGACTGCAAACTGAACAACTTGGAAGAGGCGAACCATTTATTCAGTTTGTCATTTTATCCTCGGTGCTTGGCATGGTACTGCAGACGATGGGAACTCTGTTGGTCTTTAACTTAATACACCTGTATTTTGAGTCTATTATAGGCCCATATAGCCAGGGAAAAGGGGGATCCTAGGTCACCCGTGTCCAACCCAGTGCTGCTAACCTATGTCTTCTGATCCCAGGAGATGCTGAGTATTGGACACTGTCACTAGCTTGTTGGGATCTCAGGCGATCACCATCTCTGTGTTTCCTACATGTTAAATGAAGTGGTTGTATTAAATGACCTTTAAAATACCTTCCACTCCTAAAATTCTATAGTTGTGTGATTATAATATCAAACTCCCCTGCTACTGTTCAGATGCAATTTATAGTAGGTCAATGGGCTTTGAAAAATACAAAGAATTTCTCAAAATTCAAACCTTTGGTCTCTAAGGCTTGAAATGCCTTCAAATCTCTTTGCAGACTTCTTGCATCAGACAACATCCTCCTATACACGCGGTAATTATAAAACTATTTTAAGAAAATTTATTGATCAAATAAGCAGATGAGATAAATGACTACTAATTCCAGTTTATAATTTCATTTTTGTTCATTTTCACACTTAGAATCTTCATTTTACTCTATCTGAATTCTAAGTTTGTGATGAGACCCACTTGAAAGTAATACAGACTAATAATTACTCTTCAATTAATGAAACCCTTTCTAATGATGCCCAAGAGGAATTTTTATGATAAAAATTTATTCCAGGGAAGTCTTATCAAATGATGGCTCTTAACAGCTCATGAGTATAGTCCCAATATTTGGGAGGCTAAGGTTCTTGATAGGAATAGTGTAGAGGCAGAGGGATGACATCTCAGATGTTAGAGTACCCAAAAGAGTCCTCTTACTATTAAAGGACACAGATGGATTCTTCATCCAAAAGCACCATCTATATACAACTATGGATCCTCCTGAACCAGGAACATGGTCTGGCCGGCTGTGGCTTCTACATGGCAAAATAATCAGCAGTCTTTTCCCCTCCATAGGTTGAATATTCCCTTTGTTAAAACCCAAAGTAGTCTCGTTCCTTCCCTCATAAAGGCTTTTAAAGCATTACAGGGTCATTTTTTAATGCCATCTTTCCCTACCCTGTTAATCTCCTTTCCAATCTGAATAAATATGTGGGAGTTCCTCCAAGAAAGAAAGAAGAAAAAAAGATTAAAAAAACAGAACCCAAACAAATTCCCATCCAAATAGAAGACTGGAAATGGCAAAATGGGAAATAAGAAATTAAGTTGGGGTTTTCTGGCCTCATTCTATTATTGTTGCACCAAAATTTTAGCTGTAAAGCAAATCTCTTCCGGAAAAAAAAAAAATGGTGCTGTAGAGTAGTGTAGTCTTTCTATCATCCCTGGCACCTTCAAAACCAGGAATGGAGAGCTGGGGAGCACCATGTGTTTGAGGCAAGCCTGGGCTACATAATGAGTTCCAGGCCAGCTTTGGATACAGGGTGAAACTTTGTCTCAGAAAATTTCCCCAAATAGTAATAGTAACAAGAAAAGGTAGTGGGGGTCCCCAAGAATGATCCCTGCAGCCTGTAAGCACTGCAGTCCAGGGTTGAGAACTCATAGAGGACAGGCATAATTTTAATACCTGATTTTAATTATCCATTTGGGAAGATAAAATTACACACATGTGCAGCTGGGGAGAGGTCTCAGCACTGGTTAAGAGCACTGGCTGTTCTCGCACAGGACCCAGGTTCAGTTACTAGTAAACAACTGTCTGAATTCAGTTTCAGGGGAACTGATTCCCTCTCCTTACCTCTATGGTATTGCATGCGCATGGCATGATTTCACACATGCAGGCAAAATACATACATTCATAAAATAACAAATAAGTTACACAAATGTGTATAAAATTGACTCATAATAATGGTGTGGGTGTATGTGTGTACATTTTATTTTCTTTCTGACATTTGTCAACAAATAGAGAAAGTACTACAATTTCCTAATCCATTCTTTCCTCTTTGTTGGGAGACTACAGCAAAATGCTAGCCACGGGGAAATTCTAGTTACAGTATTTTCAGTTCAACAGTTTACCAATCAATGAGTTAGATATTATTATTCTTATTTTACATATGTTTATTTTATGCATGTGTGTGTGATTGTACATGGAAATACATGCCACATGAATCTGGAAGTCAAAGGACAGCTTTTTGAGAATGGGTTCTTTCCTTCTACTGTGTGGATCTCAGGGATCAAACTCAGATCGTCAGATTTAGTAGCAAGCACCTCTGTGTTGAGCCATCTCACTGGCTCCAACTAGTGTTATCATTATTATGATACTATGAGAATGCTATTAGAAAACCAATGTCACAGCTAGAAGAGATTAATTTCAATAATTATAAGGGTTTTTGAAAATTATGCATATGAATAATACATCATTGCTCATTCTAAATCACCATCACACTTTTCATCTGGACAAACATCACAGCCTCATTAACGCCCTCTCGCTTTAACAATTGTCATAGCTCATCCTTTATCTCCAACTGTTCTCGTCAGGTGTGGTTCAAATACCCACAAAATACCACATGTGCTGTGTGGGCAGAAAAGAAAATAATAGAACTTGGTCGTATATTAAATTTTAATTCAATTAACCAGTAAAATTTTGACTTGATAACATTAAATTATAGATTAACATGTATTTTTATATTCAAAGAAATGTGTATCTACAAGAACAGGAGAGCAGGAACAGAGAAAAACACAAACAAAGAATAAAGGCATTTGGGAGGTTCCATGTGCAAAAGTAGAAAGCTTTGGACAAGAAAGCTAGAGTGGACTTTTAAAGGTATATATATATTTTAAAACTCCTTTTTTGCTAAACTTTAATAGGGCTCATGAAGTTACCATGGCAAACAGAATACCCAGACTGCTTGTTGTAACTTGTCAGGTGCTTGTTTCTCGGGAGCATTTGGCAGCAGAGCTTTCGTTTTCACCCATATGCTCCAGCCCTTTGAGCTTTTCCTTCCCTCCAGTGTGCCAGGTTTCATCCAACTCATGACCATTGCTCCAGCTGCCAGAAATGTCCACCACCACTGCCACCTCTGCTCCACAAGGCCAACTCCTTTTCTTTGAGACCATCACATCTTTAGAGAGATCTCTCTGACCTCACCTGAGGAAGAAATTTCCTTCAGCTTTTCTGTGTGGATCACTTAATAGTTCCTGCTCTGTATCAATTATTTAATCTGATCGTGGGTTCTTAGTTTTTTTGCTGATAATACCCCCCCATAAGTTATATACAGATAAGGAGTACATCTTTCATAATCTGCTATTTCCTCAATGTCTCCCTCAGTGTGTAGCTCATTAATTGCTCAGTAAAGAATGACTGACTGGCTGGTGGCACTGTGTAGGAAGCAGGGGACACTGTGGGAATCAGATGTGTACTCTCTGTGAGAAGCTGGGCTGCAGATTTTAAATGTACCAATTCCTGTAGCTCCTGTCTGAACCTTCTCTCAGCTCAATATTACCATTTTCCCTGCATTGCAGATTATGTTAGACAACTATTACCCAGGGGCACATTGCCACTTAAAGCTTCAGGTAGGGCTTCTACCAGAGGCGTTCTTTCTAATGTATTAATTTCATGAAATTCTCTTTCAACTCTAAATATAACTAATCATAGATAACAATTATTGATAATTTACTATGGGTCAGGCACTCAGTAAATACTTCAAGTAGGCTTTAGTATTTTGAAAGGTCAATGTCGGTAAATGAGAACAAGGGTTATTTTTGGAGGGGAAAGAAAGGAGTGTATCTATACTCCATATCCACTTATGTGGGGGAAGTGATGATAAACAGAGTTCAATACTCATTGTTGCAAGGTTTCGCTGTGTAGCTCAGGTTGGCCTCAACCCAGGGATGCTCCTGCCTCCACCTCCCATGTGCTGGAATTAGGGACAAGTGTTTCCACCTCAATGATTACATTCTTTCCCTTTCCCTGAGTGGCTCCCTTTCTTGGCTTCAGCTTGCACTAACGTCACATTATATGCTCCATCACTAGAACAATGTCTTTTAATAGCTCCCAAATACTTGGCTCCCCTTGGATACCATTGAGACAAAGTAATTTGCATTTAAGATGAATGTCCTGAAGAATCAGAGAAGGAAATCCAAGGAGGACAATGTACAGGCTATTCTTGCAGCATGCCAAAGGAATGAAGGAACAATTTAAACAGCTCTTTAAAATACTTTCAGGTATCAATAAATACCGGCCTCAGTCTGTATCTCTTCATTGTATCTCTTTTCATACACCCAATCTAAGTAGTTTCAGCAGGATGTAAGCCCACATATCTGTAAAAGTTGGTCTAAGATTATCTTCGTGACACACAGGGATGTTATGAAAGCGAACTTAAGTTTGTATAGCTCATAGGGTTAACCAGGATACCTTACATTGATAGAACTTTGGCCTCTCCAGACCTATAAACTGTTTTTCCTTCCAGTTTAATAAATCTTGCAGCAGCTCCAAAAGATAGGTAGGGGGCAGGTTTTGTCTGCATCTTACAGAATAAATATACATTTATCCAAGGTCATAGATTTAGAGAGAAAACTTAAGACATAATTTTGTTATCTCATTTCCCTTGCAGTCACATCCTGTCTCATCCAGTTTGTACATACATGAATTAAAATTACACATTACTTTTTGGTCATAATGCATTGCTTTTATAATAATTTCTGGTTTCAAAGAATGATTAGTATAATTAAGTAGAAAATGAGAAGTATGAAATAGTATCAGTGTCATTTTGTGAACTCATGTATGCATGCATGCATTCATTTAAGTACTCAGACTTAATCTGAAATAGATAAAATGTACATTATGACAAAGTGAGTTTATTTAGAGATGATATTATTAGACTTTAAAAAATATATCTTTACCAAAAGCCTTATAATACACTAACATAACTTCTTTATCATCTTAAAATGATTTTAAGCCTGCACAAAATAATATTTAATATTCCTCTTTGCTGTCATCCTCTATTTTCTAAATCAAGGCTTTCATGTCTTAAATCATAAAGCCAACTTTATACGTTTTTCTTAGTCCAACTTCCTTAAAAGTTCAAGTAGGAATAAACTTAGAAAAATTAGAACTGCGTTACTCTTTGTTTCTTTGGGAATACTGACTAGAGGACTGAGGGAAAAGAAACAGGAAACTACCCCCCAAATTCTTTAAGGGTCAATGGTAGGTTAACCATACTCTTCCATCTCAGAAGAAGAAGGATGCCTATTTCACAAAGAACTGATCCAAAGACAAATTGGGTTAGTTTTGCTACTAAATTCAATCAGTTTCTTGGACATAATTTCCCATGGAAAATCTGCTCTGTAAATTGTACAATACCCATTAAAATCAAGGTTTTAAGGACTCTTCAGAGTGCAGAGGAATCTGGCAGAGAAAAGGATGAAGCAAATGCAAGAATCAGCCATGAACTTAGGCAGACAGTCACTAATCTGTGATGTTTCATATTGCTCTTTTTGACCTGGATAGAGGGCATGTATTCTAATCCTCCAGTCCAGATGTCCTTAACATCATGTCAGACTGAAAGTACCAGATTCATGTAAGCTGGCGTTGTTTGTCTGCTGTCCAAATGCTATATTTTATAGACGCCCTAGGTCACAACTTTTCATCTGTTTTCTTATCTCCTAGACCTCCTGGCTGATATTTCTAGATTTGTTCTTATTGCTTAAACTTGTATTATCTACTTTTCTTTCTTTGATAATTTCTGAACATAACATTAATCCTGAAATCACAGGCTCCTGGTGTCTACCAACCACTATTCATTGAAGCTTAATTCTTGGTCCCTACTTGTCATGTTTTATGCATTATACTCTACATCATGACATGATGTGAATGAACATTAGACCTTATTCACAGAATTTAAAGGTTCTTATTATGGTGGTTGTCTTGTAAAGTACTTTGGGTGCTGGGTTTCTTTATCCAGTCCTAAGAAGATAGCCATTTCTTCATTCTCTTGTCTCATGCTCCTGTTCTGATATTGCACTTCCATTACTCTAACCATCATCTTGCTTATACATCCTGTCTGTCAGACTGTGAACTCCTGCAGTTAGGGTTTGTGTCATGTATCTGTCTTCTTGTCTCAGTTCATAACACAATGCATGCATAAGAAGACATTCTTACAGTAAGTGCTTGTTGACTGAATGAATGACACAATTATATTTTCACATCTTTGATAGCCTTTCTTAATATGGTCAGATATTAAGAATGGGGATGAATCACAGACATCCACCACATATGTCACAGGAAGCTAAATTTGCACCTAAGAGAAAAGTTGAATCAATGAATAAAGCAATTTTGTGAAAACCACCATTAACAGAAAATCCTTATCTCCTCCAGGCTCTTTCTGTTACATGACACTTTTTTAGAGAAGCCTGATCAATAACATATCTGATGATTCCTAGGTCTCTCTTTAGATATTGAAAAAATATGGTTAGATTTAATTTTGTACCTGAAAGTGTGAAAATGTTAATGATATATTTTCTTTTTCATTGTATGT
The DNA here is from genome assembly GCF_000622305.1 of Nannospalax galili. Classification (NCBI taxonomy): domain Eukaryota; kingdom Metazoa; phylum Chordata; class Mammalia; order Rodentia; family Spalacidae; genus Nannospalax; species Nannospalax galili. Next base: position 7,817,386 of record NW_008348586.1, read on the forward strand.
TACATGCACACACATACATGCACACACACACACACATGCACAGAGACAAATCACTAACCACATCCTAATGGATACCTGTATACAATACAACCCACAGCCACCCCTACAAAAAATGCTGATCATGATTTCTGTAAACCTACAAAAAATGCTGATTGTGATTTCTGTAAAATTAAGTTTAATTTTCACTGAAAAGTAATCAAACAGTAAAACATATCTAGTGTTACTGGAGGTGTTAAATGGGGAGATGTAGTCCAGGGATATAAAGTTATAGTGACATGTAAGTCAAGAGATACAAACTACTCCACAAAGAATATGGTTGTTAATAATATATTATGGAAATTTTTGAAAAAAGAAAAGTTTAGGGGCTCTTGTCAACACACCTATACACATGTGAACATGTAAGGTTAAAAAATATATCCATTTACTTGACTTCACTAAACAGTCATGCACAAACAGACCAAAGAATTAGCATCATGTTACCTATACTATACAGATCTATAACAAAAGATAAAAAGATGAAGTTCTTAGTTTTGTCTAATGCAATTTGTTGATACTTTTTCCAGTTTTTCCTATGAGCCTGGAGAGATGACTCAGCAGTTAAGAGCACTTGTTGCTCTTGCATAGGACCCAGGTTCAGTTGCCAGCAACCCCATGGTGGCTAACAACCATCTTTTACCTTAGTGCCAGGAGATTGGCTGCCTTCTTCTGGCCAATGTGGACATTGCACAAACATGGTGCATTTACATTCATGAAGGCAAAACACTCTTACACATAAAATAAAACAAATTGTGTGAAACTAGAGGCCTGGGAATATAGTTCAGTGGTAGAGCACTTGCATAGTATGGGTGAGGCTCAGTGTTCAATTCCCATCACTGAAAACAAAGCAAAACAACAACAAATGAAATAAAACAAAGCAAAACCTCCCCTTGTTTTCTGGTACTTTGGAAATGACTCAGACATTAAAGGCATTGGCTGCTCTGACAGAGGACCCATGTGTGGTTCCCAGCACCCACAGGGCAGCTAACAACCATTTGAAACTCCAGTTCCAGAGGATCCAAAGCTATCTTCTGGCTTTCACAGGCAGTGCATGCACATGGTATACTTACATACATGCAAGCAAAACACTCATACACATAAAATAAAATAATCTAAAAACATTTTCCTATACTATGTTTGGTAAGTCCACTTTTTCCTAAGAAAACATATTTTGCATATGTTGTCTGCAGTGCATATGGAATTACGTTTTGAATGTATGGCATGACTTTGAGTGCAAAGATTGTATTTATGGGTACCATTTTCCTCTATAAAGTTTATTAAGAAAGCTGTCCTTCCTTTCTCTATACACCCTGACACCTTATTTTGTAAATCGATGACTTCATGTGTGTTTTGTTGTTAAATTGTTTTTTTTTTTCCTAAGTTGGCCACTTTGTCAAATGGTTTGCTTATGAAACATTCATGTTGTGTTTAAAAGTACAGGGTTACATCTCAGGTTCTCACATATGCAAAGAAGGCCTCCACCACTGAGTACAGTCTTAGCCCCAGAAAGTTTTATGTAGCATTACAGAAAATCTTGAAATTTTGTGTGAAGTCCCTACTTAGTTTTTCCAGTTTTTTTAGTATCATCTTGTCAATTTCTAGAAATACTGGAATTTTAAGATGGCATTTCACTGCGTCTATAGATGATCTGGGGAGAAATAAATATCTAAAATTATCTAAACCTCCCATCAATGAATATGCTATTTTTCTACATTTATTTACACCTTTAAGTTCTCTCAGTAGTATTTATTCATTTTCAGTCATTCAGTGGATTTACTAAGGAGTTGATGTGTTTGATGGCATTGTAACTATTGTCACATTATCTTAATTTTCAATAAATTTTAGTACATGATAACAAAATTAATTTCAGTGTGTTCTTTCCTTTTTGGTGTTTTGAAACAGGATCTCCCTGTACTGCCTGGAACACATTATATAGACTAAACGAGCCTCAGTCTCACAGAGATTCTCACAGAGATTCACCTGCCTTTGCCTCCTAAGTGCTGGGATTAAAGGCCTGTGATTCAGTGTGTTCTTTCCTTTTTGGTGTTTTGAAACAGGATCTCCCTGTACTGCCTGGAACACATTATATAGACTAAACGAGCCTCAGTCTCACAGAGATACACATGCCTCTGCCTCCTGAATGCTGGGATTAAAAGTGTACATCACCATGCTTAGCTCTTATTTTGGTTTTGACTCTAGTAATTTAAAAAATATATACTTAGTAAGTATAATATTTTTATTTTAAAGAATTTCTGTATACCTAGCCTTATTCTGTGTAAATTAAACTTCTATTTCTTTCTTTCAAATTATCTGCCTTTTAGTGACTGGTAAATTGCTTACTCTTCTTGTAGGAAGAAAAAATATGATGTTTTATAGAAATAGTGGCAATGAACAAGCTTTTATTGTGGCTGTAAGCCCCCCAATGGGGGAAGTGTGTCCTTATCTCACTATGAAGCATTAATATGTGGCTGACTAAGAGACTTTTTAACATGACTTAATCGTATTCAGTGATAGTCCTTTATTGTTAATTTGCTGGCTTTTAAATACATGAAGGGGGTTTAAATTTTATTTCATCCTCCTTGTGAATCTTTTTAAATGCTCCATCATTCCCCCATTGTTTGGTAAATATTAATTGATTATATTAAAGTTACTCCTGCATTTCTGGACCAAATTGCATTTAATATCAATTATTCTAATATATGTTTCTGAGTCTGGTTGTCCTTCACTTTGTTTGGGACATTTGCATATAAAGTCATGAGATACTTGGGTTTTAATTTTTTGATGTGATGGCTTTGATTATGAAATCAAGGTTGTTGACTTCATATAACAATTTTTTAAGGGTTTCCAGTTTCATTATATTCTGAAAGAATTTGTGTAAGATTGGAATTATGTCTACCTTGCTCTTCTGAGAGAAATACTCATTGAAGTCACTTTCCACTGGAATTTTTGGAAAATATTATTTACACACAAAATATGTATCAAATCCAGTTCATGTCGCTTTCCCCTTGCATTCATTATAAGGGCACGTTTATCAAATACTTTATGCATTTCATCTGAACTTTCGAGTCTATCAGTATACATTTTTCATTATCCTAATACTTGACCTTTATTATCATTTTTCTATACATCAAATATAGTTTTGTGCTCCCTTTAGATTCTTGATATTGACCATTTTTATTTCTCTCATGTTTATTAATTAGTTTTACCAAACATTGTAAATGTTATTACTTATTAAAAGCAGTCTTTAGCCATCCTGATTTTACACATTTTTCTTTCACTTATATCTTCTTCCTGTGCACATATACAAATATGTATATTTTTACAACTTTGTATTCCCATTTATTCATTGCTTAGCTATACCGATACTACAAATTTTTATATGATGTATTGATTATCATTGACTTAAAGTTTTAGGTATTCATTGCAGGTTTCCCCTGTGAGAGTATTAAAAAGAATTCTATTGAATTTTCAAGCATTTGAACTAAGTATTTGAACTGCTTATTAATTTCTCATATGTTTTCATTGCAATGAAAAATATTGTATGACTTTAATTAATCTTTGAATTTTTTTGGAAATTGGTGATCTATTTTGTGATTAATAATTGTACTCAGATGAACACATTGAAAAATCTGTATTATATATATTTACATTATCATTGTTTTTATGTTTATTTCATTAAATATGCTAATTAAGTTGTTCAAATACATGATTTTGTTACTTTATTTTTTTGCTTAAGTTTCAGTTGCTAAAAAGGTTGGATAAAAATATTCAGTTATGTTTGTTTATGTTTGTACATTTCTCTTTGACTTTTAAAGCCTACTCATTGTCAATATTTTGAAGATGCATTATTTCTTGCCTTAAAGTTGATCATATTAGCCTAGTAATGACTTCCTTTTATTTTTTGAAAATTCACTCTATTTCCATAACATTTTTGCTTTCAATCTGTCCTAAAGTCTGTCTTTTAAAGCAACATACTGCTTTCTGCCTCTTTTATTTTGGGGTAAGTGATGATTCAGTGTCTTAATTTTGACCTGCTTTGATCATTTTACGGTTTATGCTGTGTTGCCCTTTAATCAACACCCATATCCTTCTTTTTTTTTTTTAAGTTAGAATATTCTAACTGAAAAACAATTACTGTGAAACTATTTACATTCTCATAGAATTATAAACATTTCTCAAGGAATACTTTACAGCACAACTTTTTTTTTTCATACAGAAGAATTCATTCCAAAGCAATTGACATTGAGATGTTTTCACATGCATTTCTAATCTCTATATACATGACTATCACTGGTCACAGTAGCCCACCTTCTGAGCTCCTCGGCATCTGAGCATGAATACAAACTCGTCAGATAGACAGCCTTCCTCTCCCACTAGAGGCTCCATACTCTGCCATCTCTGTCACTGTCCACTGTGTTGTCAGCACCCTCATCCATTCCCCCCTGTCTGCCCTTCTGGTAAATCTAGTCAGCCAGAGGTCCCTGTTCCAGGAGGGTCAGCTGTTCCTCATCTACGGCAATCCATTGTCAGTATTCCTTTGGATAGAATTGGGGTCTAGGAAACCTCTCATTTATTTTACATTTCTACTGTTGTATGATTCAAAAAATGCTACATAAAGATATCATACAGGGGCTGGAGAAATAAACGATGGGTCAGCTACCAAGCGCTCTGGCCGTTATTTCAGAAGATCTGGGTTTAGTTCCAGGTACCAATATGAGAGCTAACAACCACTCCTAACCCCAATTCCAGGGAATCAGAAATCTTCTTCTGGACTTTGTGGGCATTGCATGACTCAGGCACAATATAGAGAAGGAAAGACCTTCAATAATGTTTTTCTGTTTAAATACCCATATACTCAAAATGATCTACAGAATACATACATACTTTACCAAAACCCTAAACACATTTTTATTAGAAATAAAAAGATCCAAAAATTAAAGGAAGGCATTGTAAAGCCATGAATATCCAAACAATTTTGAGAAAGGAAAACAAACATGCTGCCTAATTTCAAAATACACTAAAAATTCAGTGATGACAAATTAAGTACTGGCATATGGAGAGATATATAAATCGATGGAACAGAAGTAGATTCATTCATTTGTGGCCAGTTTATTTTCCAACAAGATGCCAAAAATAAACAATGAGACAAGATAATTTCCTTAATAAATTGTGTGAGGACAATTGGATAGCTGGACCAAAATATTTAAAGGAGACCTTTATGTTACACCACGCACAATAACCAAATTAAAACATTATAAACGTAAACATGCCACTTAACCTTTAAAACTCCTAGATAAAAACACAGGGAAGAAAGTTATCAAAATGGTATGATTTCATGAAATGGCACCAAGAGCACAGACAACTGCAGGGTAAGTGGGACTACATTGGACTTAACAATTTGCATAGCAGAGGTATCAATAAACAGAGAGAAAAGATAACTTACAAAAGAGGATAAAATATTTGCAGGCTGTTTATGCGATAATAGATAAATACTAAAACATATGTTATTCATGCATGCCACTAGTGAAATAATCCGATTGGAATAAGAACTTTGCAAAAGACTTGAATAGAAGTATCCCCAAAGAAAACTTGTAAATGATCAGCAAATGTGTGTAAAAATGGTCAGCACCACTGATAATCGGTGGAATACAAACCACAGCCAGAGAAAGGTCCCTTTTCATACTTGTTAGTGTGTATCTTTGCTACCTTGTTCGACAGGAAAGTTTGGTGAGGTTGTGCAGTTACTAGAAGATAACATTTGTTGTCACTATGGAGTATAGTAGGAAGGGTCCTACAAGATTTAAAGATAGTCCTACCACATGATCCAGAAATCCCACAGATCCAGAAAGAAAATCAGTACCTGGGAAAGAGATGTACACTCATACTCAGTTTCCCAATATTCGCAGTCACCAAGCTGTAGAAAGAACTTGCATGTTCATTGAGACATGAACAGACAAATAAAATGCAATCTGGACACAAAACAGCATATTATTCAGCTTTTCAACAAAGGAAGGAATTTTGTCATTTGTAAAACAATATTGGGCATTTTTCCAGGTGAAATCAGCTAGTCATGCAGGATGAATGTGTATTGACTCACACAAACTATCTAAAGTAGTTGGAACTCCTAAAACAAGAATAAAATGGTGGTTTCCAGAGACTGAGGGAAGGGAGAATGGGAGATTTGCTATTTAGTAGGCATAAAAGTTCACTTATGAGGAATGTAGTGATTTGAATAAAGGTCTCCTATAGACTCAAGTATTCACTCATTTGTTATACGGTAGCCAGTTGGTTTAAGGAAGATCATGCAATCTTTCAGGAAGTATGTTCTTGCTAGAGGAAGCAAGTTACTGGGTGAGTTTTTGAGAGTTTATGCCCTTGCCACACTTCCAGTCAGTCAGTCAGTCAGTCAGTCAGTCAGTCAGTCTCTCTCTCTCTCCCTCACTCTCGCTCTCACTCTCACTCTTGCTCTCGCTCTTGCTCTGCTTCCTGCATGTGCTTGAAGATGTGAGTGCTGAGCTTCCTGCTCTGGCTACCTCTCCCTCCATGCCTCTCCACCATGATGGACTCTCATCTGTCTGTAACCTGAGGCCAAACAAACTCTTCTTTCTATAAGTAGCTTTGGTCATGGTGTTTTATCCAGCAGCAGAAAAGTAACTAATACACGGGATGAATAAATTCTATCACTTGACTTAAGTATTGTGTGTGTGGTTACCATTATGGCATTGTACATTTAAAATGCGTTCATTATAGATATCACGTTAAGTTGTTTTTAACCACAATATAAAAAGAAACAACAAAGAAAATTTTAAACTAGTTGAGCATATTTATTCACAGAAGTTTAATAATTTTATTTTTCATTGATCCTTTAACATCTATTATTTATTTCTTTGGGTTTTCAGACCTCTTTTTTTTCTTTTTTCATTCCCCTATTGGTTACAGGTCTCCCAGGTTCCCAAAGCTGTGTTTTCTACCTGTTGTTCAGAGTGTATCATTGCAGCTGCTTCTCTTTCATTGATACTTTTCCCTTCAGCCCTGCATTCCTTGCTTCCATCTGTTTGTTGAGTTGTATTTTGGGTGCTGTATTTCAGCTCTAAAATGTCTATTTGTTCTTTGTATCTTCTATTTCTTTATTGTGTCTATTTGTTGAGACTTTCTCCTTTCTACATTTATTTCAGGTGTGTTCTTAATTGTTTATGATGGCTGCTTTAAGATTGTCAGGAATGTCTAATGTTTCTGTCAGGTTGATGTGATCATTTCTTTCTTTCTTATTCACCTTTTGGACCAATAGCTTTTGGGTTCTTGGAGTAATGATAGGTTCTTGATTGAAACATCAAAATCCTATGAAAATCTGAGTTGCATTTAAATATTCTGTTTTAGCTACTTAATCCTTACATGAAGAAGGCACTGTCTCATTATTGACAGATAGAAGAAATTCCTGTGCTTCCTTGATGCCTATCTGAGTGCCTCCCTTCTTGTCTTTCTGGGTAAGGTGAGAGCTCTGGCTTTCCATTAGTCAGCCCAGAGACTGTCTTGGCTGGGAGAATAGAAGTTCTTTACATCGCTTGCTGTCTAGCCTTCCATAATGCTGTTGTCAGGGTATCCTTGTTCCCACAGAAAGGTGGTAAACGCTCAAACTCTCTAAGGAACTTCTCCAGTGCAGGATTCCCATGTGGTTTCCACAGCACTGCCTAATGGGGATAAAATCCCCGGATCCCTCCATCACCTTTTCAGAAACCATATACTTGCTTTGTCTATTGGGACTCCCTTACAGCCTGACAAAGTGTTCCGTCTTACTGACTTTGGTAGAAGGAACACCACATTTATAGTTTGAGTAGTACATTTATTTTGAGACAGGGTCTTCCTGGACAGATGGCCTGGATCTCACTATGCAGAATAGACCGGCCTTGCTCAGTGATTCACCTGTCTCTGCTTCCTGAGTGTTGGGATTCAAAGCATGAGTCACCCACCAGGTGTGTAGTGCAACTATGGAATAAAGGATTTAAATTGTGTTTCATATGGATAATTTCTAATCCTTGGTGAGAGACTTCTGATGTTTGTTAGGGGTTGTTTCTGTTTGGTTTATGTTGTGGGCATTTGAAGTTTTTCATCATTTCAGCTGCAAATCTGGAACACGTACTTGAAGAAGGAAACCAGGGGCTCACTGCGTTAATTGAGCCCGAAGTTCCTCAGCTGCTGTTTCCTGTTTTCACTTTCAGATGCATTTTATGTTTATTGAATACTTAGTAGCCAGAGTTCTTAAATATCCTAATAACAGCAATGCTTGTGATTCATATATTCTAGAAAATAGGAGAAAAGATAAGTAATGCCAGAAAAGTCTTCTACTCCAATCTCTCTCAAACAAAACTTAATATTTGTCTTTTAATTAAAACATCTTAAATTCAATATTTTATAACATTATTGTTATTATGTAGTGCTATGTAGGAAGTCCTTCAAACTGTTAGCCTTAAATTAAAATTATAAAAAAGTCTTTTTTACTTATAATCATCCCATAATAGCTTGGCTGGAGTTGACTGATTTTGGGTGAATTCAGCAGAACCTGATTAAAGGGGGCATTTTTTTATTTTTACACCAGGGAGATATATGTTAATCTATTTTGAGTGTTTAGGCTTCCTGAGTTCTGTTCTTAAGGTTATGAAAGAAGAATCAGTGCAAAACCAACTGTTAAATTACATTTCAAGTTTTTCTGTCTTGTGTTTTTATCATATCACAGATCTAAGGCAAGTTCTGTGACTGAATCCAAAATCAAGGGTGAAGAAAGCTTCCTCGGTCTGGCTTGAGACAAGGCTTGCCCTGCTCAGATATCTATGACCCCTACATTCCAATTAAGCAATTAAGTACCAGCCTAGTAGCTCTTAATGGCATGATCTTGATTGATTCTTGATGCTTCATTTCCCTGCTTTGCTAGTTTTTAGAAAATTATTAGCTACTACCTATAAAACAAATCTTAAACTTTTTGTCCCTTTCTGGCTGTACTGAAAAGAATGTTAAAAACCATTGTGCTTTTTTTTTCCCATTATTTTCATTCTTATTCTCGCTGACCACCAATTTGATTGTACTACTCTAAGAGGACTTCCAGTTAAACAGTGCTATTTTCTTCTATAACAACTTTTTAATTGAATTCTGAGATTCAAAATCACATTCTTGTAGTCGTTGAATTTACAATAGACTGTTACAGCTTACAGGATTTTTCTGGCATTACTTATCTTTTCTCCTATTTTCTAGAATGTATTAATCACAATTATCTTTGAATGTTTATTGGTAAAAGATGACTCATCTGTTTTCTTTTTCTCTCTCTGACATCTTCTTGCATGCTTTCTATATTTAGTTTGCATCTTTCAAAAATAGAACTATTTGGAGCATTTGGATGGTGTCATCATTGTCACAATTATGCAACATTTTTTTCTGGATAGACAATAGACTATATGAACTTTACCTGGGTAACATGTGGCTTCAGACTTTGTTAGAGCTGATCTATTTCAGGTTGGCTTTTACACACAGGACATAGCATCTCTAGGGTCTCTATCAAACTGTGGGAAGGAATGCTGCTCCTTGATGGTCCTTGAATTCCTACTGTTTCTTTCCCTATTACTGTGTGGTGGCTGATGTCCTGGTGTAGTTCATTCCTTTAATCCCAGCAGCTGTTGCTTTCTGTTGCTTTCCTTGAAGTGTTATCCTGCTCTGTGCAAATCGTGAATTGCAAACAACTCAAGGAGAAATTTTTATGAATATATTTTACTTTATGTGTTTGCTTTATCACCTTCAGTATCTGCCCTTAAAGTTTTAACCTCTTTTCTACTCTACATCAGCTCCTGTATCTTTGGCCCAAAGTAGCCAGTACTTTTTGTTAAGAAAATAGTTCCCCAAGCAAGAATTGACAAATGGATTTAAGAATAAAATCCCTGGGAATATGGAGCTCAATTCCTGGTGTGAATTGTAACCCCCTGAGGCCTCTACGCATATTTTATTTCAAAGGCATTTTAAACAGTTGTTTTATGTTCTTGCTGAAGTTTTATAGTTGTTCTCTACAATGGGATTAGTTTGAGTCAAGATATTACCTTTTGCTTACAACCAGAAGTTCAAAATATTGTAATGTTCTTTTATTTCTATGTCTGCACTGACCCTTCTATCTCACTGGAGTTTAGTCAATGCCTATAGGAGGATGATACTTTTATGCTGGGAATTTATTTTTATTGAAAAATTGGTAGAAATTCTTATCTATACTGTCACCTATAGCTCTTGACTTGCTTTTGAAAAAAAGCTAATTAGAGTAAGAAAATAATGAAGAAAACAGGATTGAGAATATAATTATTTTTAAACTCTCTGCAAATTTTGTAAAACATTAAAAATTTTCTGGTCTGTGCTGATAACCAATCCTGCTTTTCCTTTAAATATCAAATAATTTTAAAATCATTCAAATGGAGATTTTTTTATTGTAAATAAAAATATTGTTAATCTTTAAAAATAGTAGGAAGAGGGAACACAGATGTGTTTAACAGTGAAGCAGTTTAGAAGTTTGTTCAGCAACAACTGAGAAATGGTTAAAGACATAAACTGTTTTGACCCATCCAGTACCTGATGCATGGAAACTCTTGGGATTGAGCTCAGCGTCTGTATTTTACTAGCTTTTTATTTGGTACTGATGTTAGCAGGAAACCCAGAACCACTTGCTCATAATGCTGCTCCAGAGACCACACTTGAGAAACACTGTCCCAGAGAAACAACACTTTTCACACAATAGATGATCAGTAGATGTTAAGTGAACAGCTGATAGATTGATTAATAAATAAAACGTTTGTGCTTCTGGTTATAATTGCTTGTCATTTGGAAGTTGGGTCCCCACCTTTAAATAGAATAAATAATCACAGATGGGAAGATGGATAATATTTATTGCGTCTTCTATAACTTTTATTTACAAATGTTCTCTAGCTCCCAATGCTGAACATCGCCAAAGCTGTACTACAGAACATGTATCCTTGCATTCTGTTGCCATGGAGAAATGGTACTCAGTAATTATCAGCAACAGAATCACTGTCCACTTGTAAGGAATGCAAACTCATCATTGTCACATAAGCTTACTGAATCAGAAAGTTTATAGATGTTCCAAGGATTCTGATACAAAAATCTCAATATAAGAACCTCTGCTCTGGAATATGTATCTTATTATACTGATAGTTTATCACATGAGAAAGTTAGAGCTGCTATACCAGGCAGTCGCCAAGGCACAATACCCTGAAATTTTCACTACCCAGATTAATATAAGCAAAATTTCAAATGGAATTATTTAAGGTAGCTCTAGGGAAGTTGAAAGTTTCAGCTAGATTATATATATGATTATAAATAGAAAGAGGGGAGAGAGAGATGTATGTGTTTATATATGTGTTTGCTGTACATGCTTCTTTTAACATAGGCACATCTATATAAATCAAATACAGATTTAAGAAAGATCTAAGAACTCTAAAAAAGAGTTCTTGAGACAGCACACGTAACTAAATACATGACCTTTGGGATTTGATTACAGTCTACTCCTGTGAATGAGCTAAGACTAAATCTAGGTAGCTTTTTCTGATCTTGCAATAAACCTGCACTGTAAGAATTGGTCAGTACAAAGAAGATGCTGGTATTTCTCTTTGAATAGAAGTGGGTCAAATGGGAGAATATCTAACAACTCTAGCTGAGCCAACAAGAGATGTCAGCAGCAAGACATTTATGTCTTATCAGGAAAAAGTAATATGCCATCTTGGCTATCCATGCATTTCTGAAATCAGAGCAAATCACTATGTACAGAATAAACCCGAGGGTATGAGATCTATCGTCAGAGGGAACCAGGAAAGAAGCCAGATAAGCTGACAGCATCCAAAGGAAACAGCTCTGCTATCAACAATTGCCAAGCTCAGAAAGCAGAAAACTGGCTTATGAAACTGCCATCTAAATAAAAGATTTCAGAGTCAAGGGTGTGGCCCAGTGACAGAGCATTTGCTTAGCATGGGTGAAATCATGAGTTTGACCCCTCTACTGCACACATAAATAAATAACATCACATTTTTCTTTTGAACTCTGCCTTCACCTTTGCTCCACTATAACGTCAGAGAGTATCTAGCTACTTTGGGCAATGGAGAAAACACTTGAAGTCATAAAATAGAAAAGAAGTCAGCCGTGGACCTCTGTTCCACTACAGGCTTCCAAGACATGCATGTTTCTGCAGGCAGTGGAGAGGAAAGAATTATAATACCAAGTCAAATCAAAGTTGGCATGAATGTCTTGAGATGGTCATTCTAATATTCGAACTGGGACCACTTTGTTACGTAAGGTGACTCCAGGCTATTTTATTATCAAAGAAGTGAACCAAAATATCATGAAGTTGAAGTTTTTCTTCAGGGCTAGAAAAAAATATTATCAGAACTGAACACATTTTAGGGAGACAAAAATAAATTTATGCTTTGATTGTGTCAGGAATCATGCTTGCTCAGAGTTTTCCTTACATGCATCTTGAGCTTGAAACAACTTGGTTTGAATCCAAAACGTTACAAAGACAGAGCTGAGCCAGGTCTGTGCTTCTGAAGCAAGGTCCACAGGTGGGGACACCTGCCCAGAAGCCCAGGGAGATGCACACCATGAGTTCTATATTTAAACTGCAATGTAATGATGAGACAGTTTTGAGAACAAAGTGATGCAATCAATATAAATATTCTCTTATTTCTGTTCTTTTGTTGCAGAATTAGCTCTGTAAATCAGCCGTATCTGATGCAGAGTAACACACAAACTCATAAACCCTCATTTCACGTTTGTGTAATAAAAGTCTGGGCTTGGCAACTTTAATTTGTTATCATGCATTTATTCAGGCTCTTGCCACAAACTCGTACTGTTATTTTTAGTAAGTTTTCAAATTTCTCTGTGCATTAAGTCAGTTTTGCATTGCTGCAACAAATACCTCGAAACAGATAGCTGAAAAATGGAAATAGGAGCTGAAAAACTGTCTCAGAAGATAAGAAAACTGGCTGCTCTTGTACAAGACATGGGTCCATTTCCCAGCTATGGAAAAATGGTCAGAGAAATGCAAGGACTCTGCTTTTAAAGATGGCGAGATGAAGGAAAGGAGCCACAGGGAAAGGACTGGAAACACCTTCTAGAGAAAACGCGGCAAGGAAAATGATTTTCCCCAGTTACCCAAGCACAGAGCACAGGCTTTTTAATACTTTGAATTTTGAAATTTTGCTCTGTAGGTCACTAAGTGTGCCATAACTTATGACAACCAAAGAGAACTGGTATACCTGTAAAGATTTCAAAAGTCCGTATAGATGAAGGCTTTGCAAGTGCAAATGATAGACATTTTTTAAATAATGCAAAATGAACATAACAGAAAGTTGCCAAGAACGGGAAGAAATTCCAAAGGTTGTTTGGGAAGCTTGCTCCTTCCTCCGAGGCTCATTCCTCTTAAGCAGGTAGCTCACTTATTAAATATCTCATGCACATATATCTTCATATACTGTTAGTTACCGATTCCAAAATATCACCAATTTTGTTGCCGCGATAGTCACTTCTTTTAATTAGCACAAGTTTTTTAAAGAACATAATCATTTTATTCTTAGTTATGTTGCTGTGAAGAAAAACAAATCTCTATGCATCTATTTGAACAACTATGCCCACACTAATTACATTTTCAATTAGTAATACCTGAAATTTGTAACACTTAAAATGTGTTTGGATGCTGGACCATTTGGATTATTCAGTTTCTGGTGATTATCAAGGTACTGCCTCACTTGAAATTCCACCTTTCTTTCTAAATTATACTTAGGCATAAAAAGTCCTGGTGTGTTGTGGCACAGTAGGGTGACTATAGTCATCGTTATGTCCTTCAAAGAGTTATAGGATTAAGGCTGGGCATGGTGGTGCATGCCTTTAATCTTAGCACTTGTGAGACAGAAACAGGTGGATCTCTGTGAGTTCCAGGCCAGCCTGGCCAATGTAGCGAGTTCCAGGCCAGCTGGGGCTACAGGGAGACCCTGTCTCAAAAAGACCAAAAAAATAAAGTTATAGGATTGGATTCTGATTGTTTTACCATAAAGACATGATAAATGTTTGAGGAGATAGTACAGTCTAACCTAATTAAGCATGCTCTAATATATACCTATAACAAAAGAGCACATGGTACCTCATTAATATTTACAATTTTTATGGGACTTATTTATTTATTATTTCTTTTTAGTCTCCCTGTAACCCCAGCTGGCCCGGAACTTGCTTTGTAGATCAGGCTGACCTCAATCTCATAGAGCTCCATGTGCCTCTACTTCCCCCCCCCCGCCCAAGTGCTGGAATTAAAGGAGTGCAGCACCATGCCTAGCATCATTTTTTATGTTTTTATGTATTAGTTAATAATAAATTTAATACAAATCAAAAAACAGAAGGAGAAAAAGAAAAAGCAAGAGGAGGAGGAAGGTGGAGGAGGAAAAACAAGATGAGGAGGATAAGGGGAAAGGGGGGCACAAGATGCCACAACACACCATCTTGTCCTCTGTACTGTGTTGCTGATCCTGTGCTCATGAAAATTTTATTTCCCTTTTGCTGACTGCCTTTCCATTAGATTCAACTAGTAAAGAACGTAAGATAAACTCTGGAAGGGGAAAGAATGCCAGACAGACTTGCTGGTACTGTTTGTGCTACTACAGAAACCACTCCTGGGAATGGTAACTGAGCTTGTGTAAAGGGTTAATTCTAGGATGCAGGATTTTGCCTTGTCTTGTTTTCTGTTTCTTTTCCCTTCATTTCCCCACCACATTTCCTTCCTTCCTTCCTTCCTTCCTTCCTTCCTTCCTTCCTTCCTTCCTTCCTTCCTTCTCTCTCTTCCCTCCCTCCCTCTATCCCTCCC
>NW_008348586.1:7832750-7843776 GCF_000622305.1 Nannospalax galili
CTCCCTCCCTCCCTCCCTCCCTCCCTCCCTTCCTTCCTGTTTTGACTTTTTGAGTCAGGATCCTGCCATGTAGCCCAGGTTGCCTTGAACGCAGTTGTTGACCTCCGACTTGCAGGTGTTCTCTTTGCTCAGCATCTCAAGTGCTAGGGTTGCATGTGTGAGTCGCCCCCAAGATGCTCAACTTGCTGTTGTTGAGTGCTATAAAAATAGCACCTATGCCTGTCAGAAGTTTGACCAATATGAACATTCCATTCTTGGAGATTTGAGTTCTGCCTTCATGGAGTAATTCAAAGACATGAGTTTAGTTCCACCATCCTGGGGGTATTCTTTATTCCGGGGGGGGTCCCATTCCTCCATCTTTGTTCTCTCAGTCTGAAGACTGCAACTCCCTGCTAAGGCTGTTACTTTATTAATAGCTGTTTGTCTTGTTTTCTATCTAAGATGTTTATAAATGCATTAAATTTGCTTTGTTAAAATATCTACTGTGTATCTTGACTAGATACTGAATGATACAGGAGTTGGTAAAATACTTTTTTTCAAGATAAAAGTCCTCAAAGATGTACATTTCAATGGGTTTATCTAGTTCTTGGAGTCACAGTGTGGAACTTCTTCATATGAGGGGTGGAATGTTACTTCCATACCACTTAGAGAAATGATAGGGGGTTAAATTGCATTCAGTGGTTGTGATTAGGTGACCCCTAAAATAAGACTTTTAGGACATGGAAATACTTGTTGCATTTGATTGTGATGTCAACAAAGTTGGTGGCAAAGATTTGGTGTGAAGTAATTGCTTTTTAGTATTAGAGAAAGAAACAATAAGCTCATGTCACAGCTAAGGAGCTGATAGAATTTGGTGGTGTCTGAAATAATGTGTTGCTCCTTTAACCACAGAGTTAACTCAATCCAGACTCACACATTAACTGTGATAGCTGAGGAATTGCAATTTATATTGGATTCTCAGCCCTGCCAAGAATTTCGGGTGAAAGTTAAGATATTTAGTGAAAAGTATTGATCCCTAAATTCAGGAGCAGAAATAGTTGGGTGGATTTAGATGAGGCAGAGCTGTGAATTTTGAAGTTATTTTGTGTCTCTTTTTCTAGGGGAAACAGTATACCCCTCTTATGTGTGAAGAATCTTGATAACTCTTGCTTGAAAACTGTATATAATAAAAAATTACAAAATCTTCTAGTAATTTTATCTGAGAGGTGTTTCTCATAGGAGAATGCCTACTTTCATGCCCCAACTTACACCTATACTTTTTGACATATGATCATAATTTGGAATCCAAAGCACATACCTCTAGGTGAAAAAAGTGAAAATTAAGACCAAAATAAAATAGCTAATTCTCTAAACAATTTTCACAGTTTTGCTAACTGACATTATCAGAACCTAGGAAACATATTCAGAGAATGGGATTTAATAGTTTCCATGGTAGCTCCTTAAAGTACAATATTACTATGGAGTGTTTGGTCCTATGTGGGACTTTCAAGTCTCAGGGAATGTGATAGAAGAGGGTTCAAAAAGAATGTGAGAGCCAGAGAATGGAGAGATGTGCAGCAAAAAGGCATCTTCTGGACATGACATTGTCATTGCACTCACACACTCAGTGCAGTTGTGGTCATCTGCTCAAGACCTCACAAGATGGGGCCTATCAACATTTCATCAGAATGGCGGAGGGGTCCATGAAGCCTCACCCATATCTGAGGGATTACTGGCAGTCAATGGTTATCAGATTTTCTTTACTACAATAGCCACTGTCCTTGCTCTAGTAAACAACCCACACCCATGACCAGGCAAGAAGGTTTAATTAAACTCAGCGGGTCACATACAAAAATAAAACACGAAAATAGGAGAAATTGTTTAGAAGTAGGTTCCAGCAGGGGAGGGCCAGGATGAGACAGAGACTAAAGAGTGTTAATGAATAAATTTATTCTGTAAAGGTATGAAACTGTCAGAATTAAAACATTAAGTCTTAAGATAAAGCACCATAGAACATGCTATATATTTGTGATCCTGCTTAAATCTCTGTGTGATGGAATTTAGAGATGGTCCCTTTGGGAAGTAATTAGGTCATGTCAGTGAAGCCCTCACAGTTTGATTAGTGTCCTTAAGATGAGATGGAGCTGGCTATCTTTTCTTCTGTGGGCCATATAAAGATACAGTGAGAAGACGCTGCCCATATGCAAGAAAGTCAACTTTTGCCAGTCAATTGACTTTGGACTTCCCAGACTTCATAACTGTAGGAGAGAAATGGCTGTTTATAAAAATTATCTATTCTGATGTGATTTTATTTCTGTCTAAACTGATTAAAGTTGAATATAATCCTTATTGGGTAAAATATTTTAATATGGATGCATTTCTAGAAATTGCTTCACCTTTACCAATGTAAGATAATTTATGGTAATTTTGTTATTTGATTAAAACATGGACTTAACATTTTTCCTCTTTTAATGAAATGTTGATCTTCCTTGAAATGATGTAAAGGAAAGAAATGAGAATTTAGTGAGTTGGAGATGGTGGATGGAATTTCCGTATAACTCTTGCATATTTTGCACTGCCCCATTTTGTCCTCTGGGAGTGCTCAGAAGACAGTTGATTTATGAAGGCATTGAGATCTGCATGATAATGCCTGCACTAGATTCTGTCTCAATTCTTCCTCAGGTTTTCTGTTTGCACATGAAGGTGTGGAACAACTTCCAGATTTCAAAGAGAATGCCAAAATCCAGGAAGAAAAATGTCATTGATAGTACAAAACCACCTTAGACCAGGTGGGGATATTGAAACCTCATATAGATGTAATACAATTCAGACTGTTTCTAAAGGAGTTTTGAAGGTTGTCCATAATTCATATAGGAATTAAAAACAATGATTGGATCCACATAAAAATCAGACAATAAACAAACATCTCCAGTTTTATGGATTTTAATTTCCATCACTGGAAATCATAGATTCTTACCTACTTTTGTGTGTGTGTGTGTGTGTGTGTGTGTGTGTGTGTATGCATGCATGTTTGTATTTGGGTGTGCGTGCATGTGTGTTCATATGCATATGGATGCTTGAAGATAACCTTAGGTGTCATTACTTAGGAACCAACCACCTTGATGGTATTTTGTTTGTTTGTTTTAAAACAGGGTCATTGATTGGCTTAGAGCTGATTCAGCTAGGTTCACTGGCCAGCACTCCTTAGGGATTGTTCAATCTCTACCTTCTCAGTCCTGGGATTACAAACACATCTCACTGAAGCAGTTTAATGTGGATTCTGGGAACAGAACTTAGTCTTCATGCTTGTAGAATGAGCACTTTACCAACTGAGCTATCTTCCCATTCATGCTCATCTACTTTGGGTATTATAGTCAGTCTGCAGACCTGTAGTTGCTTGTCTTATTGAAAAGTCTGTTTACTTTATGAATTCGTCCTGTCATTTTGCCACAACTACATATGAAATACTACTCTGTTTCTTCTCTGAGGAGCACAAGGCAATTTAATCAAAAGAAACACATAGAATTAGCATTTAGCAAGGCTACTGTCAGATTATATTTGATCTGACAATAATCTCAATCCATAATATGATAGTGGTCTACAACTTAATTAGGGACTGGTACCATGTAGACAAAGGGAAATGGAAGGAATGTTGGCACAAGCTTGAATTATAATACACACATTGTTTTAATCAGCACACTATGCATTTCCCCACTTCCCAAGGGGAGAATTGCAATAGCAGTTATAAAAATTATCAGAATGCACATTCTCTCTTTATGACCCATAGATTAACCACTACTACCAAAAGAAAAGTCATAAAGACAATTAAGTAGTAACTAAAATTTTAGTTGCTGTTCCAGACATGATAAGGTAAGCTTAGAATCAACCTAGCACAGTTCATGGCACCCATAACACTGCTTTACACATAATGCAAAAAAATGTTTTCTCTATTCTCACTCCTAAGAGTCTACAGAATTCTTGACTGCTTTACTAAATGTCCACTCTACTGACAACATTGTGCCTACCAACCCTTTTGGATAGAAAATAGCTGTTATTTCAGGTGCTCTAGTAAGATGCCAGCAACATGCTGGGAAATGATGTTTGTGGAATTTCAGGGGAACACAGGATTTGTGAAATATTTCAGCTTTCATGGTCTGAAGAATGGTGCCATATTCCTTCCAGGAGGGGAGGCAAGTTGCTCGGTCACACAGGGTTGTGGATAAATGGAATGGAGTAGCACACTGCTTAATGAATGGGTCTTTGTACATACTTCTGGGAATTTATAGATGTACAAGTGTGCTAGTGTGACCCTTTCACTGAAGAACCTGTGAGATTAGACAGAAATGAGCTGTTTAGTACCCTTCCACTGAAAGAACGAGTTTCTGTTCCATGGAACTACAGCTCCAACTGTCTTCTGCACAGTCTCCAGCCCTATCTTGCATCTGTTGACCCTGTTCCAGCTCTTCCCAAGATCTCCTGAGCTACTGTAGCCCCCGAGTGAGCCATGCTGTGAGTGCTTTTCCAGAATCCAGGTGCCATTCCTGGCCGGCTCCTTCGCACGTCAGTGTACTAGCAGCAGCAGACCCTTTTCTTTTGTTCACTCTGACCTAGGGATAGTAACTCCTCCTTCAGTTTCTGCCTCTGTGATAACTGATTACTCTTTTTTTTCCCTCACACAGTTCTTTAATACCTGCGTAGCTATACATTTGATTAATTTTTTCTGTTAAAATATGTCTTATTTCTGCCTTTTGGCTGGAGTTTGACTGACATATAAATGGAAATGATTGTGTATGATTTCCTAATATTTTCTTGATCACTTCCTATTTATAAACTGAAGTACAGAAATATTTCCAAAGAACAAACTAGAATGATTTGCTATTCATATCATTAAAAGAAATAAGCAATGATGGTATTACATGAAATAATTTTTCTCACTTAAAATCTTTGGCTGAATGTACATATAATTATTGTAAATAACAAATGGCTTATCTAGGACTGGAGAGGTTGCTCAGCTGTTTTGAGCACTTACTGCTCTTGTAGAGAACTGGGGTTCAGTTTCAAGCACCAACACTGTGGCTAACAACCATCTGTAACTCCAGGGCTGGGGGATCCAGTGCCCTCTTCTGGTCTTCTACAACTCCAGCACACACAGGATTGAAATAACTCATGAATGCATACACACACACACACACACACACACACACACACACACACACACAATAAATTGGTTTAGCTAACCCATATTTTTATTTCAATCAATGTTTTGTTATAAAATTACTTTTATCATTCCTAAATTTAGTAATCTGATTTATTCTCTATAATTATGACTCAGCCAGGTCGCCTTTCCCCTTTCAATTATCACTTCATATAGTTTCAGTAACTAAACACTAACATTTTAATTATTTTAATTGTCCCATTGTGGCTTCTAATCACTTCATATAGTTTCAGTAACTAAACACTAACATTTTAATTATTTTAATTGTTCCATTGTGGCTTCTATGCTAGAGAAACCACATAGGACAATAAATGCTTGTTTTTATGGCTTATGCTGTCTCTCAGAAGATATGTTTATATCAAATATTCTTCAAAACCTTACTAATATTTATTTCTTAGTATTTTATTACTTCAGAATTTCATATGTACATGCAATATATGATTATATTTACCCCCAGTGTCTCACAGATTGACTTCAGTACCATCCCCTACCTGCTCCCAACTTTGTGTCCTCTTTTTACATTTTTTTCATAAACCATTGAGTCCAGTTTGTGCTGCCCATATACTTATGGCTATAAAGTTGTCCACTGGAGCATGGTCAGCCTACAATTGCCTACACGCTTAAAGAAAACTGACTCTCCCTCCCCTAGAATCCATCAACTGTCAATAGGTTCTAAGCTGGGGGTAAAGGCTCAGAAGACCCTTCCTACTCCAAGTTGGAATGCTTGACTGGACTGACCTTTTGTAGGTCTAGTGCAGGCAACACCAGCTGCTGTGAAATTACAAAGATAGCAGTCCTGTCATATCACAAAGACACCATTTTGCTCTGTTTTTCTCTGACCTTCATCTCTTACGATCTTCCCACTCTCAATATTTCTTGAGTCTTGAGGGGAGGGGTGTCGGGTAGATGTCTTATTTATGGCTGAGTACTCCACAGTCCCTTATTCTTTATACTTTGGTCAGTTGTGAATTTCTACATAAACTTCCATTTGCCAAGAAACTTCTCTGACACAGTCTGAGAACTGCACTAATCTATGGGTATAGAGATCCAAGTTTAGAGGACAGTGCATTTAGCAAATGTTCTAGTAGGTTCACCTCTGGGGTCTACCTAACCATGGATTCCTGCCCAGGCCTATAGTACCACGTATGTGTTTCCTCCTATGGCATGGGCCTGAAATCTTATCAGAAAATGGTTTCTTACCCCACTAATATTCATGTCACTATTGCACTCATGGGCGTACCTTGCCGTACCTGTGATTATGGCAACTCGCAGCTCACAGTCAGATGACACTGTTGATGAATTTTCATCCTCAGCAGCCTTTACAGCACCTTCCATACTATGAAAGCCAGTAGGGAGGAAGCTTCTAGGGTAGTACTGACTTTATTTCTCCATGTGCTTTGACCAAGTGTGTGATTTCTTTAGCAATAGAATCTTACCATCAAGTTCTGGTGGGCAACCAAAAGTAAAGGCAATTAGCCTGTATTGTTTTGAAGATTTTGGGGACATCCCTGACCAATAACTCAAGGGGAAGGATGCCACATGTGGCACTGGGCATTTTATTTAGCAACCTATGGTTTCTTGGAGGCATTATCCCCTTGTAGTGTAACCCTGATTAAACTGTTTTACATGACTATATATTCGTATTAAATATTTAGGAATTTTTTTATAGTAGATTTCCAAATATCCTTTTCAAACATCCGCAGTATTAGTTATTTCTCTTCCACCCTGTCCTTCACCTTACTCTCCTCTCCCTCTCCCCAGTTAAACTTCCCTCCCCATTCATGGTCTCACTTATATGTATATTCTAGTGACAAATCTTTAAAATGTTACTTATTGATTTATTGATTGATCGATTTTTACGTGAATGAGTGTTTTGCTCACATGTATTTAAGTGCACTCATGCATGCAGTGCCAGTGTAGTCCAGAAGAGGGCATTGGATTCCTTGAACTGCAATTGCTGGCAGTTGTTACCTGCCATTGGAGGTGCTGGGAACAGAACCTGGGTCCTCCGCAAAAGCAGTCAGTGTGCTTAATTGCTGAGGTAGCTTTCCAGCCTCTACTGTAAGAGCTTTAGATTGTACTGCTTAACTTGGACTTTCTTTAGGTTCCAGGAAACTAGTAAAGGATAATTGATGAGAAGGGAGAAAAAGACAGAAATGAGGAAGAGAAGAGCAGAGGCGATGTGAATATATAGGTCATATGAGCCACAGGGAGGAGAGTCTCAGGTCTTAGAATTTATTTGGTCTCAGAAAATTTCAGATTTTGGTGAATAATGCAGATAATTCTAAGTTGGCAAAAACCCCCACCCCTTTGAATTTATTACTTGGATTTTAGAATAATTCTATAGCATAATGTTATATTTATATTTCCTTGGTGCTCTTAATATTGTGATTTATAAAATTTGAGTGTACACCCATTTTTGTAGCTTTGGGTTTCCTTTGTGATCCTTGGCTATATTTTTCCTGGAGCTCATGAAGAGGAGTCATTGCTACCCAATGAAAGGCAGCAATGTATTAGAAATACAGCATTTCCCAGGACCTTCCCTGAGGGTCTAAGCTCTGGACTGAAGATACAAATGTGTTCTCTGTCCCTCCAGCCTCTCTAGCTCTGGGAGTATTTCCCAGGACCATTATCGCTGCAGTCACACAATGTAATTACTACACTTAGGACTACCTGTGCCATGGTGTTTTCAGTTCAATGAGAAAGATGTGTAATGACATATACATAAAGTACAGAGACTAAAATCAATCTCTTGCACACTGAGCTGGCTTTGTCTGCTGTACAAAAGGAGCTGGAACCTATAGGAGTGAGAGAAAGTGGACAGAGAAAGTTAAACAGATGTTCAGAAATACCTTCCCTCCTCCAGGATTTATTAATAAACACACATGCACATATATACACTGATGTAGAGATAGATGATAGACAGATAGATGATAGATGATAGATAGATGATAGATAGATAGGACAATGATAGATAAAGACAAATGCTGAAAATATCAATTTCAAGAAAAGAGGAGTTACAAAAATTCTTGATGGAGACAAATGGGCAACTCATCAGGACAATCATCTCACAAATTGTTTTTCCATCCAATATCTTGGAAGTGTATCAATAATGGAGAAACACTGAATATCTCGGTACATTAAAGAAAGGAAAAATAAGTTAGAGGTTGAGGTGTAGTTACTTAACTCTGAGACTGTGCACGTTCATTGAAACAAGGCAGATTGCACAGAGTGAACAGAGGCAGAAAATGCTCTCTAGGCCACATTATTTAGCATGACAGGATCTGGATGGTTTTTAGAGTAAAGCATACAAAGATCATAAATTTAACACTTTTAAGTTCTTTTTAAAATGTCTGTTATTCAACATTTTTCTTAGGTGATATTTTGTGGATGACTGTTAATATTTGCATAAACTGTTAGAGGATGTCCTACACCAAACTATACTAGGCAACTCTCATTACATAAACTTTACTTTTATTGTACATGCCAATCAGGATAAGTTGTTTTGCATTAAACAAATGATTAACTCAAATTTCTTCTCCTGAGAACCAAAAGAAAGGTCAATCATGCTCACAACTCTAGCATACTTACCTGGAAATTGAAGAGCATTGTTGTGCCTATATGATACGATTTGTTTGAGAATCAGTAATGATCACTCTTCTAACAGGCTTTGATATGTGTGTCATGCCTGTGTCATAGTAATGGATCGATATAAATTAGCTCTTACTCTTATTGTTCCTAGAGAAAGATATTTACCTAGCTCCTCCTCAACTCAGGACACACAGAGATCATGGATGCTTGAGTGTTTGTCAAACAATTTATTAATAGAGAGTATAGTCTTTTACAATGAATTTTTTAAATATTTGTGAATCTATTTTCCCCAGTTAATTATTTAATAACCACATACTTAGAAGAAGCATTTCATTACAACAGCATTGACATATTCAGGAACAATTTCCAGAGCTAAGATGCATCTCTTTCAAAATTGGCTGTAAATTTTTAGGTTTACAGTTGAATTATTACAGTTATACAATATTGTACTCTATAAAAACTATAAGAAATAAAATTAAATGAGGTTTTAAACTTTAAAAAGAATTCCATTTCATTACTAAAATACACAGTTTCATACAGAAAATTCATTTTTAGTGCAATTGACATTAAGATGTTTGCACACGCATTTCTAATCTCTATATATCTGATTATTTCTAGTCACAGTCAGTTACTTTCTGAGCTCCTTGGCACCTGATCATGGATATAAAGTCATCAAGTAGATTTCAGTGGTAATGTTTTTCACATCTAGTAATTCTTATCATTTTTTTAATCATTATTTTTTAATTTTTAATAATCACATGATTAGAAGAAGCATTTCACTACAGATTTAACATACTCAATAACACACACCAGAGCAAGAGTACATCTCTTTCACAAGTGGGTGCAAGTTTCTAGGTTCGCAGTTGAGTTAATACAATTATACAATATCAAACTCAGTATAAGCGCTGTGAGACATAAAGTTGAATGAGGATTTTTAACCTTTAAAAAAGATCTCCATTTCATTTTAGAATACATTGTTCCTTGCAGAAAAACACATTGTTTTTGCTACTGACACTGAGATGTTGGCACATGCATCTCTAATCTGTATGTATCTGATTATTACTAGTCATAATCGGTTGCTCTTGGATCCTTGGCGCCTGTGTATGTCTATGAAGTTATCGAGTAGATTTCAGTGGTAATGTTTTTCACCTCTACTAATTAGCATGACATAAATTTCCATACTTCCTCCTGAAGTATAATACATTTTTAAAAATGTGATTTGTGTGTGTGTGTATGTGTGTGTATATCACACAGAACATCCCAAACCATCTTATTCAACTATACACCCACTTCCCAGATGGTACCCTCCCATAGCCTTCCTCTCCCCTCTAGAGCCCTTATACTCTGATATCCCTTCTACTGTCTGCTGTGTTGTCGGCACCCCAGCCAATCCCCACTACTTGCCCTTCTGGTGAATCTAATCAGCCTAGCTAGAGGTCTTTGTTTTAGGAGGGTCAGCTGTTCCTCTTCTAGCAACAATCAGTTGTCATAAGACTATGGTCTGCTGTTCATTTTCCCAGTGCAATGCTGGGTTACTATTTGGGAGTCCCTTTGGTCACCCTGGCCAACAGTTCAAAAGAAGGTATCTCCTGTCTGGCATTGTTGCTTGTTATGTAGCTTTTAGCTACGCATATGGACTCTGAATAAATTATATTGACCCTTTTAATCTTTCATTATACTTTCCTTCTGGATGTTAAAGGTCATACAATTGGCCCAGATAACTCAATTTATTTTTACTTTTAAGGTCGTTTGAGGATCTGTTCCTCAGGGTAACATGGACTTGAGAGGAGCCCCTGGCTCCTTTCTTTTACCAGTTCTGCCTATGTGAAGATAAGTCAAAGGTCCTGCTTGACCATTGCTGGCTTCGCTTGGAAGTATGGAGGAAGTGATTCCTCTGTGTTGACCCTCCTCTTTGTAGACTGGACACTGATTTAAGTCCATCTGGTGGGGTCTCCTCGGCCTCCTTGATCAATAGGACAGGTGAACCAACACAATTACAGGACATTTTGAGAGATGCTCATTGTCCCCTGGAACTAGTCAACCAAAGAGGGCAAGGAACAAAAACTGTCCTTTATGTCCCTCTGACCAAACTAGTATAGGCCTCAAAGTATGTCTGTTAAACATGTAAGAAGTTTAGTTCCACCAGTCTGGTACTTTTAATTACTGTGTGTCATGTAGATAAATCTTGGGCAAAGACCAATTGTTCTCAGATAAACCTTACCTAGACATATATTTCTTGAT
>NW_008348586.1:7843949-7845137 GCF_000622305.1 Nannospalax galili
CCCTTCTCCTATGGTCCTACCTCTCTTGAGCTCCTTCTTTCCCATTATCCCCTAGGTTCCTTGTATACCCTTCCCTCCCCCCCTTCCTTAAACTAACCCAATTTTTGTTCATATCTCCCTTATTAAGGCCTGTTCTTATTGCTCTTCTCTTTCAGGTTCTTACTTTTCCTTTACCTCCCTGTTTCCTTTCCATTATCCTGGTTCCTGTAGGTATGTCTGGATACATACTCACTTATCAGGGTTTGGTTCTAGGATCCACATATAAGGGAGAACATATGTCAACTTTTTTCTGAGTCTGTGTTACTTCACTTAGTTTAACAGTTTCTAGTTCCATCCATTTACCTGCAAATTTCATGATTTCATCTTTCTTTATTGCTGAGTAAAATTCCACTGTATAAATGAACCACATTTTCATTATGCACTCATCAATTGAGGGACACTTAGGTTGCTCCCATGTCTTGGCTATTGTGAAAAGAGCAGCAATAAACATGGATGTACAAGTGTCTCTGCAATAGCATGAGTTCTTTGGGTTTATGCCAAGGAGTGGTATAACTG
This sequence comes from Nannospalax galili, assembly GCF_000622305.1. Taxonomy (NCBI): domain Eukaryota; kingdom Metazoa; phylum Chordata; class Mammalia; order Rodentia; family Spalacidae; genus Nannospalax; species Nannospalax galili. The sequence goes on from NW_008348586.1 coordinate 7,844,505, forward strand.
GGTCAAATGATAGGTTCATTTGTAGTGTTTTAAGAGTTCTCCACACTGATTTCCATAGGGGTTGAACCAGTTTGCAGCCCCACCAGCAGTAGATGAGTGTTCCCCTTTCCCCACATCCTTGTCAACATTTGGTATCATTTTTTCTCTTGATCTTAGCCAGTCTGACTGGGGTAAGACGAAATCTTAAAGTAGTTTTAATTTGCATTTCCCTAATTATTAGTGATGTTGAAAACTTTTAAGATGTTTCATAGCCATCTTTACTTCTTTTAAGAACTCTCCATTCAACTCCTTAGCACATCTTTTAATTGGGTTGTTTCTTGTCTTGATTCTCTGTTTTTTGAGTTTGTTATATATTCTGGATATTAAACCTCTGTCGGATGGTAAAGATTTTCTTCCATTCTGTGGGTATTCTGATCGCTTCCCTGATTACCTCCTTTGATGTACAGAAGCTTTTTAGTTTAAAGAGGTCCCATTTGTTAAATCTTGTCCTTGCTTCCTGAGCAATTGATGTCCGGTTTAGAAAATCCTTTCCTATGCCTATATCTTTTAGTTTTTTCCCAATGTTTTCTTCTAACAGTTTCAGAGTTTCAGGCTTTACATTGAGGTCTTTGATCCATTTGGAATTGACTTTTG
>NW_008348586.1:7845499-7847149 GCF_000622305.1 Nannospalax galili
AGAATTTTTTTTCCAATTCTGTGAAAAATGTCATGGGGATTTTGATTGTATTGCATTGAATCTATAAATAACTTTTGGTAGGATGGTCATATCATAATATTAATTCTTCCAATCCATGATCATGGGAAATCCTTTCATCTTCTGATGTCTTCCTCAATCTCTTTCTTTAATGATTTAAAATTTTCATTGTAGAGCTCCTTAATGTCTTTGGTCAGGTTTATTCCAAGCTATTTTTTGCAGCAGGAATAGTATCATATAATCTGCAAAAAGTGATAGTTTCACCTCTTCTTTTCCAATTAGTACTCCTTTAATTTTCTTCTCCTGTCTTATTGCTCTAGCAAGAGTTTCAAGCCCTATGTTGAAAAGAAGTGGCGATAGTAGACATCCTTGTCTGGTTCCTGATTTTAATGGGAATGCTTGCAGTTTTTCCCCATTTAGAATGATGGTGGTTGTGGGTTGGTTGAATATAGCTTTAATTATGTTGAGGTATGTTCCCTCCAGTCCAATTCCGTCTAGGACTTTGAACATAAATGCATGTTGAATTTTGTCAAAAGCCTTCTCTGCGTCTATTGAGATGACCATGTGGTTCTTATCTTTGAGACCATTTATATAGATTATGATGTTTATTGACTTACGTATATTGAACCATCCTTGCATCTCTGGGATAAAACAGACTTGATCATGGTGGATGAGCTTTTTGATGTGTGTCTTTATGTGGTTTGTAAGTATCTTGTTGGGAATTTTTGCATCTATGTTAATTAAGGATATGGGTCTATAGTTTGTTTTTTTGGTTGTATCTTTACCACACTTTGGTATGAGAGTGATGCTGGCTTCATAGAAGGAATTTGGAAGTTTTCCCTCCATTTCTATTTTTTTGAATAAATTAAGTAGTATTGGAAGTAGATCTTCCTTAAATGATATAGATCTTCTTTGAATGTCTGATTGAATTGTACTGTGAATCCATCTCGTCCTGGGCTTTTTTTAGTCTGGATGTTTTGTATTACTGTGTCAATTTCTTTTTGTGATATGGGTCTGTTTAAGCTGTTAATCTCTTCTTGGTTTAGTTTTGGTGGTTCTCATGCCTTTAGATATCAATCTATTTCTTTTAGGTTTTTGAATTTGGTAGCATATAGGTTTTTAAAGTATTCCCTTATAATGTTCTGTATCTTTCTGGTGTCTGTTGTGATGTTTCCCCTTTCATCTCTGATTTTGTTAATTTGGAGGTGCTCTTTCTTTCTTTTGGTTAACTGAGCTTGTGGTCTGTCAATCATGTTTATCTTTTCAAAGACCCAGCTCTTGGATTTGTTGATTCTTTGTCTTGTTTTCTTTGTTTCAACTTCTTTAATTTCTGCCCTGATTTTTGTTATTTCTTTTTGTCTGCTGGGTTTGAGTTTCATTTGTTGTTGCTTTTCAAGTGTCTTGAGTCGCAATGTTGAGTCATTTATTTGTGTTCTTTCCGATTTTTTAATGTAGGCACCTAGAGCTATAAACGTCCCTCTAAGGACTGCTTTCAATGTATCCCAAAGGTTTTGTTGTGTTGTATTGTCCTTTTTGTCTAGTTCCAGGAATACTTTTGTTTCTTTCTTAATTTCTCCTTTGACCCATTCATCATTCAGGAGTGTGTTGTTTAATCTCCATGTGTTCATGTGG
>NW_008348586.1:7848879-7873603 GCF_000622305.1 Nannospalax galili
TGTTTACTTTTGGGGCATGAAAGGCTGGTTCCTCTAAGCTTCCAGTTCTTTCTTTAATTTTATATTGGAGCGGCCAGGTTGCTTTTGTCTTCAGGAGTTCCCACAGAGGCCCAATCAGGTGAGGATCAGATGCTCTCAGGCTTTCTCCTAAGGTCTGGATCCCTCCAGGATAGATTTTTGGCCTCAAGAATTTGGGGGTTGGTCTGACCTGGGAGCAGGGCCCAGGAAAGGTGCTGGTCTAGGGCAGCTGATGGCCATGCCACCCAGAGATGCAAAGGAAGATGGGGGAGGGAGACAGCCTCAAGGGCCCCTGAGGACTGCCATGAGGACCTGGGTTGGTCTGGATGCAAAGGACCAGCAAGAGGAAAGGTCAGCCGCAGCTTCCAGGAAAGAGGCTGGTGGGTTGTGCAGACCCAGGAAGGCAGAGGGAGGTGAGGGCAGGGTCAGGCCCAGAGCACCCCTGGGGACCCGAGAAGGAACTGAATTGTTCTGGATGCACAGGATCAAGAAGCAGTGGTGGTTCCCCAGGTGTCTGGGGTGCCAAGACAAGGAATGGGACAGGACCCAGGCTAGGAGGAGAGACCTGTGGGGGAGATTGGAGTGTGAGTGAGGCTGGAGGAGTCAAGGTGCAGAAGGCCCAATCGACTTATCCCAGAGAGAGAAGCCTGCTGGTCAGGTCGGAGAGAGCCTTTTACAATGAATTTTGAATATTTTATTTACTACATTTTATGATGGTATGACATACTTGAAGGGCCTTGCTGGTTGGAGAGATCCTGTCCTTCACTATTCCAGTTGATTCCTGAAGTTAGTGAATCATTTCAGCCCATCTTTCACATATAAGTCAGCTGTGGTAATTTGAGTGAGAATGTCCCCCATAGACTCAAATATTCAAACACTTAGTCCCCAGTTGGTGGTATTGCTTGAGAAGTTACAGAATCTGTAAGCAATACAGCCTTGCTAGAGGAAGCATGTCACTGGGGGTAGATTCGAGGGTCCAGAGCTTGGCCCCTGTTCTAGGTTGTTCTCTCTGCCTCATGTTAGTGACTAAAGATGTGAGCCTCCACTTCTTGCTCTGGCAGCGTGGTGTCATGCCTCCTCCACCATTGTAGAATTCCCCCTTGGGCCCCTAAAATGCTGACCCAGCTCTGCCTTGTCTTTCTCAATGAACCCTAATTAGTATAACTGCTACGCCTTTTCCTCAGTTCCTTATGCTTCCTGACTGACACTGATGATTCTTCCATGGACTGAAGGGCATTCTGTGCTTATCATTTCCGAGGGAACTGTAGTGTGAATAAACTTTTCTTTGAAAGGTAAAGACCTTTCTGTGTCATCTCTCTGCCTACTTTTCTTTTTTTATTTGTTTATTTTTATTTTATGTATTTGAACATTATGCCTGTATGTGTGCAAGTTCACATGTGTTGTGCAGTCCCCCATGGAGGACTGAAGAGGGCATCAGGTTCCTTGGAACTGAAGTTATGGACAATTGTTGGCCCACATGTGAGTGCTGGGATTTGAACCCTGGTCTTCTGTAAGAACAGCCAGTGCTCTTAACTGCTGAGACATCTCTCCAGCCCCTCTCTGACTCTTCTATAACTTAAAGTTTAATTGATATACATATTTAGTCATAGGACTTGGTCCTTAAAAGGTTGATTCTAGTCTCTTATGTGTTTAATCAGAGTTTAGACATAGAAACCATTTTGAGTGTAGCCATCAGCAAGTAATATTAGGAAGTTAGTTAGAATAACAGCTTTAGAAGACAATGGACTCAGGCCCCTCTTTCATAGCCAGCAACAGGTAAAATAAAGTATTGCTGAAATCCATTTTAATCATAGGTCAGAAGGTTGGAACCTAAACCATTTTTCTGATTGTAGAGGAAAAGTAGCCTCCCAGAATGATGTGACCTCTTGGACTATATCTGGAAAGCCACTGGTGAGTAACTATATGATCCAGGGTCCATGAAGTCCTAAACATCATAAAAGTAATATATATTAGCAGGCTTTCTGGTAAAAAACAAACAGCATTGTTTGATATGCAACACTGAGCTAACTCCTGTAAAACGAAGTCCAGTGAGACTTATAGATCACCTTCACAGGACCAGTACCATAAGAGAAAGTTTGTTCAGAGATTACAGAATCCACTATAAAGCCTTCCTAGAATGTCAATGGTGGCAAAGGATCTTTGGTCATTGTCCAAGCTCATCCCTTGAGAGTGTCCTCTGAAATAAATTTGTTTTCTATGCTATGCTCTGTGTGTCTTGCCTGAATTATTCCAATGAAAATCACAGGACCAAACAGACAAGGTAAGATTGGGTAGAGATTCTGGTGACAGCAAGGCTTGAAAAGTGCACGTTACTCTTTCCCTCACGGTGTTGACTCATACCTCTTCATGACTATTCCACTGGGTGATGACAGGTCTCATGGAGGATCAAAGATGTTCCAGTCAACAGGCAACACATTGGCAGATGGGTGAATGAGGCCATTTTATACCTCACAGTTTATAAACCCTTTCTCATTTCAATTGACATGTAAATCCAGTTGAGAAAAATAGAAGTTCTTCTGCATCAACCCATACAGTAGGACATAGTAATCAATCAATGATAAATAAGAAATTAAATATTTTAATCAAATGAATTGTCTGATTTCTTTTTTTAAACATCTATTGATATCTCATTAAAATTTAGACCAGAGAGAAAAAGAAAACTGAACAGTTGAAGGTTATAGACTTTTAGATTAATATCTATATATCATATATATAACTGTCTATATTTATAGCTATCTATCTATTATCTATCATCTATTGTCTATCTATCTATATACAATATACTTTATGGGGGACCTAGGAATAATAAATCAAAGACCATGGGATTTTTCAACATGGGGTCAACTTTGGTGGAATAATGAAGGTTTCCAATCTTTCTGTTCTTTTTTATGTTTTTGGTTTTGTTTTGCTTTTGAAAATCTTAACAATTTTATAGGTCTTCCTAAAAGAGCACAGGATGGGAGGTTATGTACAGAAGAGTGGGCATCCCCCTAGCATTTATAACTGACTGGAAAGTCCACACTCAAATATAGATCCCGTGACTTCCTGACAGGTGCACAAAATGGCGAGAGAGGTGCCTCATGGTGTCCCTGCTTATATATCCTGCTAAGGTCAACTGATTGGACAGGAGGGGTAATTGACTCCCCCATCAACTCTTTGAGGAGAATGTGAAGGAGGGATGACTATAGCTTTCTAGCATAGTGGTTGGAGGACACTTCCAGTTAACACCCCTTCCTCTGGCTCTTACATTTTTCTTATGACATGTAACCAAGCTTAGGCAGAAATCAGAAGGACACGCAACAACTGGAGATATATCTTCGGTGATTAAAGTTTTGCAGTGAAAGATTGTGTTTCTGCTTACATATTTTTCTAAAAGTGAGCATTCTCTCTTCTTTGTTGAATAGTTTGAGGACATAGAATTCAATGAGAACTCAAAGTCTCAGTGACCTGAAGAATCAGGCATGAAGAAACCTAAGGGAAATTTGGCTTGGCATGTTGATTAGTGCTGTCTCCGTCCCAAGATACCTTTGTCCTAACCTGTGAGTGTTGCAAAAAATGGTTTTGCAGATCTAATTAAGGATTTCAAATGGTGGAAATTATTCTGTATTACGAGGATTCATAAATATAATCACATGCATCTTTATAAGGGCAAAGAATAAAGAAATTCATATGAACACAGTGAAAAGGTGATATAACTGAGAGAGATTCGAAAACTATGGCCTTGTAGATCAGGTTGATGCAGCCACTAGCCAAGGAAATCTGATAGGCACAGAAGCCGAAACAGTAAGAAATAAATGTATGTTAACACTGGATCTTACGGTAGTAGCAGCTCAGCAACTGCTTGGCTTTGTCCTATGAAACGGGTTGCAATTGTCGAGGTTCCAGACTTGTGAGAGAATGTATTTTTGTCATTGAAAGACACTGTGCTCTGGGAGTTCACACACAGTCTTCACAGGAAACCCATATAGAGTCAGTTTAGCAAAATTCAAATAAATCTAGGAAAGGAGGGAGCCACAATTGGAAACATCTAGATATGTCTAGAAAGCCCTCTCGAATTCTTAACTAACCCCTGAATTTGTCATGGTTAAATGCTAGGATATATAATTTTAAAAATTATATGATGAGAAGTTATTTTTCCCACTACAAGACAGATACTATCCCATTAGCCATTATATGTTACATATCTTACTGTATTTGCAATATGGAAAAATCTTTTTATTTATTGATTTTATTTTCTGTGTATGAACATATTGCTTACATGTATATGTGTGCCCATGTCATGCAATGCCCCTGGAGGTCAGAAGAGGGCATCATATCCCCTGGAACTGGAGTTAGATGATTGTTAGCTGCCATGTGGATGCTGGAAATCAGCACCGGGTTCCCTGCTCTTAAATTCCTGATCCATCTCTCCAGCTGTATGGAGAAAAATCTGTTAGAAAGAGTCATTTCTGAGTGATAAGAGATACAAGTATATTTTCAGGGCTAATGAAAATAGAGAGATTTTTATAAATTTTTAGATTTCACATTTCAGACATGTGAATATCATTTTATGTCTGCTTTAGCAAAGAGGGAGACGTGTAAGTATTAAATTCCAGATTGTAGGTTTGTTTGCTAATGATGTCTTTACTGATATTTTTACTATTATAAAAATATCTCCAGATGTTTTAGGACTGAGAACTGAGCAAATATATTGAATATAATGGGAGAATGGAGCATTGTGGTTGGAGGAGGGAGTTACAGATAGGATGGGGGGTATATTTGCCATGCTATATTCAATTAGAACTGCATCTACTGGTATAAAAAAGAGACCCTGCATCTAGTAAATTCTGCCTAAAGATAAATACAGAACTGCAGCTGTTACTCTTTGGGGCATGTGCAGCTTCAGCCTTATGATAATTGCTATGTCTGTCTCACACTGGAAGCTAGTCTATTGGGATGCTGCCTGTTAGCAGTCCACCTTGAGTGGTCACACAGCTCTGAAAGCTTCAATAAGGTCCACTTCCTCTTCCAGCTCTCTGGAGAATGGTCTGTTGCTTGTCCATCTATCCCAAACCTACTTCAGATTGAGTAAATCAGTGAGTGTCTCTGACATTTACCGAGCTGTGCTATACCTCTTCCAGAGTTCTACTACTTACTATGTTTGTAATTCCTTGGGAGCCACATGGAGGAATATCCACGTTACTATAATCTCTTTCAGTCTAATTAACAATTTCTGTGTTCAACCGCTTCTGTTTAACTCCTGACGTTTTCATGTCTGGATCAAACTCAAACTCCTACTAACAGTACCAACATTGAGCCAGATTGACACTTTGTGACCCTGACAAGCTGCGTTGAAATAAACCCATTATGTCTTTTGCTGTATTTCTTCTGCAATTAAAATTATATATACTGAATCTAGTCAAGGGAATATAACAGATAGTTCCAAAGTGAGGCTCATTCTAAGAAAGGACCAACCAGTACTCTTCAAAAACAGTCTAAGGTCCAAAATGAAATGACTGAAGAAAACCAAACATATAGGACAACTAAATATAGAGCTTGATCCTTCATTACATCTTGAACCTGATGATTATCTATAAGTTATATTACTGGGGGATGCAATATAATTTGAATATACTCTATGGGTCTCTTAAAAACACTGTATTAATGCTACATTTTCCAAAATTAATTTAAATCTATTTTTAATTTTATGTGTGTGACTATTTTTCCTGCATGAATGTAACTGTTGCCATGTCATGCAATGCCAAGGGGACCAGAAGGTGTTGGGTTCTCTGGATTTGGGAGTTGCCATGTGGATGCTTAGAACCAAACCCTGGTCCTCTTCAAGACAAGCAAATGTTTTTAACCTCTGGGCCGTATCTCAAGCTCAAAATTCCCAGAATTTGATATTTGTTTGAGAATATCCTTAGGAAGCGTACACTGAAGAGTTTAAGAAAAAGAGGCACAGTGCTTCAAATTGTTCTGAAGTAGATCTGGAGGAACTATCATGTGGGTACTCACATGCACAGAGATACATAGATATATAGAGACTATATATTTAGACGATAGCTGTTAGCTTGACATATGATAAATAAACATAGATGATTGATGGAGATAGATGATTGACAGATGATAGATACACAGATGACAGATAGATGATAGACTGCTATATGACAGGTAGATCATTCATAGATTGAGATTTAATAGATAGATACATAACTGGTAAAGTAGAGCAAATGAAGGAATGTGGCATTATGTTTGAAACTGTAATAATTATTTAAATATTATATGTTTCTGCAATGTTTTCTATGTTTTAAATTGTATCAAAATAACAAAATAAATAAATATGTGAGCATAGGGTCTGGTGTGGTATAAATGATTACTATCCCACTGCCTGTTCGCATTGGAGGGTCTCCTTTGCATTTTACCCCCACTAAAAGTAGCCTTCTCACTAGCCTCCTGTGCCTCTTCTAATTCCGTCTATGTTGCTCTCCTTTTCTTCCTGAAATGAATTTCTTCCTTTCCTCTAAAGACCTAAGTATTTATTTTCAAAGCCAAATATGTATCCATATTATTGACACTGATGACAGACGTTTCCAATGACCTAGTTTAGATCATATAGACTCTTATTAGTAAAGTTATGTTTCACAATGTACTTAATATCTTGAAATAGCAGCAGTTACTGAAGACATCCATGGCTGGTGAAGGATCTGAGAACAAATGATGACAGAGTGCTCGACCTTAAACAGGACATCTGTTCACCCCTGCAAGTCTCAGAGAACATCAACGAAGAGTGGGCAGTTAGGATGTAAGAGCTGGATACTGGGGAGGAGGCAATGAAATGCTGTCTATTGGGTGTGACATGGCAATGGCATCCATGGCCTCACAACAGTTATGATTGCCTGTGTAGGGCATGCACAAGACTGAGTCCAAAAACATCCAAGTGCAGATGGAGAGGCGTTCATAGGGGAGCTATTGGTAGTTGAGGGCTGCTGGGAGACAGGAAGTCATTTCCTTTAGTGATACAGTCGCTAGTGTGTTTCTCATGCTCTAGGAGAAGCTTCACACCATGCCCACATTGGTGTCCCTGCTTAAACCCAGTGGGTCACAAAGTTAAAAACAAAAACAAAGTACATAGACACAGAAGTGGAATAAGAACTTGATTTGGCTGAGGACTGGGAAGGGGTTCATGAGAGAGGGCGGGGGGACCAATGTGACTAGAATGCATTATACCCATGCATGAAACTGCCAAAGAACATATTTTATGTGTTCTGTAAAACTGTTTTTGTCTGTTTCATTTGGAAGGGTCTGATACATTACTACACAATGTAACAGAATCCTTAGGTATCTCATATCTCCATGGCAATTCACCTTCTTCATGCCCTTCTTTGGAAGTTGGCTAACATCTGCACACCTTTATTCAATTGATAAAATTAGAATAATAATTGACAAGTACTCACAATGTTGTTGAATGAATAAATGGGTTGAATGAATGTACAAGGGAAGTAGATTTTAGAGAACTGAAAATAATGTCATTTATAGCAGTTCTATGGAAATATTTTTACTTAAAAAAAAAAAAAACCATTCCAGGGTCTGGCATAGGAAAAAGATGTACATTATATCCCTGTTGATTGATTGATGATGATAATTTTCATTTTTTTCTGGGTTGTAAAATTTTTAAGCTCTATAGCACAACCTCTTTATGTAAGTTTTTGTAACAACTATTATACTATAGAGTTAAATATTTTCTTTTTAAAATATTCTTGCAAACAAACCAATTACTAACCAGCAAACAAAAGCAGGCATTCCTGCTTTTATAGTATTTCTGTAATAGCAATAAAGCAACTGATTTTTTAAAAAACAACAAAAAATGATAAAGAAATCATAGTAATTGACATTCACTTTCATTTTTGCCTATTTTCACACATGGTTAACACATGAAATTAAAGTCTTTTCAACAAAAAAGTTTTCCTTAGTTGAGAAGCTGGGATTCTTGTTTATTACTAGCTAAGCAGAAACAGGGACCAGCCCATCTTAAACATGGGAAATATATTTTCCCACAAAGTCAAGGCAGTACGAGTGGACTCTGCCCCAAATTTAAGAATCTCTTGAAATCTGTTACGCTTATTATATGAAGCATGTATAGCTTGCTGTACTGTTTATGGAAATGAAATCTCTCCATCAGTGATTTGAGCTGTAGTACATGTAGATGATTGTTATAGAGAACAGCATATGACATAATTTATAGAAAACACAGGATTTGTGGAGACAGCCATTGAGGTCCCCCTGAGGAGCAGCATTCAGCAATAGCACAGAAGACGAGGAGGCATGACCTTAATGTTTGGGTTTTCAGCTGAGGAAAAGGTGAGGAAAGGCTAATGAACTGTTTCAACACATAAATGTTTTAGATCTGTCAAACACTGAAGCGCATCCTCAGGAGTCATCTGTTCACTTTAATTAGAAATACAAAAAATAAGAGTAATGTACATAAATATTTAGTCAGAATGGCTCTGATACACAGAGAATACTGATAACTAAGAAATACAAACATCTCTCAAGTCTGGAAAAGTGATTATAATTACAAGTTGGTAAGTTCCTTAATTACCAAGGCACATAATAAAGAAAAAAAGAGAAAGTTCTATCTCAGTTTAGAACTCCAGTTAAGAATTCTTGGCATTCAAGCTCTATACACGATAGGGGGCAAATGGACTATTCTCTCTTTACAAAAATAATGCTATTGTAGCATACTCAATAAATCATATACTATGAGATTCTGCAGCATATGGCACTGGGCCAGCTGGTCCTTTATGACAATGACCTACATTCACTTAATGGTTCTCATAATAGGGAGTCTGAAGCATAAAAAATATCAGACCATGAGGTCATGGAGCTGCCCCCCAGATGGCCTCTGAGCTCTAAGTGTCTGCTGAAGCTGAAGGAAATAATCACCCCTGACCTGAAAATGTTATTTTCGAATATCTCACAATATGATGACTTTTTATCCATTACAATTGTCTTTGTAATTTTCACTGAAAAGATGACAAATCAGAAGGTCAAAATGTCAGTTATAAGAGCTGAAATTGACAAAGACAAACATTAGAGTAGATGTGAAATTTGAAATGGAAATTCTTTTAGATTCAGACATGGCTGACAGTTTAGCACAGTGGTTAATAGCATGAGAAAAATATATGAGACTATCTTATTATTTTCTGTGATTTGGCTCCTGAGATTGAACACTTGGTTCCCAGCTGATGATGCTGTTTTGTGAAGTTGTAGAACCTTGGAGACATAGGCCAGTGCTAGAGAACAGTGGGTTGCTATGGGGTGAAATCAAGTAGCTCACGTTCTTACATCATGGAAGCCAAAAATGTTGATCTCACAGTGGTGAAAAGTAGGCTTGGAGGTCAACAGAGTTTAGGAAGGGGATCGAGAGAGGGTGATAATGGGTAGCTAATCACAGCTGGGGAGGGAAGAAATTCCAATGTTCTGTAGCAAAATAGGGCAGCTCTAATCTGCAGTAATTAATTCCAATCTCAACACAGAGATGATAGAACTTGAAGAGACAGAAATTCTAATGACCTTGAATTACTATATATGTTATAATTTGTTGAATTATAAAATTATTTTCTATAAATGTGTATACATCAGTTTAAAAGAGTCTTTGACACTGGTGTTGTATAATCAATCAAATCTCTCCTCTGCTTCCAATGTAAGACTCACTTTTCTTGATTTCTTCCTTTGGTATATGGCTATTGGCATAAACTTCTATCTAAGCAATACACAGATATTCATGCATCCAGAATTATTTTTGAGACACTGAGGTGATAGTGGAAAAAGATTTACACAGTAGAGAAAATCAGATTAGTGAAAGAATTTTATATGGATAGAATAATTATATACATATATAAAAGTTTACTTTACTTATATTACATGCCACAGACAACCAGACCTGCTAAAGAACTATTAGCTTCTCTAAGTTGCACAGAAAGAAAAGTTTATAGGCTAAATTATTTTGGCAATCTGAGAAATATCTAAAAGGCTGCATGCTTCAGAATGAAAAATAATCATTTATAAAGAAAACAATTTTTAAGCAAAGGTGTGTTTTCACTAACATACTTTAAACCATCAATTTGAGTTCTTGGAGCCATAGTTTACTGCACAGTGGAACAGACATTAATGCTCTATGACATTTGCCTGAGTCATTGGATTATAAAATTTTCAGAGGTTTATAAATGGTCAAGGACTAAGTGTGTTTTAGAAGTTAACAGTTATATTTTACTGCATGAAAATGAGAAAGTTTACTTTTCTGGCTTTATCTGGAAGCTTTGAAAATAAATCATAAAATTAATCTTATTTGTAAATATTAGGGCTAAAATCATTCTCCTCTCATGATACTAAAGAAAGGGAAGAGTCCCAAGTCTTTAAATTAAAAAAAAAATATTATTTTTTCAATTTCATCTATGCTTTGTCTGTGTCTGTGTGTGTATGTGTGTATAAACTTAGTGACATGCATATTTTAGTGACATATATAATTAGTAACAGCAGTAACAGAAAACTGAGACAATTATCTACTGATACATATTTGGTACTGATAAATCTAATTAAACACATTAAAATCTTAAAAGAATTTTGAAGTGGTCTCAAGCATCAATCAACCAACTAAATAAACTCAAATGTGTATGAGCATTTAGTGTCTTTCCGCATTTTAAATAGTTAAACACAGCTATTTAATCAGCACGTTACCTGTCTCTTGGTTTTATTCCTAATTCCACAGTCCATGGACAGCCACATCTCTCTAGCTGTGAAAGAATGTGACATGTAATCAGGGTGAGAGTGGAGATTTAAGAATTATTTTGGGGAAGAGACTGAACCAGAGATGGGTTATTAGATGGACTATAATCTCTAGCTGTTGTTATTATTATTATTATTATTATTATTATTATTATTATTATCATGTTTATGTGTGTGCATGATGTGTGTATTTAGGTGCCATGGCACACTTGAGGAGACTGCTGTATCCTTCCACTACTACATGGATTTCAGGGATTGAACTCAGGTCCTCAGATTTGTGCAGTGTATGACTTTACCAACTAAACCATCTTGCTGAACACAGATTGTAATTTTAGATATGCACAAGTGATGCCTTTATTAACAAAGCAAATAATGTAAGTAAAAACATGATATTGGGCAGAAGAAAAAACAGAAGAACAGAAGAAATTTATAGTTGTTTGAATAAGACCGGCAAAGAAATGGAAGGCCAGTTGGAGGTTCTGAAAGCCAAGATCAGGATTTTATCCTTTTATTCAGTGAGGAGTGGAGAAATTCTCTGAAGCCTTTTTCTCTCCCTTTTCCTCTGATGATAAAACAAGTACTTCTGATTTCCTCCAGGGAGCTGTAAAGGAGATAAAACCCAGTGGTTTCCAGGTATTCTCTTCAGCATTTTACAATTTGGAGAATTCTTCTGCAGCAGAGCACACGGGTCTGTCAGAGTGGGAGACGATGTGTGTTCGGGGCCGGGAAAAGAATTGCTTCTTTTAAAATGAAGACCTAAAGAGACAAATAGTTCTTTAGTACTTTGAGGCTTTACTACTGGACAGAAAGGAGAAGACTCTGGTGACAATAGGTGTGGGCTAGATGGAATGTCACCCACACCTGTCCTTAGGTGCAGCCGAGTTTTTTATCTAGACGTGACCCACATAAACTCTACTATCTGCTCCTGTAGACACCACTTGTCCCCTCTGGCTGGACATAGTCCACAAACCCCAGGATGACTTGGAAAATGACCTGGTGGAGAGAACAGCGTCATCATATACTCTGAGTTCGAGACATGAAACTTTCATTTGGTGAGCATTCTGCAGTCCATAGAACAGGAATTAAGAGTTGTCATTTCCAGCTTCCCCTCACTCTTGTCCTCAGTGAACCTCTAGCTTGCAGTCACAGATGACTTGGATTAAATCACCTGCTAATGGGACAATTACTTTTATCTTTCGACAACTGTGAGTAGAAAAACTCATTGTTGATTCATGAAGCCTAGAATATAGCCAGTTACTTTTTAACTAGACTTCATTGGCCAAGGTGAGTTACAGTTGACTGTTATAAAATTGGAGTAATAATAATCCACTCTTCATTCTCAGCTTGTGCCCAGTCAACTATTGCTGTCATATATTCTACAACAATTAAGAATTGTTGATAGAAACCTAGAAAAAAATTAAGGGAGAAAGGGATGTCAAAATTATTATTTTAATTTTTGTTACTTTGTATATTTGAAAAAATTGTCATGCGAATTGAACAGAGTTAAACAAAACCCAAACCCAAACTAACAAAAACAAAACAACCTTCAGAAGTCCAGGGTTCTGAAAGACTTGTCCAATGTCACATGAGCCTTGGGAGTTAAATAAGAAAATTCCTCTAAATCTTCATGTTTGGGCCCTGGACATTTCAACTACTCAGATTCTGAGGCTCAATTTAAAACTTTTTTCTTTCTCCTCTTACTGAGAAACAATATCCACAAAATGTCCACATCTGAGTCTCTCATTGAGTCAGTGGAGCGCAGGTGACCTCCACGTCTGGCTGTTTGCGATCTTCCCTCTGTCCTACAGGCAGCAGGCAGAACTCTGACCTCCCCCAGCTCACTGGTTAGTGTTGCTCGTAGTGCTCCAAGCTCTATTCCCATCAAGGCCATTTTTAATGGATCAAAGCCAACATTTAGGAAAATGACTGTTCTGAACTTTATGAAACAAAAGATTGATATCAGCTTTATGAAACCAAACAAAAAGAATATCTTTTCTATATCTTGCTTTAGCTTAAATGTTTTATATTCAACAGATATATGAAGGGAAAAGTATAAATAATGAAAAAAGTTGGAAATATTATCTAAGAGCCATAATATTTATGAATATTTTTTATTTCTTTACTGAATTGATGACAAGGAAAGATGCACTTTCTACATTCTTTAGATCATTTGCATATATGCTTATATATATGTGTATATATGTATATATTTGCTATGTAGCAACAGTCTTCATTCTCCTGCCTCATCCTCTGGTGAGCTGGGATTACCAGTGAGCATCATCAGGCCAAACTATTTGATTATTTGTAAAGACTGAAAGAACGTCTGTGAGGCTTTCGTGTCAACATGAGTAAAAGTATCCTGGCTTATTTGCATGTTGGAGTCTTGCACAGCTAAAATGTCAGGTCATAGCTAACTCATTCCTCAACATGGAGGGTTGTGAAGAAAGCATAATTGTTTTGTGAATATGAATTTATGAAATGTAAGTTGTTTTTTACACTTTATAAGAATCTATCTGACATCCTTCATCTTCTTTTCCCCCAGAAACAAAAAATCCTGTAGCAAATGTTGTGATTTCGTTTTGAAAAGGAAGTCTTTCTTCCATGATTTGTTGCCAAATTTGTCCTTCTCTCCTGCTTCCATATTTCATAAACATGTTAAATTATTCAAATTGAATGAGCTGTCATTTCCCACATACTTTCTTCCACTTTTCTTAATAAAGAAACAGTGAGCTTTATTACATATCAAGCCTGATTTTAGACTTTGGGTAGGAAAAGACCATTTCATTTATCTTTTTTAAATTAGAGAACTAATTAGCAAGAATATATTGATGGCCTAAAATTATTGGAGCCATGTGATTGTGATTGAGTATGTTCATGATCCTTGCCTTTGAAGAGCCCACATCCTACTTGAGGAAGTAGCAAGTTACATATTATAATGATCACAAACATAAATAGGTTGGAAGCTAGATTATTGAGAGAGATTTCTGGAGAAGTAATCAAGAGATGATTCTTTTTAAAATTTCTATTAATTTATATATTCTCTGCATATTCTATTCTATGGTTGTGTCTGCCACATATGTAAGGGTGCTTCTGGAAGAAGAGGACATCTAATACCCTGTAGCTGGAGTGCCAAGTGGTTATGAGCCTGTTGATGTGAGGGCTTGGAATAGTGTCCTCTAGAGCAGCAAGCACGTTTAGTCAGTGAGCCATTTCTCTAGCCCCATGAGATGACTCAAAGAAGGCCATGACTAAATAGAACACACGTTAATAATATGGAGAGCTCAGTGTTGCCTGGTGATATACAAAGCTTTGCTCAGACTTCCTTTTACTCCAAGAGTCTTACGTCTTCAAGCTTGAACTTCCTGTTTGCATAGTCTTCACTCCTGAATATTTATTCAAAGATCTGATTAAAATATTATCTGCTTGAAGAGCTATATCTTTATGTTAAAAGAAAATCTTTGTAAGCTCTCTATTGCAAAAGAAAATGTATCTAAGTAGAGAAGAATTGACCAATAGTGTCCATAGTTTCTCCTCTACTTAAGAACTTATATATAATACGTAAACCTTCTCTTACTAATTAATTTTGTTCATTCAAACTCTGCTTGTCACCATGTTTGATATTTCTAAATTTATTAGGTTTCCATAATATATATTTATATCATATATTTATATAATTATAATTGACAATAATTTAAGATAACTTCTTATTTCATACTAAAATTATTATCTTTTACCTATAATCTCAGATCTAACAAAGAGTTTAACATTCATCTGTATCACTAATTATTGGCCTTAGTGGCATATTAAATAATAAAAGCACCATCGAAATGTAGTAGGTTATTAATCATCTTTTATTTAGCAGTGTTGATAAAATTAGGTCATCTTGACCCTTTCTTCACACCATTTACAAAGTTAAACATATTATATAGTCTATATGTGAATGATAATTTTAAACTTTTTGAAGTAAACATAGGATAATAATATTATGCCATTTGGTTAAATGTGGGACAACTCTATGTGTGTGTGTGTGTGTGTGTGTGTGTGTGCTCTAGAACCTTCCTTGGCTGGCTGGGCTTGCACAGCTTCCTCAATTTTCCATTCATCTATTCTCTTTCCATCCATGGGTGTTGGTCAAATGGCAAATGTTTATAACCATCTCAAACACTGAATTCTCTCGAAGTCTGTGGTCTGGAAAGCCGAGAGAGTTAGAAATAACTGAAACTTTGTTGAACGAAAGTTTAAGAGAGCAAAAGACAAGCATTACCTGGGAGAAGGTGTTTCCAAAGCATGTACATAGAAATGCTTTTGCATCTAGAATAAACAATGTCAGTAAATTTGTAAAAAGATGGTAATTAAAATTGTGGAAAGAATTTAATTTGCAAACAGGACAGAAATACACAAGTAAGCATACTCTATTCACTAGTCATCACCGAGATTCAAAATAAATATGTAACAACAAGAACAATATAATATCACTATACATTCATTAGAAGCCCTAATTATAGTAATTGACATTGAAAAATATTAGCAATGATATGGAACAACTAGATAATTAAAACAGTTTTGGTGGCAGTGAAATTTATTCAACTACTTTGGAGATTTGTAGGGTCTACAAATGGTAATTATGCATCTGATCTTATGCCTCCAAATCACAATAGTTATACATCCCTAATTAAACTGTCTTTATCCTCCAAAAGATCTAGATAAGAGAATTTAAATTGCTAAATTTACAATAATAAAATTTTTTGTTACCTTTATATAAGTGAATGTGTGTATCAATGATAATATATGAGTTACATAAAATATCTTAGCTACACTGTACATGTTTGATATTGGGTAAAATAAATCAGACACATATTACAGTTATTTTAAGTTCAAAAACAAGAATGATTTTAGAAACCATTATGTGACTAGTCTATAATGGGGAGTATATTGATTGGGATGGAACTTGAGAGTGTTCTAGAGTGACAGAAATTTTCACTACATTTTCATATATATGTATTTCCACAGGTGTATATGCATTATAAAAAGTCTTTGCTTTTTAAATTTTTTTTTAATTATGGGGCTTTTTGCTACTCTAACATTCCCCCCTCTGAAGAGGTAACCCTAAAATCTTTTAAGGATTAGATAACAGCTCCCAAATACTTTTTTACATTTTTAGCCTTTGGAACAGAATATGTTGCTAAGAAGCCGAAGGACATTTTGACTTTTGGCCAAGAGACTGGCTACTTTTCTTTGGGGTCTTTTTTATCCCATCTGCCTAGCGAATTCCTACCTCCTATTCTTATCACACCATCCTCTGAAGAGGGTGCCAATGGGGACATGAAGTTGTCAGGAAAAAGTGATGAGGAGATATGGGAGGAGTTGGAGGGGAGAAGGGGGAGTGGATTTTATCTAAACACCTTGTGTGCATGTTTGAAATTTTCAATAATTTTTTAACTTAAAAAAAGTCTTTGAACCATACACTTGAAATTTTTTCACATTATTGAATGGATATTCTGGCTTAAAAAATAAAATCACCCAGAGAATATTCACAAACTACATATTCATATAAATTATATATACATACATACATATGAAAGGAAATATTTTATATATATATATTAAGCATAGTTTCTATCATCAGTCTCTCTTTTCCATAAAATGACTTAATTGTTCTCCTGTGGGACTGGATGCTATTGGACTTTGGAAAGCACCCCAGTTGAGTCCAGTATATGCCTAGAGTTAAAAGTCACATACTTCTTCCAATTTTTTCACATCATTTCTTAAAACAAAATCAGTGTTGAGAGTCAAAGCACATGTGAGTTATGAAGCTAATATGATTAATATGCAGCCAGGTCCTGCATCCCACACATCTCACGGTTTACGTGACACTTCTGACAATGCCAACCTGGTCTTTCCTTTCCCCTATGTTTCCAAGTGAAACTGTCCTTCAGTGACTTCTGGACCTCCCTCAAATTCCTCCTTCATGTGAGAGCGAAGGACAGGTTTGAGACCTTGCTATGGAAGTTTCATTAAGTCTACTGCAATGCTGTTGGTTTGATGAAGGATAGGATGTGTTTTTAAGCAAAATTAAACTGCATCTCACAGGAGAAATACTTTCATTTGTCCAGATTTGATAATCAGCTGGCTGCCATCCCAGGTACATCTACACTGGAAACTCTTTACCAGGACAAATCTCCACTGGATTGTCTTTCTTTTGATGTTTGTGAGGACTGAAGTATATTACACATAAATCTTCCATCACTGTGTGTTCAATAAATAGCAATGATCATGGTAAGGATAATTATAATACATTTAATAATGTATATAATTATTTTAAAAAGAATAATAGTTATCCATTTCAGTAAATTTAATGTTAGGTCAATTTTTTTCCAATATTTTTACATTTTAATTTTGTCAGTTTATCTAAAGAATGTGATTTAGAGCATTTTTACGCCTTTCAAAAGAGTTGGGTTATTGCACTCATTCACATTTTCTAAACTGAAACGTGCCTGTCCACAGTCAGTGTTTCCTGTGCCTCTTGCTGTGTATAACATTTGCCTCTTAGAATAATAGCATTGCCCTCTCCCTTAGACAGCTACTCACTTTGTGTTTGTCTGTAGGAGGCCACAGCACAATTTTGACTTATGTTATGTTCCAGAACACTGTGTAAATGAAGTCATGCTTTTCCTCATGTCATATCTAGAGGTACATGATACACATATCTTCTTCATTGATCACGAGAATTTTGATTATTGAGTCAGAATGCAGTCTTACGTTTACACTGTATTGAGTCATAGTGCGGCCTTGTATTTGTACTGCATAATTACTTTTTCCTAGAGATTGTGAGTGATAGATTCTTGATAAGCTACCCCGTAAGGTGATGCAAATGTTGTAATTCTCATCAGAATTTCACCCCAGGAAACAGGCTTGGTATCTCTTGCATATTATTTCAGGTCTTGGGATGTGGAGTAGGAAGATCTGGAATTCTAGATCATTCTCAGTCATATAGAAGTTTGAAGTTAGCCTGGGTTTCATGAGACATGAGACCCTGTCTCCAAAAACCGACAATGAAACCCAAAGACAAAACAAAACAAAACAAAAAACCATTCTAAATTTAGTGGCTGTTGATGATTCTTACCTAACCTAATTGGTTATACACTGTGACTTACCCACTTGAGCACTGTTTCTACACTTACTCATTGCTGTTTGGCATTTTAAATAAGAGCTTGCTTTTCCATTTCTATTTTTAATTGATCTAATTATTTACATGCAGGCTCCCTTTTTTTCCAATGCTTTATAATTCCCTCCGTCAAAACTGTCACTACACATTGTAGCACGTATAATTTTGACATGTGCTGATGCAGTTCTTTCCCTTAGTGCTTTCTTGGCTTCTTCACCTAAACACGTGGCAGGCTCCTTGTGATTTCAGTCTTCCACAGCCTTGGCATCAAGCATTTCTTTGAGACTTATTTTCCATTTTATAAGTACTGTTACTTGAAAGGGTAAGAGCTTTGATTACTCACAGTCATTCGCACAATAAATATTTCTGTAATAATTGCCAGATTCGCCTCAGGCTCCCAGAACAAACACTTTTCCGTGACCAGGTTCTTCGCTTAGTGCTCTGAGCATCTTCTTCCATCCTGGTTTTCTGCCTCATGATGTCCTCAATACTTGTGATGATCAAACCAAGTGGGGAGAGATTATATAAATGTTCCTTTTTCTTTATATGTTAAATCTTAACTGGATTCTTTGCCTCTGAGTTGCTGTCCCTCACTGCTGTAGAAGGCTGTGTTGGCTTCCTTCATTGACCGCTTCTTCTAAATCACAATGTTTAGCACCAGGCTTTGTGTGTACTTTCTTGGGTAAAACTAAAAGACATTTCTTGGATTATCTTAGCAAAAAGAGAAATGTACTAGAAGACTATCTCCTTGAACTCAAGGTCTGTTCTTCCACCTGGACCTGATGACGGATCTCAGATGGAACCTGGAAACCTCTTTCTCCATCTCCCTTTCTCTCGTCACTATTTTCCTGTGTATAATTTCTTTGTGTTTTCAGATGGGTTTTCTGAGCTACTCCATGCACATAAACCGGTCAAGGCCCTCTTACTCCTGGGCTGGCAAGGTGGTTCAATGTGTAAAGGCTCTTGCCACAAAGCCTGATGACCTGAATTTCGTACCCAGAACCCATGTGGCAGAAGGAATCGACTCCAAGATGTCCCAAGATGCCCTCTGATTCACACACACACACACACACACACACACACACACACCATGATAAACACACACACACAATAATACAAACACAAATACACATACAATGTAATAAAGGAAAATAACGGAAAGGCCCTCTTACTTCTTATATGTCCCTCTAGTTCAAGGGATTAAGGAAGAATTATAGCTTGGGGGAGAGGGATTATCACTGGTTCAGCTTGATTCAGATGTCTGCACTTTGTCTATGACAACTGAACTCTACCTTTTTGGGTGATACCAGAGACATTCGATGTGAGTGGAACAGAAGTGGTAGTATAATATGGTCCATTCTTGAAGGAATCTATTTTAGGTTTAGACAGAACATAGATTGAATCAATCTTTAATTATGTCAAGTATTGTAACTTATATTGACTTTATAACAAAATCATAAATTTTGTCTTGTGAAGAATATTCTGTTTTATTTACTTTTAGTCTTGATAATAGAATGCTAGATTCCTAATTTGATTAGTTTATGGAAAGATTGGGTTATTGGAAAGAGAAGTTAAGAGACATTCTTATATTCTAGTAATTGAAGTATACATGACCAAATGTTCTAATATGTGCACCTTGGAGATCCTGCTAAAGTGGGATTTTTGTACAAAAGGAGCCCTTGGAGTGATCATAGGAGAACAAGAGACTCAGAACAGGAGGGGAACTGACTTATTCACCTTTGACTTAGGGAAAAAATGCAAGGCAAGCACTGAAAATAAATGTGCCACCTTTGTGGAAAAGCTGTAAAATGTATTAGTTGCTTGATTTTGGGACAAAATACTTACCAAAACATCAGGAAAGCAGTGTTTACTTTGGCCTAAAGTTCCAGGGGAAATAATTCATCATGACAGGGAAGATACAGTGGAAGGGGCAGGAGGTGACTGGGTACAGTGCATCTATAGCCAGGAAGCAGAGAGCTCTGAAGGCAGCTGCTCAGCTCCATCTCTCTTGCTTATTCAGTCTGAGACCTCCAGCCTATGGAATGGTGCCACCCACAGTTAGGACGAATCTTCTCAGCTCAATAAACCCAGTGTAGAAAAGTCCCTCACAGAAACGTCCAGAGGTTTGCTTCCACAATAACTCCAAATCTTAATCAAATTGACAGTCAAGATCAACCATCACAAATGTAATAATTAAGTTTTCCAAATGATATTCTGGTCAGAAAGAACCAGACAGTGGTACACCTGTCATGATCTCAAAACATCCAGAGAGTCTTACTGTAAAAGTATGGGGCACTGGAGTTAGGAGTTGACCAGATATCTTTCTATGGAAATTTCAGCTCTCTCAGAGAAGTCTCATTTCCAATCCTAGTAGAACTTTCTTACAGGTGTATTGCAACCCTGAGAAAGAGTTAAGTATCAACTACATATTAGTATGAATGTAGGTCACCAAAATGCTAGATCCAAAATTATTTGCCTTTCAAATTTTGTCTCGTGTTAGAAAACCTTGTTTCACTTGGATTTGAAATTCACACAACAGACATTTATCTCTTCAGCTGAAGGGCTGACTTGTTGAATGGCAGGCCCAGAGCTTAATTACCAGAGAATTCTAGATGAATCTGAACTTTCAATATCTTCAACCTGCAATTTAAAAGTTGGACCCCTTATAAAGAAGTTCTCTTAAAATGAAATGTGAGATAAAGATATAAAGGTAAATGTTCTTGAAGTCTTGGACTCCTGTATTTCATTGAAACTTAAGTATATGCAGAACAGACCAATACCCTTATTTAAGCTCATGCTCTGTTGCTATAACTGAATGATAAAGACCACATAATTTATAAAGAATTAAGATATGTGCAGCTGGAGAAATGGATTAGTGGTTAAGAGTGTGTAGTGCTTTTGCTGAAGTTTGTTCCCAGCAGCCAAGTTGGGCAGCTCACAACTGCCTGAAATTCCCACTCCAGGAGATCCAACACCAACTTCAAGACTCTGCAATCACATGAACTTACACATACATGCACACACACACACACACACACACACACACACAATTTAAAATAAAATATATACCTTAAAATAAAATACAAGAATGAAGATATCTTTCCAAGGTTCTAGAAGATCAAGATCAGGGACCACATCCCATGAGAGCCTTCTTTCTGGTGGGAACTCCCTGTATATTCCTGAGGCAATATAAAACTTCATTCTGAGAAAGGAGACTATCCAATCAGACTTTTATGGAAAGAAAAAAAAAATTACTCTTAAGAAAATCCTACCCTTTTATCCTTTGGTCCATGAAGGGATTAATTCATGAATTCAGTGCCCTCAGGCTCAATTGTATCTTAACAATCCTACATGATGCCTTTCCTTAGTATCTCATAATAAAGATCAACTTTCAACATGAGTTTTGGTGGGGTCATTTAATAAATTGCTTCCATTTTAGTGGAAAATAGCAGCCTCATCTTGTTTGAGAAAGATGCTTTGGAAAACCACACCTGTCTTCAAAGTCTACTTCAAGTTATGCTCCAGGCAAAGCCCATCCCACAAAGCTGATTTGTACTGCTGATGATATAAACCCAACGTGTCCATGTAAAAAGCAAAGCTCTAGCAACTGACATGATACCTGCCTTCGTAAAACATGGCCAACAGCAACAAAATGACTGGCCGGTCCTGAGGGACTTCTTTAATGTTGGAAACTGAAGTAATTTATACAACATGGAACTCAAACCCATTATGACATTGGGTCTGCATTTATTGGTTGTCTTGACAACAGAGTTCTGGCAATGTTCACAATAATATAATCATGCACGGAATATGATTACCTAAAGAGATCTAGTTGCTGTACAACAAGGAAAGCTAACTAGAGGCACCGGCTGTGGGATACACTGAATTATGCAGTAGATTTATTACATTTTTGCTGTTATAGAAACATTATTGTCTTAAATATTTTCCTATTTAAAAAACAAGCATTTTAGTTTTTCTTCATTTTAATAAATTATAATTGCAATTCAAAGTGAAATTGATGGCATACTTTCTTCTAGTACTTTTTAAAGATGTAAATATTTTGGAATAAGTACTGATTCTAGATTTTCATTCCCATTGTATTCTGCAAGAGTGTCTATAGCCTAAATGTAAAATTTTCTTCATACTTATTTTTAAACTAAAAAACTCATTAAATTTTACTCTAAAAAGCAGTATTTTAATTTAAGGAGTGACTATCATTTACATAATCATTTTGATAATTTGAAGTATCTGCATAAAATATTCGAATAAGCGTATTGCAAAGCTATATCAGGGCATAGAGAAAAAAATCCTAATTAAGACAACCTGTGGAGAATGCCTAGAGTGGTAATCTGTTTGTGTATAATACAAGAAAATAAATACATGCCTTCAAAGAGCTCTATCACAAAAAGACAATAATAAAATACTATATTTAATTACTAAAGTAGAATTCAGTAATCCAAAACCAACACGGTTACATTTAACAAGAAAAATAAGTAAGCAACTAACTAAATAAATACAATTACTTTTTTTGTCTTTTAAATTCACATTTTAGTTTAAATTACTTCAAATTAAAATTCTATCAGTTACACTAATTATATCTTAGGTGCTTAGAAGACACAAGTGGTTAAGGTTTACCATATTGGACAAGGAGGAGAGGTCCTGATACCATGAGTTGGGAGTAATTATGCCAGAAGGTACATTATGAGTCTCATTAAACTTAAAACAGTTGCTGCTGCCTGGTCTATTTAGTCTCCTCAGGACAGTGAACTGGATTGCAGGTGAAGCACTGTGCTGATTAAAGAACGCGGTTGTTCTTTAATGATATAGTGCTGTGGTTCTTACTGTACCCGACTGAAGGCTGAATTTACATCTCAGTTGATTCACTGAGGACTGCTTGATGCATCCTGGACCAAGTTTGACCCTGAGTATTACAATAGACCCTGCCTGAAAAATGGATGCTAATCCAGGACTCGGATATCTCATAACTGAGGGCCAAATGATGCTCCCCAGAGACATGCAAGCTGAGGAAACAGGCAGAGCAGGTCTGCTCTGTGAGGGAGAGAAGTGTGAATATCAGTTTTGACCCAGAGATCAATCAACACTTAGACCAGGGGCTATAACGCATTTCCCCTTGAAATGTCCTCTCAGAAACAGTTCTCAAAGATAATTTTGAAAATGAAATCCAAGATACAGTGAATCCAGCATTGTAAATGATTGGCGCAATTCAGCCATGGTAGTGGTTCACTCTGGGAGCCGATCCAGCTCCCTCAGTGTCAGGTACCTGTTCGCTGAATCCACTCCCAGCTTCTAGGTGTATTGCTTCACAATGGTTTACCTTGTGGCTTTCTCCAGAGGACTGGCCTTGGGATTCTAGAGCCTCTTCACCTGCAGACTCAGGTCCAGAAAGCTTTTTTTTTTTTTTTTTTTAAATAAGTAATTTATTGAGAATTTCATACACGCATGTGTTTTGATGAAATCCATGCCCACTCCCTCCCCTCCAACTCCTCCCATATCTCCCCATCACTTTTTTCTGATAACTTCATGTAATCTTTCTTCTTTGATATATTTATTTTTGGGGGGCTTTTGGCTACACTAACATCTCCCCCCTGAAGAGGTAACCCTAAAATCTTTTAAGCGTTAGATAAAAGCTTCCAAATATTTTTGACATTTTTGGCCTTTGGAATGGAGTAGGTTGCTAAGATGCCCAAGGACATTGTGAGTTTTAGCCAAGAAACTGGCTACTTTTCTTTGAGGTCATTTTACCCTAACTGCCTAGCCAATTCCTACCTCCTATTCTTATCACATCACTGAAGAGGTTACCCAATTTGCCAATAGGGAATCGGGATGCAGACCGCTCTGGCTTCTTCCATGCTGAGCAGGGATGCAGGGTGAGGCAACTGGAGTACCCCTTCAGTGGGTCTATCTAAAACACTCCCAAATTGCATAACTCTTATCTTGAGGAGGAAAAGAAAGTCAGAACAGGGCAATTTTCAAAGGTTTACATGAGAGTCCGCTGGAATTTCTTGACAAGGGCTTCCAAAAGCATCCCTCTCTTTGGTTCCTCCTCATTTTTCTTTTGTCTTCCAAGGCTGGACTCTAGAGTGATGGGTTCAGGATTTGATTTCAGGTATTTTGCTAGCTGTTGGAGTGGTTAGAATCAGTGTCAGCTCCCTCTCAAAGGCTTCTAGATAGGGGAGAAAACAAATTTATCCATCATTTTAGAACGACAGTGGGTTGTCTCCTTTTGCTACAGGTGGGCACTACAGTATTGGAGACCAAGATTTGAAGTCTTATGTCTGAGCAGCACTTTCAGATACAGAAAGCTTTTATGTGACAAGTAGCTCTTAGACACTGACAGATATAAGAAACCCCAGCTTTCTTGTCTGGGAGTGGACTCTGTGCCATATATTTATAACCCAGCTTGCCCAATGGGATTACACTAAAGCTGGACTTGTTTTGGACTTTTTTGATTTTTTTTCAGATATAACTCATTTATTTATTTATTATTTATTTATTTATTTTTGTATGTATTTCATAAAGAACATCCCAAACAATCTTATTCAGCTTTATACCTGCATCCCAAATGGCATCCTCCAATAGGTCCCCCACCACATTGGAGCCTATTTACCTGTGCTGGATAACTTTAGTGTCAACTTGACACACCTGGGTTGAGGGAGTCTCAATTGGGGAATTGCCTCTATTGGACTGGCCTGTGGCCATGTCTGAGGGGCATCTTCTTGATGAGTGATGTGG
>NW_008348586.1:7873914-7879777 GCF_000622305.1 Nannospalax galili
CATACAGTTGTCCCAGATTAACCAAATCATTTTTACTCTTAAGGTCATTTGAGGATCTGTTCCTCAGGGCTCAAATGGGCTTGGGAGGAGCCCCTGGCTCATTTCTTTTACTAGTTCCATATATGTGAAGATAAGTCAAAGGTCCTGTTTGACTGTGGCTGGCCTTACTTGGAAGCATGGAGGAAATGTTTCCTCTGTGTTGACCCTTTTCTTTGTAGGGTGGACACTGGTTCAAGTTCATCTGGTGGGGTCTCCACAGCCTCCTTGATCAAGAGGATGACAGGTGATTCATTACAGTTACAGGACATTTTGAGAGATGCTCCAT
Source organism: Nannospalax galili (assembly GCF_000622305.1). Lineage (NCBI taxonomy): Eukaryota > Metazoa > Chordata > Mammalia > Rodentia > Spalacidae > Nannospalax > Nannospalax galili. Next base: position 7,874,240 of record NW_008348586.1, read on the forward strand.
AGTCCCCTGGAACCTAGTCAACCTTGGAGGGTAAGGAGCAGAAACTGTCCTTTAAGTCCCTCTGACCAGATTAGTATAGGCCTCAAAGTATGAGTTTTAAACATCCAAGAAGGTTAGTTCCACCAGTCTGGTACTTTTAGTTACCATATGCTACGTAGATAAAGCTTGGGCAGAAACCAAATGTTCTCAGATAAACCTTGAATAGACATACATTATTTTGCCTGAGCTAGTTGTATGTATAAGTTTTCAGTAGGTTGTTGGACTAATTTGGTTCCAGTGGGACCTCATTAAACTAAAAAGCTTCTGTACATCAAAAGAAGCAACCAAGGAAGTGAAGAGAAAGTGCACAGAGTAGGAGAAAATCTTCACCAGCAACACATCTGACAGATGTTTAACATCCAAACTATACAAAGAACTCAGAAAACAAAGAATCAAGAAAGAAAGCAACCCAATTAAAAGATGGGTTAAGGAGATGAACAGAGAATTCTCAAAAGAAGAAATAAAGATGGCTAAGAAGCATCCTATAAGGTATTCAACATCATTAGTAATTAGGGAAATGCAGATTAAAACCACTTTAACATTCCATCTTACCCCAGTCAGACTGGCTAAGATCAAGAGAACAAATGATAGCAAATGTTGGAGTGGATGTGGGGAAAGGGGAACACTCATCCACTGCTGGTGGGATTGCAAACTGGTTCAACCCCTATGGAAAGCAGTGTGGTCAATTCTTTAAAAACTACAAATGAACTTACCATTTGGCCCAGTTATACCACTCCTCGGCATATACCCAAAGAACTCATTGTATTGCAGAGACACTTGTATGTCCATGTTTGTTGCTGCTCTTTTCACAATAACTAAGAGATGGAAACAACCTAAGTGTCCCTCAACTGACAAGTGGATAATGAAAATGTGGGTCATTTTTATGATGGAGATTTACTCAGCAGTAAAGAAAGATGAAATCATAAAATGTGCAGGTAAATGGATGGAACTTGAAACTGTTGTACTAAGTGAACTAACACAGACTCATAAAAAAACCAAAGTATGTTTGGCATCTACTGTTCATTTTCAGAGCCAAACCCTGAAAAGTGAATATGTACCCAGACATAACTACAGGAACCAGGATAATGAAAAGGAAACAGGGAGGTAAAGGAAAAGAAAGAACGTGACAAGAAGAACAGTAGAAAACAGGCGTTAATGAGGGAGATATGGATAAAAATGTGGTTATTTTAAAGGGAGAGGGGATGGAGGGGCATACACGTAACCTTAGGGATAAAGGGAAAGAAGGAGCTCAAGAAAGGAGGGACCATAGGAGAAGGGTGTTAGGGGCAAAATGAGAGAAAAGGGGAGACCACGGTGAAATTTTAGACAATGAGAGAAATAAATAACACCGAGCCATTTAAAAAAAAAAAAAAAACGGAGGGAACCATATTAGTCCAACAACTGACTTTTCTGAATGTTTCTTTTGTCAGTAATCCCAATATTTCCTGGATTTCTCTTCTTTCCTGTCTTTCTACTATGTCCAATTCTTGTCATTTCCCCCCAAAGTATACCCTTAAGAAATTTGGGCACAAATCTTTATTTCTAGATTATTGGGGAGGCCAGTGCAAAACAAAGATAGACCCACAATGTTTATTTTCACTATTGATTTCACTATGTTAACGTTACTTGTGACAAATATATTCTATGCTTTAAAATTCAATTTAGTTCTAAAAAAATAAGAGAAAGAACTTAAAGACATTTCTTATTTTGGAAGAATCCTTTTCCTTTATTTTGAATAGAGTTCATTTAGGCAGCTGGTAAAGATAGAAAAAATGGAATTGATTGAAGTATTTTTCCAAAGAAATGTCACAAAAAATTGTGAAATACACACACATACACATAGACACGTAGATGGAGAGAGTTATTTCGTATTTTCAACATGTATCCTTCCTCTATCTGACACATCTGTGAGGTAATGACAAAGGAGTCACTACGGACTTCAGAGAGGTTTAGATCTGACCTTTAGCAATTTTAATACAGGATCCTCCGTGAAAACAGGTTGAATGAAAATGAGAGTTCCATCTTCATTACTGGTGGTGGTGGAGAAATGGTGGTTTTGTGCTTCTTGAAGGACCTTTGAGGGTGGAACCTGTAATACTGACCTTGAATCTCAAAGCATGCTGCTATCAGAAAGTCCATAAAAATGTCTCAAATGCTATGAATTTATACTCAGCACATATCTAGTATAAGTCTTTTATTGAGATCTTATTCGCAACGGATATTTTCCAGTAGCCATTGTGAAGTTTCATCAAGGTTTCAGAGTCATTTCCTGAGTTTGCAATGTGATTGTGAGATAACCACATTTATTTATTTAATAACAGGCCATGATTCATGTAAAAATGGTACTTCTTGTGCATAGAAATTCTTAATCTCTTGGGTCATCTCTGCTCTTTTATAAATTGAGGACTATAATTCTAACTTGAAATTTTTGGAGTTTGTGCTCTGCCTAAAGTTTCTGCATTAAAAAAAAAGATCCTTAGTAAGCTTTGTTGCGGTTACATTATTATGTGCACCATTTCTAGAGTTAATGGACATTTAGACATAATTAAAGAATTATTATCTACAAATAAAACAACCAGTTGCATATATCAGTGCCTCACCAAGCCACATAGGAGCCTCAGGCAAAATAAAGCAGTCAGGTCAATCTTTATTTAAAAATTTTGACATATCATTCACTATAGACTGTGCATTAAAGTTAACTTTTAAAAATTGAATTAAGGTATTATTTTACTGTTGAGACAAATGCCATGTTAACCTAATCCCAGAGCAGAACATAGCCACATTGTCCTACAATGTTGTCACTCTTAGTTTGGGCATTTTGCTCTGCTGCCTAGATCTTCCTGGTTAAGGCCTTTAGCAACCAGGACCTAGAACCTGAGAGCTACAAGGAGGTTATCCCTAAATCTTCTTTGGAAATCTAACCAAAGCCTTGTGCCTTGTCAAGATCCCAGTGCCCTTCCTAAGGACAGCCACATGTAATGACTGATAGATGTAGTGTGCAAAAATTCAGGTGGAGATTTAGCTCAGTCGAAAAAGTGCTTGTTTTGCAAACATAAGGAAATGAATTTGGTTCTTTGTCTCTAAATCAAAAGAGGGGCATGTTGATATGTCATGTAACTATAACACTGGGCATGCAGGATCTGTGGAGATAGCTGGAGAACTAGTGGTGTCCATCTGGTGAGTTCCAGGTTCACTAAGAGACCCTGCCTCCAAAAGGTGGAGAGAGTTAGAGGAAGGCACTGGACATTGACTGACCTCTGGCCTCCACATACATATGCACAAATGTACACACAGATATCCATGAACACATACACACTCACATACTACCCCCCTTAGACATAAACAATTGAAAATAAATTTTTTGACAGGGTATACCTAGTTCCAGCCCACCTGAAAATCACTCTGTGGACCAGGCTGGCCTCCATCTCATAGGGATCTGCCTGCCTCTGCCTCGAGAGAACTGGGATTAAAGGCGTAGACTACCGTGCCTGGCACAATTTTTATAATTTTTTTTAAAGTTTCATTTCTTTTGCTTTAATTTTATAAATTTTTGAAGGGCCAACAAAGTCCCCATGAAAATGTCCTGAGTTTTGTGTTGTGACTGCCTCACAGCCAATATCTCCTTCTGTCCACTGCCCAAGAAGTGATTCTATCAACACCCCAGTGCATTTCCTGAACCCAAACCTCTTTTATAGGATTTGATACCCAGAGACAACATCTATGACTTTTGTACTTTTAATGGTCTGAGAATGGCAAGTCCCAAGATGGTGCTTTGAAACTGAACCAGTCTCAAGCAGGATGACAAGGAGAACATAATCACTGGTCCTATTGGAGCATGGAGCCCCCCTCTAAGACAGCAGAAAAACTGAAAACATTTACAGGTGGAGATTAATCAAGTGAACTATGAAATGAAAGGATCCACAGGTGCCACAAACCATGTATTTAAGAGAATAACTGAGAAACAGGAGCTGAAAGATGATTGCTACTGAGTGCAATAGATGGTTTGTAAACGATAATAGATCAAAACCCAATGAATAGTCCATTAAAATCTGTGAATGGAAGCTAGAGTGCCTCAGCATTTGAAGAGAGTCACGTCTTCAGGGAGAGAGAGGGGAGCAAAGACAAGGCCAATCCTCAGGACTTACTAATAAAATCAGTTGAATACCAAGGGGGAAGGGGCTTCTCAGACCTCACAGGTCAGCTAAGTCAAGATCACCATCATATTTGGGAAGGAATAGGACTCTCAGTCATGGGATTTGATTAATTTGTTTCTAAATTTTAAGTACTTTAATAACTAAATTGATATAACTCTCAAACTAAAAATATGTAATTGTATTTTAGAATGTAAATTCGCAATTCTAGATGTCTACTATAATTTTAGTATTATTTTTATTGAGTTTTTGTGCATTTTTAATAATATATCTTAATCAAATTTAGACCCCTTCTTCCCTCCACACCCCCTATGCCCTCTACCAGATTTCAGGTATTCTGTCATATATGTTAAGTCCTGTCTGGTCTTATGTATGGTTTGTATCTAGATGTGTAGTGCAAGTTCATCCACTGGGGTCTACTCAACCTATCTAGAATCACTCCCTTAAAGAAGGCCTACTCTTTCTCACCCCATAGTAATCTCTAGACAAATGAAATTTCTTACTGTAGGCCAAATATGGATCATTATATTTACAAACAAGTATACAATATACCACTTATTAAAGAAGCTTCTTTTTGCAAAAGATGGAGGCTGTTACAGAGTTCCACAACTGGTCACACAGAGAGAACAAATGTCTATGAAAGATGTCAAGACCTATATGACACATTTGCAGTGGAACCTTCTACACCTATGGCTCATGGAATGTAGCAGAACAGGTAGAAGAGAGACTATTATTACAGTCCTCAGCTCTCACCAGCAAAGCTTCCTCATACAACAGAGTGTGATGCACACAGAAGGCCATGGTTTTAGAGATATGATTGATTAATTTTAAGACACTGATTCCTTACATTCTTGTGAATTATCTTTGCCTACAAATCTATGCCTATAAAGTTCACCCATGACAAGCCAAAGCCTGAACCCTATCTAGAAGATAATATAGACATCTCTGAAATTCTAAGCAGTGTTCTCTCTCTCTCTCTGTCTCTCTTTCTGTGCCCCCCATCTCAATCACTATAGGTTAGTAGATAATTTAGTGACATAAATAAAAAAATTTCTTGTAATAGCTTGGCATTGTGGTGTATGTCTTCAGTACCAGCACTTGAGAGTTAGAGAGAGATAGGCAGGTCTCTGTGAGATTCATGCCAGCCAGTTTGGTCTACAAAGGAAGTTCTGGGCTAGCTCTAGCTGTGGCTTCAAGGAGATGCTGTATCTTTTTTTTTTTTTTTCTGGGATTACTGAAAGTTATGCTTGTATTTGTTTTCTTATTGCTTTGACAAACACCTGAAAAGAAAACACTTATAAAAGAAGGAAGGAAGGAAGGAAGGAAGGAAGGAAGGAAGGAAGGAAGG
>NW_008348586.1:7879823-7885586 GCF_000622305.1 Nannospalax galili
ATAAAGGGAGGGCTGGAGGGACGGATGAATGGTGGGAGGGAGGAAGGAGGGAGGAAGGGAGGGAGGAAGGAAGGAAGGAAAGGAAGAAGGAAGGAAGGAAGGAAGGAAGGAAGGAAGGAAGGAAGGAAGGAAGGAAAATTTGTTTTGCTTCACAGTTTGAGGATATAGTCCATTAAGACAAGCATGGTATAATAGCAGGTTGGTCATATCATGTCTGCAGTCAGGAAGCAGACAGAGATGAATACTGATGCTTGGCTGATTTTCTTCTCTTTCCCTTTAGATTCAGTCTTGTGTCTTGGTCTACAGGAAGTTTTACCCACATTCAAGTTGGATCTTTCCTTCTTGTTAAATCTCTCTGAAAACACTGACACAGACACACTAAGAGATGTGTATCCAAGAATCCTAGATGATTCTAAGTTCTGTCAAGTTAATAGTCAAGGCCAGCCATCACAATACTGTGAGCTGAGAGATATAACAAACATATGGAGAGGTGCTTAAAGCACACACTTGGAACTGGGTAAAGAGTATAGGACCAAAGACAACAGGACACAGAGTTGAGTATGAGAGACATTAATTGATGTGAAGTACTTTGTTAGGAATAGAGAAAGCAATGGGACCCAACTGAGTGAAGAAGAAATTTCTTCTTTGGGCGAGGAAAAAAAAAATCAAGGCTTAAGGACGTGGGTTTGTTATAGCTATAAACCATGCAAACATTATCAGGCCAACAGAAGAGTATTTTTTCAACAAGAAAACTTGAATTACCATCCATTAATCAAAATGGTAAGAGATGTGCTGGTGAGTAGGACACCTGCTTTCCTAAGAGGCTCAGAGGTCAACATCTTCCTCTGTCCTATACAATTAAATGGTCTGAAGAGGTTTGGGACATCTGGATAACAAACAGGGGTGGCAAGCATGAACTTTCTGGTGTCATCCTGCTAATAAGATCAACTAAAAGAGAAGGGAGAAGTTCCCTTGAGGACTTAGAAAAAGTTATGAACTTCAGAGGCTTGGAGACAAAACCCATGAATATTCAAGAACTTACTACAAAATGAATTATTTAGGGTCTCAATGAGGCATGTTAAGCCATCAACTCCAGAAGAACACTATTACATCTCACAAGGCCTGTCATGAAGAAGGAAATACAATGCCTGGTTTGATCTCATTTGCATGTTCTACTCTTGGAAATAACACACACACACACACACACACACACACACACACACACACACATTTAACCATGAAAAACATTAGGAAAGAATTATGTAACAAAATTGGACTACGATGCAACCAGCCTTATGCATCAGAAGTGAATATGGTGGGAAAAGAAAAGGAAAGAATTTCTGGACAATTAGGAGATTCACATTAGAGTCTGTGGTTCTGATGCAAAGCAGTCTAATCTGCAGTAATTAATTAAACTGTTAAATACAACTTCCTCTGCCAAGAAGACTGCTGGAACCTCACTAAGATTAGTTATCTAATGTTGAAACATCAAAGCCTTTTTAGGCAGAAAAATTCACCATGAGCGGCATTAATTCAGTTCCACTGAGACACAAAAGGACAGAAAAGCCATAAGGATAGAAATTGACCATCTGTGATTGTGCATGACTAGTGATAGAGGATTAGATAATATGAATGAACAGGTAGCCAGGACTCCTGTCATCCTCTGCCATTTCACCAGTGCCTTTTACCAGTCTCCTCTGTGCCTGTGTCATGAATCCTCCACAATCACCTGACAAAGGAGCCCTCAATCTAAGCTTAGTTCTTTGAAAAGTAGGCATGATGAGCAGATGCAAACAGGTGTGGGCACTCTGGTTTTCCTTACTTTTATAAAAGAGAACACCAGAATCTTCAAGGAGCAGCTTTCAGAACATGCACACTAATGAACATGAAGGATTCCTGGGCAAAACTGCTGCCTGTTGCATGGAAATCTGTGAGTCTCCCACAGATTGGAAAACTAAAATTTTCCTGCTAAGTGCCCTCTGGACCTTGTGGCTGTGTAGAAGCATCTTGTCTAAATCATACTCTTTTCCTGGTGCTAAGTGTGGACGATATAAAGGCTCAGCACCCCTTTGTCCCACTTTAGAACACTTCTGTCGGGTCATTCCAGTTTCAGCGTTCTCAAATCACCTGAGTTTTTGGTTGTGACTAAGAACCCGATTTCCTCTGACAGTTCTGCTACCTTCACTCCTTCCACACATGCTGAACCTTAACATGCCTGCTTGGAAAAGACCCAGCAGAACCTACTTCCTGTGAACCCTCCTGAGCTGAGCTGTTCTTTGGAAAACGCCTCTTTCCCAAGTTAGATTATTTCTACCTTAAAATGTACTCTATATCTATCACCTAATTTAATTGAATCTAGATTGAATTGTCTGATGTTCCTAATGTTAAGCTGATGTCCCATTATTTGAAGGTTTTCTGTCTGTGGTGCTGGTCCTGCTTGCTCAGTTTACTACACATGGCCTCTGCAATTAATTCCAAGGTTACAGTTCCAGTCCCCCTGTCCAAGTAAAGAACATGGTATGCATATTTGCCTATTCCAATAATGTCAAACCTCTTGCACTGATGTGTGTGACAGGTTCTAAATTGAGAAGCATCTGAGTGAAGTAGACCTGAGCCTGGTAAATGTAGTTGTCACGGCTGAGACATCATTCCAAAGACTATATGAGCGGAGGGTGCACAGAGGGCATCGCACCGAGTGAGATGAGCATGCAGAGGCATTTTGGAATCACATCTGCACTCATCAGTGCATAAGCCCTGTTTGGAATCTGTGGGGGAGTCCAGGGAGATGAGAGAAAGTACAGCCTGAGATCCTCATTGAAAAGGGCTACTCCAGGGCTTTCTATGCACAAGTTTGAAAATAGCCTTTAAGCAAATGACTATGATGTTCTCCAGTACATTCTGTGACTGTCACTTAGGGCAGGACTAGCAGTCATCCTGGTTGACATCTTTTCTCTCATAGTATTTAGCAAAATTAAACTGTCAGTCTTCATTTCTCCCGACGGCTTCAGTACAGTGCCCATTTCTAACTAAGAGGCTTTTTTCCCACTTTTCATTAACTTTAAAGAAGGGCTTGGTGGATTCAAACCCCTTATTTTCAGACTGACATCTTGAGATGAGACCCAAGATACTGGAGGCAGACATCAGCACAAATGAAGCCTGACAGCATAAGAGAAGAAGAAACATTTTCCTCTTTACGGACTTGAAATTCTTTGAGTATAAATTTTGAGAGAGTGCCATGTCCAGGAAAGGTCTCATTATTGAGGTGGGGTGAGGGGTTCGGAGTTGGTCTGTGAGCTATGTTCACAGTAGTATCAAACATACTGGCGAGGAGTAACGACCTTAAGGACCTTCCCATCAAGCATGCAAGGTTAACTGCAGTGTGCATATCACTTTGTCAAGTGATGACCTCCCCAAGCTACTTCGCCAATTGCACCACTGGAAGAAGCATTGTGTTACCTTGTATCTCAGTTCCCTGAGCTACATCAGTGTGTTTGACAGAATCAGAATTTGACACCACCCATAGTTATTTGGACTTTCTAAATACGGTAAGAAAGTACAGAAATATTTGGAAGTACCATTGCATTCACTCAACTCACTCCAAATCATTCATCCAACCTAGTATGTATTACAGCAGTCAGTTAGCGAGTTTGATACTGAGGGCGATGTGTTCCATGTCTTGGTATTCTTTCACTTCTCAGTTCCTCATTCATACACATCCCCAGGGCACTCACACCGCCAACCCAAAGACACATCTATCTTTCTCCTACTACTGTGACTTTCATCCATATCCCCTCAGGGTCCTACTAGCCAACTTAACATTCTTTTTTTTTTTTTTTTTTTTTTTTTTTTTTTTTTTAAAAAAAAAAAAACCAGCTGTCCTGGAACTCACTATGTACACCAGGCTGGCCTTGAACTCACAGAGATACACCTGCTTCTGCCTCCCAAGTGCTGGGACTACAGGTGTGCACCACCACGCCCGGCTAACATTCTTTAAATGTGTCAGAAAGTGCTACTGCTAGCAGACAATTGCATGTCCACACACACAATACTTCATCTAGCTTTAATTTAGAGAAAAGAAAATTATTGAATGAGAATCAGCTGGAGGAAAGAAGGAAATTATTATCATTGCTATTAATATTATTCTTTTGCATGTATGTGTTTCTGTATATATATATATATATATATATATATATATATATCACGTGTGTGCAACTGCCCAAGGAGGCCAGAAGAGGCCATCAGAGCCACTGAAACTGGAGTTTAGGCAGATGTGAGCTGCAATGTAGTTATAGGGATTCAAAACTAAGACCTCTGTACAATATCAGCAAGTGTTCTTAACCTATGAGCTGTCTCCCCAACACCAAGAATGAAGTTTTATTAGTTAGGAAATATTTACTTTTTGTAGGAGAGTACATATTAACTCAAGACTGAGTTCCCTAAGGATATAACTCTATCTTATTTGTGAATCTTACTAGACTAGATCTGGAAACCTTTTCAGTACAAGAGTCGATATTTTTTTGTTGTGGCCTGTGCCAAAGTATTTAATATGCCATTAACTATAACAGAACAACTTTATCTAAAAACAGGTATTAATGGAAGGGCATAAAACACAAGAAGAATAGAGTTGATGAAATTCACTATTGAGTAATGTCTAATTGGAATGCTTTTCAAAGACTGGTCTTCCATTTGGCATCTGTAATACACCAATTTATAGTAAACCATATTGCACTCTTGATAAAAGAGTAATCAACACACACACACACACACACACACACACACACACGAACAGAGAATCTATCCCACCACAGAGAATTTAACACACCACCCCAGATGATCAGCTGTATTTGTTCCTAAGTATTGCTTGTATTCATTCACAGTAGAGTAGGTGACTTATGACAGATTCATTATTATATCCATCAAATGGTGAAAGATGGGTCACTAGACAGGCCTGATCATTCCGTATATAATGGTGACTTAGTTATGTCATTAAGTACATCTTTGGTACAGAGGCTAATGAGTCATAAATTGCAAAGGTTAAGGTCATTCCAGGACATGTAGCCAGCCCAACTAACTTCAATTTGTCAGTCTAGTGTACATTTGTCAAAAAAAAAAAAAAAAAAAAAAAGATAGGTTAGAAATTGAGTTACTGTATCGGCCTTCCAACTGGATCTTAGAAAGTAGAAAAGGGATTTGATGCTTTCTTTATGCACACTACTAATGAAAGCAAAGCCAGCAAGGGACATGTTTTCCTTTTCTGATGCAACTTTTGCCCCTGCTTCAGTATCCTCCTTAATGGTGTTATTTGCAGAATATATCTAGAGTCAACTTCCTTATGACACATGGTCAGACATGCGAAGGGCTTGCTCAGTTCAGCTTGAGAGGCAGAAACCTGGACTCAAGAAAGCAAATGTGACAAAGCAAAAGTGGGGACTTGTGGGATTTCTGACCATGTAACCAAGCTCCTCCATCTTCCCCCATCTTCCCACCTACCTTTAGATCCAAGAAAAAGCAATGTAGACTTAAAATATATCTGCTAGACCCTACTTCAACTACATTTTCTCAAGCAGGACCTTTGACTTATCTTCACATAGATGGAACTGGTAAAAGAAAGGAATCAGGAGCTCCTCCCAAGCCCATGTGACCCCTGAGGAACAGATCCTCAAATGACCTTAAGTGTAAAAATAAGTTGATTTATTTGGGCCAACTGTGTGGTCTTAAGCACCCTAAATGAAAGTAGAACCAAAGAGTAAAGTCATCAGTATA
>NW_008348586.1:7885651-7921894 GCF_000622305.1 Nannospalax galili
ACAGTTATTCGCATTGATGATTTTGTTCCTAACCAGAAAGTGCTGCTCAGATGTAAGACTTCAAATCTTGGTCTCCAATACTATAGTGCCCACTGTAGCTAAGGGAGACAATAAGCTATTGTTCTAAAATGATGGATAAGTTTGTTTTCTCCCTCTATCCAGAAGCTTTTAAGAGGGAACTGACACTGATTCTAACCACTCCAACAGCTATCAAAATACCTGAAAGCAAATCCTGAACCCATCACTCTAGACTCCAGCCTTGGAAGACAAAATAAAAAATGAGGAGGAACCCAATAGAGGGATGCTTTTGGAAGCCCTTGTCAAGAAATTCCAGTGGACTCATATGAACATTTGAAAATCGACTGTTCTGGCTAGAACTTGTAATGCTAATTATTCTTGCCTTTACTTGTTCACATCTCCTATTCACGATTCAAGTTCTTTCTTTCCCCCTTAGAGATAAGAGTTATGCAACTTGGGAGTCTTTTAGATAGATCGACTGAAGGGGTACTCCAATTGCCTCACCCTGTGTCCCTGTTCAGCATGGAAAAAGCCAGAGTGCCCTCCGTCCCGATTCCCTATTAGCAATTTGGGTAACCTCTTCAGCGGATGGCATAAGAATAGGAGGTAGGAATTGGCTAGGCAGTTAGGGTAAAACCCCATAGAAAAGTAGTCAGTTTCTTGGCTAAAAGTCAAAATGTCCTTGGGCCTCTTAGCAACATACTCTGTTCCAAAGGCCAAAAATGCTGAAAGTATTTGGGAGCTTGTATCTAATCCTTAGAAGATTTTAGGGTTACTTTTTCAGAGGGGGGACTGTTAGAGTAGCCAAAAGCCCCATAAAAGTAAATAAATCAAAGAAGAAAGCGTACATGAAATTATGAGAAAAAAGTGATAGAGGAGTTAGAGAGGAGGGAGTGGGCATGAATTTGATCAAAACACCTTATATGCGTGTATGAAATCCTCAGTAAATTATTTATTAAAAATAAAAGATGTCAGAAACTGCCTATAACCAAACCTATCAAAATGACCAGGAACATCCAAAACGGAATCATTAACACAGAGCAACATTTTATAATCTCTGACCAGGCTCAGAAAAGAAACAAAAGATCCAAATTGCTGAAAAAATTCTTCTCAGAGGTCAGTAAAAATAAATTTATAGCCTGGCGTGGTGACACATGTCTTTAATCCAAGCACTTGGGGGGTCAGAGGCAGGCGGATCTCTGTGAGTCCAAGGCCAGCCTGGTCTACATAGTGAGTTCCAGGACAGCTGGAGCTACAGTGAGACACTGTCTCAAAAAAAAAAAAAAGAATAAAGTTATAGTAATTCAAACTGAGGTATGATGATGATAATAGACTGAGTGTAAGAAGGAGCTGCCCAACCTTCTTCATCCTATTCTAGTTTACTGAACAACAGTATTTGGACTAGTTGCATTTTTATAATTTGCAGTCACAATTGGAACATAAATTGCCAACCAAAGAAAAATTGCAGAGGGCTGCTCATCACAGCTTCCAGAACTATGATAAACTATATTAAACTTGAATGAAAATACAGCTTGAATACATTTCCTCTTTAATTACATTTGATTATTGGTGTGCTCTTGCTGTGATCATAACTGTTGTGAGTTACCAGTCTGATCTAATTCTTCTTAAAATTTGTATGACTTAAAATTAATAATGTCACCAAATAGCTTCTCTGAGCACCTACTAGAGTGGCAATTTATTAGCATTATTTCATCTAGAATAATCAATTCACTTGATCACAGCTCAGTCACTTAAGACATAGAATGATTTCATGGGAATAACAGTATTTCCTCTAAATTTGTCTTTATATTTTATTTATTTCTTTAGTGAGTGCATGTCCACAAACAACACACACGCAAATGCACATATGTACATCCAGAGTGCACATATGGCATTGAGAAGACAAATAGTGGGAATAGATTCTTTGCTTCAACCATGTGGGTCCTAGACATCCAACTCAGATTGTAAGATTTGGCAGTCAACAAATTTATCCCCTAAGCCATCTCACTGGCCTAAGTATTGTCTTTCCATAGTTGCATGTCTGTGGGCTGATATTATGTCATCATATGTAATGTAATCACATCAGTTTTTTACATTATGCTTTCCTCCTCTGTTGAAAATGTCTCCTCTCTTCCATGATCTCCCTGGTAAATTACTCTCTTTTCAGGCTTTACCTTTGAAACTCATGCCCTTTGTTTTCTTCATGAAATATGATTATAAAAATTCATGAATAACAACTTCTTCTAACATTATTTTCATGCATGTAAAATTATATAGTGCTGTTAAGCTTCTTATAATATTTTGTATTTAAATTTTATGTTTATAATGTTCCTTCATTAAAAGACTATCAATTTCTTGAGGGACACATGTGCTTGGTTCCATTTCATATTTGTATAATTTAGCACAGCAATACTGCCAAATTGAAACAATGAATATTGAATCAGTTTTTATCTCTGTAAAATGTGAATATGATTTTTGCCTGTGTGTTTGGCCTTTCATGGTTCTAAGAATCCAGTTAAATAATGTGCATGCATACTTGGTTCCCACTAAAATGTACTCTACCACTACAGAAGCTGTGATGACCTCCCAAGGAGATACGTACAGGCTGTGTGAGAGGTAATAATCTTGCCTGTTGATACTGCTGGGATCCATATATTGTGAGATCCAGGTTTTTCCTTAGCAGCACAATAACAATGAAACAGTCTAGCTTACTTTGTCATGAAAAAATGAAGATGTATTTGCATGTGGTTTTAAAGGATTTTTTTTAAATTTATTTTTACTTTATGAGTATTTTGCCTTCATGTATGTGAGTACACCGCATATGTGCAATACCCATGGAAGTCAGAGGATTGGCTCCCCTGAAACTGGAGCTATGGACTGTTGTTAGCCACCATGTAAATGCTGGGAACCCAATCTGGGTCCTCTTCAAGAGCAGTCACTGCTCCTAACCACTGAGCCCCTCTGTTACTTCTCCAGTCCCCTGAATGTGGTCTTTATAAGTGCATTATGTAATATAGAATAATGTTATGTGCAACCAGATGATGTTTTGAACAAAGTTTACTACTAAACATTTGTGGGGCTGGAAAGATGGCTTAGCAGTTAAGAATACTGGCTGTTCTTGCAGAAGACCTGGGTTCGAATCCCAAGACCCACATGGCAGCTCACAACTGTCCATAACTCAGGTTCTAAGGGATCTCTTCTGTCGTCCGCGGGCATTGCATGACACGGGTGTACTTACCTATATGCAAACATAGCACACATACACATAAAATAAAAATAATAAAAAATTTAAAAATATATTTGTGAGTAGATTATTTCTGCAATGTGTACTTTGTTGAATTCATTTGCCCCTGACATATAGGGTCTTCCCAGCCTCTAAAGAAGACAGTTGAAGAGGAAAACACTACATGACACTGGTTACTGCACTTTGATGGCCAAGAATATACAGTGACCTAAAAATGCCCAAATATGAATTAAAAATTGCTTTTGGTCTGTATGTGAAATTGCCTGCTATTCTGCCACCAAAATGAACACTTAGTAGTGATATAACTTGACTGACTCAAATAGACACAATAATAAGCAAGAAATTAGAGCACAGGAGGTGATTCCACGCAAACAAGTTAAAGAACAAGTAAAAGTGATATGTGGTGACAAAACAGTAGTGACTAATGGTGGGAGTGTTTTTCAGTGAGAAAGGGAATGAAAAATCTGGAAATGTGTATGGACTTAAGTAACTCCTGATCTCTTCATTTAAGACTTATATAGCTCTTCGTTTATCCAATTCTTCAGGAAAACGCTTAACAAAATAAAGTAAAACTTTGGTGGAAGGAAATGGTTCATGGAGAAAATGTGTGAAAATGAAGATGGATGGACTCCATTCTCCTGGCAGAGCCTCGGTGCCCCTAGAGGGAAGACATGATGGCTGCTTTACGAAGCTCCACTTCTCCATCAGTGAGCTTCTTTAATGGAAAGACATTTTTAACTGTCATCAATATGTCTTAATGTGAATAAAGCTACTGTGAACATAGTTTGCACGTCTTTTGTGTACTTTTGTCACCACTTTCTTGTATGTGAATTTAGCATAAGGAAGACATAAGACATAGAATTGGTTACTAATAACTGTTAAATGAAACAAAAGGGGAAATGGATGAAGAAATGATTTTTAGATAATACATCAAAAGGAAAGAAAGCATAAATGTGAAAAAGTTTAATATTTTTCTTTTAAATTTAGATAATAATTATAATAATCAAGTTAGGTAATTGGGGTTTTCATTTCTGTATCGTTTATTTATGTTTAGTCTTCAAAGTCCTTTCTTCTACCTCTTTGCAAAATATAATATAGGTTTCCTTAACGTGTTTCCCTTCACTGGGCTGCAGAAGAGAGAGCATGCTCCTTCTTCATTTAAATGCCCATTCTCTTTTTAAGGCTGTTGCAAGACTGGAGACAGAGGGTGTAAGGGATAAGACTTGGCTCTTAGAGGATATAACACCAATCACCCAAGGGCTGATTTCACCTTAGAAAGAACATCAGAGCGAGTCTGCTAGTGTGCGTCTGTCTAGTTATCACAGGTGTGGCATCTATGTTCTGGTGTGAGCCTGGAGCAGGAGAGAAGCATGCGTGGGTATCTGCAGGAGAAAGAAGGGCCCAGATCCAAAGCCGCCCTTCAGCTCTGTGTGATATGTGTAAGCCACTGTTGTTTACTAAGCCCCTTTGTGTTAATACCAAAATGGATGGGCAGGCAGCTTCCTCAGTGCATCTCTGTTTTCTCATGCAAAGTGAAAGCAAAGGCCTGTGGGGTGGGGCACAACTGGAAGAGCTTACACTATTCAGTGAAATGGCTGTATTGACATTCACTTTTCAAAGTTATGTAAAGTTCTCTATTCTCAGTTGAATTTATAGCACAGATAGATGGTGCAAAGTAAAAGAAAATGCATTTATAAAGGCTTCTAAAGTCATAGCTCTAACCCTAAGTTCCATTCACCACCACACGCCCCCACCCCGCCCCCGTATTATCATCATCTAGTGTGAATTTTGATGAAATGAGACTAGACGATCCTCAAAACAGAAATAAAGAAACAAAGTTTATAGAACTGAGTGTTGTTCTAATCTATGATATTCTAGCCAGAAAACTATTTTTGATTAGTAACTTATAGGCCAGAAAACATAGACTTCATTATCTTTTTGAATTCAAAGAGCACTTTTGTTCATAGATTAAATGCTATTATGACTCATATATCTCAAAATTCTTAAAAATTAGTTAGATATCAATTCATGAAAAGTTGTACTAGTTGCCCCAAATGATGTCAAAAGCATCCACTAGCATTTATGACAACCCAATTGTTTAATGACAATAAGCTGTCCAAAAACTTCATTTAGAGTTTCTATTCATTATTTTCTTGCTTTTTTTTTCCTCTTAGTAATTAGATTAATAAGTGCAAAGCTTGCTCCAGCATTGTTAAACAACTGTGTTTTCCACTTAAGAAAAATGCCTGTGTTTCTGAGGATTAATAGATGATGGCATGTGCCAGGATTACATAGTAAAAGAGTACACCCTAACTCTAAAGTTGCTGGGCTCCTTTGTCAACCTCTACCCCTGGTCCCCATCATCTCACACTCACAAATACATGACTTCAAGCAAAAGAGAATTCTTAGTTTGTAGCCCTTGAGAATATATTTATAACAAAAATAAATAGTTTATAGAACCTTTAAGTCAGAAGTCTGTCTCTACATTTTCTGACAGAAGGGGACGGTCCCTAGGACCAAGTAAGCAAATTTGCTAAAATTAATTAATGTCGAGGATATAGCCTCTCCCCCCCTGCGCCCCCAGTAAGAAGAGCCATCTCAAGGATACATCTCTCAGATGTTACAGATGATAACGGCATGGCACAGGAAGCAAATTTTCTGCTTCAGAAAGGCATGATTTCAGTACTTTGTGTTTTGAGAGAAACTATTCCACATAAGAAATATGAACTAATATAACATGGGAAAATGTAGTGCTGACTTTTAAATGATTCCACATTTCCATTTTACAGTGCATGTCATAATTATACATATTGAGACAGAACCTTAAACCAGTTGGTTTCTCATGTGCAATAATTCCAGTTTATGGATAACTGCTGGTCCAATACTCTCGACTACAAGGGTAAACTCCCCATTGTGTAACAGAATGACATTGTGGAATCATCTTTGAAGCATAATTCGTTGTTTGCTTGAGCTGAAGGAAATTAAGCAAAAATATGAGATGATTATCAATTTTTCCTCAGAAAAAACAATTGAAAATCATATCTAGATATGAATAAGTGGAAAATGAGGACAACTTTTTAGTTATAGTACCTTTATAGCATAGACACTTTAATTGTACTTACAGATTTGAATCAGAAATTGTTTTATAAAAAAGTGAAGTTTATCTTCAAGAAGAAAATTATTTGCTTTCAACTACTGTAAGGATCCTACTTAGAATAACTATATAACTACCACCCCCCACGTTCTACGTATAATTCATGTACAGATATATTTTCCTATTCCATAAGGATGAAATAGAATAAACAATTGTATATGCATGTGTGTTTGCATATGGACATTTCAGGTGTTGCCCGTGAATATACAGTATGAAGAAGGAAACAACATTTAGTATTTAAAAACAATTATTGAAAAGAGCTGGAGGAAGGAAAAAAGAAGAGGAAGGTGAAGAGGAGAAGAAAAAGGGAGAAAGAGGAAAACGAGAAATGAGTTGCCACACTTTTTTAATTTAAAAAGCTATGTTGCTATCATCTGCATTTAGGCATAATCAAAAGTCATATATATAAAACAGACACAAATAGACACAGAGCTATGTACATGTAATTATGTATGCTTGATAAATTATTATTATCTTTTGAGACAGAAAGAGAATCTCATATATTCCATATATTCCATCCTGATCCTGAACTCATTATGTTTCTGAGGATGACATTAAACTTCTGATCACCCTGCCTCTACCTCCTAAATACTGGGATTACAGGCATACAATATCACTCCTGGTTTATGTAGTACTGGGGATCAAATTCATGTCTTCTTGAATGCTAGACAGCACCCTACCAATTGAGTGTCATCTCCATCCCTTTATAAATGCTTTTCATGATAAAATGTATATGACATATTTATACATAGAGAGTACATCTGCACCTATAGAATGTGTGTGTGTGTGTGTGTGTGTGTGTGCTGTATGCGCATGGACAGATCTAATATTCCATTTCTTGTCTATAGCTGCAGTATAACTCATTAAAGGTACTGAGTCAAATCTTATGAGAAAAAACTAGCTGAAATATCCTGCACTATGTTCCTGTCCTTCCTAGACATATGATGTCCTCTAAGGCCTATGGGTCATATGACCTTGGGACCTAAAACTCCTGATGATATTCAGAGTTGATCAGCTAGAGCTGTGCTTCAAATAGGGCACATGGAGATAGGGGAACACTCTTGTCCCAGATACTTTCTGAGCTTTGAGGGACTGGCTGGTGATGGGACCTCATCATTCTTGTCCTTTACTATCTTTAATACATAAGCACACTTCATATGACTTGTGCTCATGAGTGTTCTGTCTCAACAGACTCAGACGAGCTGGGAACCAGTGTTCCTGAATTTTCTCCTCTTTAGTTGCATGCAGGAAACTTGGTTGACATCTAAATTATTCACCTTGATGAATAAACAAGACTCAGTCTGAGCCATAATTCAGAATCCCACCAGAGACTCCCTCACCATCTGTAGTACCCCAATGTAATCCCCTTTTGTTGGCCTTTACTAGCACAGACTAAGTTAGTGAGTGAAGTGTAGACTATTCTCTTGTAACTTTCATCTTTTTTCAACATTATGAGATTCATACACATCTCTACATATGATTATGTTTTAATCATATATACTATCCATCTTGTAAGTGTACTGTAATGTATGTTTTTTGTTTATTGGCAGTTAAACAGATTTTTATTCATTTTAAATAGAGTTTGAAGGAACATTTTATAAAAGTATTGTATGAATATAAAACAATAGGTTAAACTGTAATTTGGGGGAGGACCAAACTAACATACATTAAAGTAAAATTCTAGCAAACCAGTTGTAGTAGCTTATGCCTATAATCCTAGCACTTAAGAAACAAACAAACAAACAAAAAAAAAAAAACCCAAAGGGGAAAAAAAAACAAAAAACAAAATAAAACAAGCAAATAAAAACACACATCAAATGATGAGGGGAAATCTGGATATCAATATGTAAGAAGATGAAACTAGATCTCTATCTCATCTTCTACAAAACCCAGTTCCAAATTTATGAAAGACCTCAATATAAGACCTGATACTAAAATGGCTAGAGAAAAAAATTAGGGAGTGTGCTTCAAAATATAGCCATAGGTAATGACTTTTCTTCATAGGACTCAAATAGCACAGAAAATAAGACCAACAATCAACAAATGGGATCTCATGAAATTAAGGAGCATCTGTACAGCAAAGGAAATGCTTAACTGACAAAAGAGGTGGATGTATTTCTGACAGAGGACTGGTGTCTGGTAGAATATGCAAAGAACTAAAAAATACTAACCAACCACATTTTAAAAATGGGCTATAGAACTAAACAGAAAGTTCTCGAAGAAATATAAATGGCTAAGAAACACCTTTAAAAAGTGTTCAACATCTCTATCCATTGAAGAAATACAGGGTAAATCACTTTGATTTCATCTCATGCCAATCAGAATTCCTATCATCAAGACTACCAACAGCAATAGTCCTGTGCGTATATATCCATGAGCGGTACAGGGGTTTCAGCTGGTACAGCTGGTTTTATTTTTAGCTTCTGGTAAGCCTCTAGACTGATTTCCAAAGTGGCCACACTAGTTTGCATTCCCAGCACCAGTGTGTAAAGATTCCTCTTTCCATATACTTATGTATGCCAACATTTGTTGATATTGTTGTTATTGGATTAACTAGGAATAAAGGGTGTATAAAGAAGCCATTTGGAAAGAAAGATGTACCCACATTTGCATTAGAGGCTTGATGATTGTGGGGTAACCAACTGCCCACCGAATGTTTATAAGGCCAGCTACACAGGGAGGGGAGGGGAACCAATGCCTCATACTGTAATTCTCCCTAAGAGCCCAGATGTGGGGCAGTAGTAGACTCATGTTAAGGAACGGATTTTATTTCTGATAATTACCTACAATGACATAGTAAAAGACAACCATCTGAACAGTTGTGTCTAGACACATAGACAACGTGGTTCTCAGCCTTAATCAGAGAAGAAACAGTGGTGAATATAGAGACCCTTGGCTACCGAATATGCAGATAATTAGTGGATGTGGGGCCAGCCCTAAGAAAGTCACTTACACTACCCCCCCTCTATGGCTCAGCGAACATTGAGGAAGAAGGAACCTGAAGTATATGAGATCCAGAAGATCGGGTGAAGTACTAAGAAACACCATTTCCTAGATTACCTTGATTCAATACAACTACAGTCATCATTAAGTCACATACTGTAGTCAAGTGTACTGGGCCCAAACAAGGCTACTTCTATCAACAGACAGATGAGGAATGGGGAGGGGCTAATTGGACTCTACCTCTAAACTACTGTCTGTCAACAAATTCTGGGAGAGGGGGTTGTGTAAGCTCTGCTGAGGACACCAGGCTCCAGTGAATAGCTCCAAACCTATGTTCACAGATGACTCTGGTTTATCTTGGTGGATCATAAAACAGCACAAATAGACATGAATGCATGTGATAAATTTATGGGAAAGGGTGAAGGGTGGACAGGATGGTAGGGGGGTGGTAGAGGAGAGTGGTCAGTACCCAAAGCATGCTTGTATGAAGCCATATAACAAAAAAATTTAAATAAGATGTTTAGATATTGCAAAAATCAAGACACATGAACTTCAACTCCACTGGGGGTGGGGGGAAACACAGGTGAGATTTCGAACTGTGGGGAAGTATGGAAGACCTTTGGAAGAAGCTAGTCTGTATGATTGGTCCATCTATATCTTCTAATTTTTTAAAAAATTAAAGTTAGGTACCTATTTTCCCATGGAGTCGGGAGCTCTATCTTCCTGTCTTTTTTCATGGTTGCATTGCAAAAATATAGCTTTGAGCTTTTAACAAAGACTCTGATTATAAAACTGGCAAGAGGTTAGAAGAAGATTTGCATCTCAAAAGGGCAGAAAAAGAAATTATAATTGCAAGTTTTGCAAAGCAAATTCTCTGGGAGAAAGGAGGGCAAAAACAGCTTAAAGTTTAGTCAGGCTGAATAGAATGTGAAGGTTATGTTGGTCATAGAACACATTACAATATAGCCAGACAATACCGTTGCTGGTGGATTTTTTTCCTCTTTTCTTCTTTTGGCAAGGACTCTCTTAATCAGTCTTATTATAGATTATTGACATCTACTAGTTTTGAAAATTTCATTACATAAAGCCACTGTTGCAGAGCAAAACCACAATTCTTTGCTAACAAACATACAGAGAAATAGGGAAAATTGAAGCCATCAGAGAAAGGCATTTAGATATATTTTTACTGATCACTCTGCATTTGGAGAAGAAAAGGAAATCATTACCCCTAAAATCCTCCAATCTTTTCTAGTACACATAGTAAAATGTAATGTGTCCAAATGTTTTAATATCAGCTGTGTGATCATCATACTGTCAAATATGTTGGAAAAGAAAAACACATAAAGACACACACACTCAGAAATGGAATTACAGGAATATGCTCTGCATTACCATGGAGACTCTTCATCTCCAGGAAGAGTGCCAAGTTTACTTGGATTAATTTCTTATAACCTTTACCTTTCATAAGAGTCAAGGATACATTTCTTTATTGTATATCATTAAATATATTCACACTTGGCCTTAGATTGTTCTCAGTTTCGTTTTCAACCTGTTTTAGAGAATAGAGATATTACAATATATGACACAGGCAGCTTCCTTCCCATTTATAACATTAGAAGTTCATTTACACTGTGTACTGGACACTACAATATTCTTCTGAAATACCAGTGTGAGACCTATTTCTTTAAGGAAAAAGTTTGGAATGATTTGGGCTAAAATAATTTATAAGCACTTCTTAGTGCCTTAAATAAACTGTTATAAGACAGAACATTATGAAATAATTCTAACCAGTTTTAAATTAGTAATTCAGTCTCCTCTCTCTCTCTCTTTCTCTCTCTCTCTCTCTCTGTGTGTGTGTGTTTGTGTATATGTGTGTAATGTAATTATTCTATCATGGAACTGATGATATTTTGAACACACTGACTAAAAAAACCCAAGTTGGGTTAGACTACAGTTCAGTTAGTGGAGTTCTTGTCTGGGATGCAAAAAGCCCTGGGTTTCATTCCCCACACTGCATCAACCCATTGTGGTGGCACACCTCTATAATACCAGTACTCAAGAGATGAAGGCTGAAGGATGACAAGTTCAAGGTCATCCTTGGCTATACAGCGAGTTCAGGCCACTGTGAGTTATAAGAGAGGCTTTAGGCTTTGTCAAAACAAACAAGAACAAGCAAATGCAACAGTAAAAATAACAGGGAACCCAAATTCAAAAGTCTATAGAACTGATATATATTATAAATGAACAAAGGAAATCAAGAACACATTTGGTCAACAGAAAAATGGGACTAAAGATAATTAAGATGTATTGTATGAAATCTACAAAAAATTCAATTAAAATATTTATTTAAAATGTGCACCCACTCTTTTACCATGCAGAAATGTAAACATAATATTATCGGATATTTTTACTTTATAGAAAATAATATTCCATGTATTTATGTGAAATTTCTATTTTTAGGTATTATCAAGTAGTTTGTTTTTAAAACAACCAAAACTGACCTGCCAAACAGGTTCAAGTCATAAATGGCCATTTTTTGGCCACATGGTAGTATTTTCTGCAGAACAAAGATGTGGCAGAATCTGAATAAGATCATTATTTCTTTAAGTGTTGCTTATCAGGAAATGAGATGAACACTCAAATTTCCATTTCATCTAATCTCCAGGTTAGGAAATTATTAATGGTTATCTCAGAACTCCAAATCAAGGTGCTCAAACATATAAAGAAGCAAGCATAGGCTTTAAAACTGAGCATATTGGAGGAGTGCCCACTTAGGATGTGTTAGTCATGGAGTGTCAATGCCCCACTGCTAAAGTGACTTTCCACAACTTTCTTCTCTCTTCTATAGAGTGTGTATAATGCATATCCAATTGATGTCACTTTAGTTTGTGAGACTGTGAATTTGAGAACATTTATAATACATATACTTTTTCCCTAAATTTAAAGTATATAGAAAGATTTTAACTTTTTTTTTCTAACAGAAGATTTTTCTTTGTTAAGAGTATTGATTTAGTAGCAGATGGGTATGATCCATTTATCCACTCTTTCTCTACAATGGAAAGGAGTACATATAACTGAACATGTTGTAGGTATTCAAAATCTAAAAGGAATGATGCTTCTATTCTTTACAGATTAAACAAAGTTAATGAGAGGAGAGAGAGAGAGAGAGAGAGAGAGAGAGAGAGAGAGAGAGTGAATGAATATGCTATGCAGATGTCTCATCAGGTTCCCTGGAGCTGGAGTTGAAGGTAGTTGTGTGCCATCGAATGAGGATGAGAACTGAACTCTGGTCTTCTGGAAAATCATCAAGTGCTCTTAACTGCTGACCCATCTCTCCAACCTCAGGAACGACACTTGTAAAATAAAAAATGCCTGACACATGTAGTGGTGTTCCCGTGAATGCCCTTGAATTTGATGGAACTTTTTCATTAATCACTATAAACCTAACATATTGGGTGAGAATATCCTTGTTATGATATTTCTAGAATTGGTTTACACTGGAGATCAAGGTTGAAAACTTTTAGTTCAGCTTTCCATTATTTTACAACACTTGGGATACTTTTGGCTGAAAGTGTTAGGAAACCCAAACCAAGATACCTCAAGTTTAAGAATATGTTAACACCCACAAAATAGCTGAGCATGTTTCATGTTTGGTTTGAGCAATATTACCAAGACCTTCTCTCTGTCCTTTTACTCAATGTTCTTCCCTTAGTTCTGGCTATGTTCTTTGGGGGTGTACTCAAGTGGTTATGAGATGAATGTAGAATCTATTAAGCCTATTTCATGTTACCTTGGGGTCCCACTGAACAGAGAGTTCCTTCTTCCTTGGGCCTTAACAGCTGTGCAGGTACAAATGATGACTACCTCCAATCAAACTGAACTTCTCATCCACCACGACTGTAGTGAGATTCTGTATAATCTTATATAAAAAATCCTAATGTGTTGGGCCAAGTTAGAATCTCCTGAGGAGTTTTGAGAATATGCTTGTGTTGTTTCCTACCGCCCATAAATTAAAGTTTTTAGAAGTGAATAATAGGCATTTAGATTTTTTTTTAATTCTGAGAATTTTATACATGAATATTGTATTCACATTATTTCCATCACTCCCAGTTCTCCTCCAACTTCTCCCATGTCCTCCTGACTCCCTCTTAATTTCTTTTCCTCTTCTTTGATTATAATTATTACATATACATACATATATTTATAAACACACACATATATCTATATCTATAGACAAATGTAGGTAACACACTAAGTAAATTAAGTGGTGCTCTTGTATACCTGTGTTTATGTGTTTAAGGACCTTTACATTTACAGACAAGTGTACCACTCACCATTTACTCATCAAAAGAAGCTTTTATCCCCCACAGTTGGAAACTATTAGAAAGTTCTTCAACACATCAAAAAGAACAAGTGTCTCTGAGGCTCCTAGACTGAAGAGACACATCTGTAATGCAACTTCTATACCTAAGGCTCAAGAAACATTACAGAAGATGGGAAAGAAAGGATGTAAGAGCCAGAGGGACATGACATTTGCTGATACTCAATGCATTCCAGACATGATAGGGAAGCTGTACCCATAAAATCTCTATAGAATGATAGCCTAATGAGATCTGCATAATGACAAAACCAGCTGACATGTAAATTTGGTTGGAGGAAATTTCATGGGGCCTGACTTCATGATGAAGAGCTACAGATAATCAATGGATGTTGAGGGAGAGAATCAATTTTTTCCAAGGCTCCCTGAGAGGTTGTCTAATCCTGAGGGCATATAATGATTTCAATCTGCTTCTGTGATTCCAATTTGAATTATTATTTGCTTATCCCCTTGTCCTGATATTTTGATATCCAACCTTGAAATTATGACCAGAGCTAACTTAAAATATGTGAGCAGATCTCAGGTAAAGGATGATTTTGCAAGGAATCTTGGGTGGCCAAAAAAACATTAGATTAGATTTGGGTTTGGAAATCTTGGGTTTTGCAGGCATGATGGTGAATGCCTTTAATTCTAGCACTCAGGAGGCAGAAGCAGGTGGATCTCTGTGAGATTGAGGCCAGCCCGGTCTACATAGTGAGTTCCAGGTCAGCTGGGGCTACAGGGAGACTCTATCTCAAACAACAAAACAAACAAACATCTTGACTTCTACTCTTTTGATTCAATCAAAATTTACTTCCCTTTCTTCCTATTATGCATCCATTTTATTTGTGCCTCATTTATATGAAACCAGAAAGTGAGTGGAGAATATTTTCTGAATTCTCATAGTCACGTATTCTGCTGTGTTCAGTAGCCCACTGGTTGAGAGTAAAAATCTTTGAATATTTGGGTTACTATATCTTTTCTTCAGCAATATCAGTCATCAATACATTCAGTAAAAACTTTGCCAGAAATAGACACTTAGCTATACTGTCCTATGTTGAAGATTCACTTGTCTGTGATCTCATCTACATTATGCACATTAGTCCCTTGTTCTACAGAGTTTTAATTCTATCTGAAACAATGCACTGAGGAAAAATGCATCCCTAGCTGTATGAAAATGTAAATTTGGATTTAAACTTCCAACTTCCTAGGCTGGACTCACTCTCCAGCAAACAAGCAGTCAGACAAATAAAGACATTTAGAAAATAAAAACCTATACTTTTGACCAATAACAAGACACATGACCACACTAGAAATAGGGACTCTGACCAAAGCTTCTGCTTAAAGGTCTCAGATTTCTAAAATGCTATCTGTTCTAAGAAACTACTTTGTCATCCTTTATTTTTGCAGCAGTTGTTTCCTACATAAAATAAATTATTTTTCAACTTGGAAAGCTAAATATATTTATATCTGAAGCCTCACCAAATGACTACTTGGAAATTTTCAACTCTGGCTTCTCTGACATTCCTACCTAGAGAGACCTTCTTTTTACTACATCCTCTCCAAAGATCTTTAGAGATATAACAATGGCAATGAACCGCACACTGATAGCAGTGCTGCAGACACTGCTCTACTTCTACATAGCAAATATTTTCAGTGTAGCTAAGCGAATTAGCACTCTAATCAATGGGCCTTTGAGTTCCTGACTTGAAAGTTAGGTTTTGGAATGTTGAGAATGGAGATATTTTATAATTGAAATTTTTTTTTCTTTTTTTTCTGTTTACATTTCTGTTTACATTTCTGTTTACAACCTAAACTCTGGGAATTCAAAATTAACATCCTTGCTCATGAGCTTCTTGTACACACCAGGGAAACTTTCAACGTTTTGCTCCACGTTGTTCTGCTGTGCTCTGTATTATTGAAACCCTTTAAGTATTACTCTTATCTAGGAGCTGAAGCTAACCAAGAAAACAGGTTTCAGTTCAGGTTACTTTCATTCTAGTTTCCTGCCCACTGTGGAGTGTGTGGGATTAACTCTAGTACCTGGCACAAGGTAGATGCACATAAATAATGGTGGCATGGGAGGCTAGAGAGATGACTCAGTGGTTAAGAGTACTGGCTGCTCTTGCAGAGGATTCTGGTTTGATTCCCAGCACCCACATGGTGTTTAACAATCATCTATAACTCCAGTTCCAGGGAACCTGATGCCCTCTTCTGACCTCCATAGGCATTGCATGACAGGGGTGCACTTGCATACATGCAGTCAATACACTCATGCACATAAAATAAAAATAATAAATAAAACATTAAAAAAGAATGGTGGAAAGGAAGAGCTAGGAAGGTGGGTGGTAAGGATGCTTTTGCCTGTAAAAGGATGTTGGTGCCTTCTACTCTCTTAACTCATACTCAAATTTGATAGATTATTGATAAATTAAGTCTGTTATCACTAAGGAATAAGAAATCCATTCTGCTGGGGGTTGGGAGTACTAGGTCATTTTCCATTATTTGATTTCATGCCAAGAGTATAACAAAAACCTTTCTGAACTCTGTAACTTCCTTCTTTCTCTCCCAAATTTCTAGGGTTTTACTTTAATTTCATTATTAAATTCGTTCTTAAAAGAAATTATATAGACTTGGGTACTTAAATTAGACAATAAAAAGCATCTAAAAATCAATTATCTAGACAGTGTACTATAAAATGGAGAAGAAAATTAAACCTACAGTAAGTAGCAAGAGGAAAGCAATATAATAGAGAAATCAATAAAAAGGAGAAAAAAGAGAGATAGAGAAGATACAGTTAAATCAATTTCTGGATGCTTTAAAAAGGCAAATGTCAATTATCCTGTATTTAGACTGATGAAAAGAAAAAGAATTGCCAAAACCAGAAAGAAAAGGGGACGTACTACACAGTCTACCTTTACTAATGGTTTAATAACTAGAGTTGTTCCAGTTCTGGAAGAGTTACTTGAGAAGAATTACGTACTTTCCTTTTTACATTTTTAATAATTTTAGCATATAAAGAATCAGGTTTCATTATGACATTTAAAAACTGAAATTTAGTTACTTGTTTCTCTTTTACAGCTTTGAGCCTGTATCACAGGTTGCTCAGAATATGAGGTAAGGAATCAAAAAATTTTTACTGATGCTGCTTCAGCTGGATTGTAGCTTGGAAGACCCATGCTGGGAAAAGCAAGCTAAGAGGGGAAGCTATGAGCCTTGTACTCATAAATCAGGATTGTTATCTGGGGAGAAGCAAGCTCCTCTCATTGTCTAATGCCTTGGGGATATGACATGGAAATTTTGCCAAATGAGAGAAACAGTACACAAGGATAGATAGAGCCAAAGCTCTCTTTAACTAAACTAACTTTATTTGGAACACAGGTGTGAAGAAAGTGAAGCCCAGGGTCACTCTTGAAAGTAATGGAGAGTAGGGTGATAAGAAAGTCCTTTGACAAAGGAAAGGGTTAATATAATCTGGAAGTCAGACGAATAGAGGTCATGCAATCTGAAGCAGAGAAAGGAAGTAAATTAAAAAATTAACAGTCTCAGATATGTAATATCTTCAAGGACAACAAAATATTCACTGTGGGAATACTGGAAACAGAAGAAGTAAAAATTATTACCTAAGGGCTAATGATGGCGCATTGTGAAAAGTGCTTGCTGCACATGCATGGGGACCTGAGTTTGTATGTCCAGCAATGGTTCAAAAGTCAGGCGTTGTGGCATACCTGTAAATCCAGTGATAGGGAAGTAGAGACAGACAGATGCTGGGAATCACTGGACTGCCAGTCTAACCAAACTAGAAAACTATCTCTAGGTTCAGTGACATATCCTGTGTCAAAAAATAAGTGGACAGTATTTGAGGAAGATACCCAATGTTCACTTCTGGCCTCCACATACACACATATGAATTGTGAGTGAACCTGTGGCACATGCACACACATGCATATGCCATACATACATGTGTACACATGCACTCATCACACACATGTGCACCACACACCTAAATATATGTATATATACACACATATATATAAAACACATGAATACATCACACCCCTACCAACCCACTCTCCCAATCAAATTCACACAAAAAATTAAAAAAAAACATGTAAATAATATATGAAAGCTTTCTAAATTTGATAAAAGATCCAATATATACTATCAATAAATTCCAAGTAAATAAATATGAACAAATTTACAAGAGTCAGTATTGTAAAACTGTTAAAGGAAAAGGAGAAAAATACAAACAACACTGTGGACTGGGCAAGTAGTTCTGTTGGGAGAGAACTTGCCTAGCATGTAGGAAACTGCATTCTGTATACAGTACCACAAAAAAAAAAAAAAAAAAAAAAAAAAAAAAAAAATGGGCATGGGGGGGTGTTCCTTTAAAAAAACTGGGCATAGTGGTGTGTTCCTGTCACCCTAGAACTCAAGACATGGAGAAAGAGGTTCAAGATAAAAATAAATGAGAAAAGTCCTTGCAAACATACTTGACTTGTAAGAAAAGGCATTCGTCTGACTGAAATGAAAAGGCACTCAAAAGTAACTCTAATGTACACCAAAACTAAACAAATAAAAATGAAACAGATGCAACAGTATGGAAATTATGTTATTATAAAAGAAAGGATAAATGTGTACTTCCTCTAAATGATTTGAAGAGTAATTACAAAAAACAAAACTTTGTTGGTTTTATGACGGGTTGAAAGGGAATATATTTGAAACCGTATTCATGCAAGGAAATGCAACATACAGTGGCATTCATAGAAGGAAAAAAAAGAGAGAAGGAGAAAGCATTGAAAAAAGACAGTTTAACAATCTCTGTACTCATGGACTTGCTTTATTTTCTTGTCAGCTCCTTTAATTGTCATAAAATTATGTGAAATACATTAGCACATAGTGGGAAATGGAGCTAAGCTACACAGCATTTGTGACCATATGTTGTTGATAATCTATTATAAATTTGAAGTAATTTGTGTAAATTGGGATGCACATGATAAAGTCAGAGCAAACAGAAAGAAATTACTCCATTAATGAGAAATTAAACGATAAAGGAATGGGGATGGAACACTGAACATAGACAATGAGACAGACGCAAAACTAAAGTGACATAGGAATCCAACTACATTTGTGAAATGTTCAGTGTAAGAAGGTCATTTAATAAAAGGACAGAGAAAGTCAGTTTAGACTGAAAGACAAATCGCAAGGATCTAAACACAAGCCCTCTACTTAAGATACATTAATTTCTAACAGAAAGGTACAGGTGTGGAAGAGACACACGTTGCAGCCCAGAGACTCTTTCAGAGACCTTGCAAGTATAGAGGTCAATTGCAAAGCCAAAAATATTACAAAAGATAAGTAGCACCTTTTATAATAATAATGCAGCCAATGATTCAGGAATTGATAACAATTAGAATATACATGCTAAAAAAAAGGAACATAAAACATTGCAACAGTAGAGTTATAGAAATAAAACGGAAGGCAGATAATTTAACAATAACAGCTGGCAGCCTCAGGACCTCACTTTAAATAATGGATAAGAAAGTAAATAAGAGGTTTAACTAGACTGTGGAAGATTTGATCTATACTACAGAAGAAGCAGACCTAGTAAACGTTCACAGAAATTCCAATATCTACAATAAAGTACACATTATTTTCTCAAATGTACATGTTAGATTTTTCATGACACAGCACTGACTGGATAATAAAATTACTACCCTCTCAAAAAGCCCTCACATAATACTTGTGTGTGTGTGTGGGGAGAGAGAGAGAGAGAGAGAGAGAGAGAGAGAGAGAGAGTTTTATTTTGTCTAACATAAATTTTTTTTTTTTTCTCTGTGAATGTGTGCTCATGTGGGAAAAAGTGTGCGGGTGTGCTCTTGTGTCTCATAATTCTACAAGTTGTATAACACTAGACAAATGTTATGACCTCATTTAACTTTATTAAGTCCTTTAAAAGTCTTCTCTCCAAATGTAGTCACACTACAGCAGTTTGGACATCAGTATGTGAATTTGCTTAGATGTGCAGGGCATATAGTAGAGTCTATAAAAAAATTTAAATACATATATTGTCTAAAAGGAAACAGAAAACCTCTGGTTTACTCAAGTATCACTGGTGAATTCTAACCAATATTTGGGGAATTCAAATTTGGTACAAAAATTTCAATCAAAAGTGGCAGAAACACTTTTAAAATAATTCTGTGTGAGAACATTATTACTCTGATTTCAAAGCTAGAAAAAGAAAAGAAACAGAAAATTGAACAGCAATATTGTTCATGATGGATAAAAAATCCTTACCAAATCAGAGTAAGCCCTCTTAGGCAGCATACATAAAGGACTCTATAACGTGATCTATTTAGATTCACTCAGGAACATAAGTCTTCTTTAACATCTGAGATTCAGGTATCACAATTAAAAAACATATTAATTGAATAAACGGCAGAAACTCAGATGATAATGCAAATTCATTGGGAAAATTCATTTAGTATAAATCAATCCCATATCATGATAAATACTACATGAAGCAGGACACAGAATATATCTACAAATTGATAAAGAATGTAGATGAAAATACCTAAGATCACAACTAACTGTAAAAAAATGAACATTTGTTCCTTAAGATCTGGAACAAGTGCTGGATGTGGTGGCAGATGCCTTTAATCACAGCACGCTGGAGACAGAGACAGTTGGATCCCTGTGAGATTGAGGCCAACCTGGTCTACATAACAAACCCTAGGCAGGCTGCAGCTACAGGGAGGCTTAGTCACAAAAAAACAACGCAACCAACCAACCAAACAAACAAAATAATCTGGAACAATGGAAAAATGACCACTCATTATTCTTGTGTTTAACTTTGTTTGGTTATGGAAGAGACATTAGATAATGAATATAAGTGAACAGTACCATGTCAGTTAAACTATCTCAATTTGCGTCAACTTACATGTAGAAAATTCTAATACTTATACACTATCTCTAATGATTTTGTAGTAGATTAAAAAGCTCAATATACATATGTATATATATATATATATATGAAAATCAAACACAAAACATGGAAAATTGATAATAGTGATGACTGAGATTCCTCCTAGCATATTAGGTTGTTTTAACATTTGAGCAAATTCAATTTTATTCACCGTGTTGACAGAACCAAGAACAAAAGTCATGTGATCATCTCAATAAATCTGAATGAAATTGATCTTATTCAAATAACATTTGATAAAAATCAGATGCATTCAATACAAAAAACAAGAAATAGCAAAGAACTTTAAATTGATATAATGTTGTGAGGAATGCAGGTGGGCAGGGAGGCAGTTCAACATTAAAGCACATATTTAGCATAGAGCACACATTTAGACTTTGCATTCAATTTCCATGACTACTCAAAACAAACAATAAAACCTTGAATCTAAACTTAGATATCAAAATAAAAGATTAAATCTTATCTGCCTGTAATTGGAAATAGCACAGGTTACAAATCTGAATTCTTCTGTTTAATACTGTACTGACTATAGATGCAAGTCATTTATCTCCATGTTTGAGCAATGAAGAATTAAGGATAAAACTATAAAAACAATGGCATTTACAAAACCATCAGAATATAGAGTGAATATAATAAAATATCATTAATTTTCCTACAGACAAGAATCTAAAATCAAAAACTGAAATTTATGTAACACATCTAAAAAGACTTAAACAAATGGAGGTATGTGATATACTCAGGAATTGGAAAATGTAGTATTGCTAAAATATCAGTTATGGTAACATATATCTATACATTCAACACAATTCTCTTAAAAATTCTGAGTAGCATTTAAAAAATAAAACATATAATCTGATACTACTATTGTATGAAAATACAAATGTTTTTAGATTCATAAAAAACTTCACAGAGAAAATTTTAGGATTCATGTACTGCCTGATTTCAACACTGTTATATACACACAATAGTAGCAGTGACAGCATGTTTACATGACAATAGAGCTACTGACCCAGGATAGATCTACTGAGCCAGGGTGAATCTACTGAGCCAGGGTAGATCTACAGGGTCAGGGTAGGCATACAGGGCCAGAGTGAGATAGCTGAGGAGGTTAAGGCCTTTGCTTCATGAACCTGATGATCTGAGTTCAATGACTGGACTGAAATGGAAAGAGAGAACTGACTTCTCCATATCATCCTTTAACTTACTCAAGTAATCAGTAGTAGTCATGTGCCCATACTCAAACATTACACAGTACATAACAATCGCCCCCCCCATCTCCCTAATACACAATTAAATAACATGAAAAATTCTATTAGAGATAAATAAATCAGTTGAACAATGTGAGCATAGTGGTGTACGTGTTTGTGTATATGTGGTTTTTAGCAGTAAGTTTCATGCTATTTCAATGTGTAATAAGTAATATTCCCACCAAATGAAGCAGAAACAACTAGGAGAGGGAACCTTTGTTACACGAGATTAAAAAATCATCTCAAAACAGATATCACTAAATAGAAACATGCAATTTTAATAAATTTTTGATGAAAATTTTGCTCTTTGGAGAATCACAGTTCAATAAGAAAGGATCTAAAAATCGAGAGCTACAAAAGAGGAAAGAGGAAGTAGATTTTGAAATTCAAGAATTTTTGTATTTTATAAAAATGTTCAAAAATGAGGACATCTTGCTGCTAAAAATGAGGAGAAGAGCTACACTAGATTTTTCTCCTACTACAGGAGCAGAAGTTAGAGGTTTCATGGTGATTTTATTGTTCCCCTGTGGTTCTATAATACATTTCACAAAAGATTAATGCTCTCTGAATTCTATTGTCCAATTCTTCACAACGCTCTTAGAGCAATGATAGATTTGAACATTAAGTGTCGATTTATTTTACCATATTTAGGAGACATGGGAATTTATAACTCAGTATTTAGATAGTGCTGCTTATGAGGTTGATTACTAAAGGGAGAACAGCAACAGTCAACTCTTGCTAATCTTTGCTAAAATGGATATTGCTTCTCATTAATATAATTACTGATCTTGCAACTGTGGCTATGTTTAAAACCCAGGAAGGGCAGCAAGTTATGTTAAAAATCGAATTTGCTTAGATACTGTGATATAATTTATATGTATTATCTCATAATCTTTATGGAACTCTTTCAAGGTAGATAATATCCCTAATTTATGGAAATTGAAGCAGAGATTTAACTAGGTTCACTTACCTGTTACATGTCTCATCCCATATTTTATCCAATGTTGACCTCATTCAATGGTTTTTCATTAAATCAAGATGATGAAATTAGCTGACTAAACTTATTCAAGTTAATTCAGAAGTCGGCAATTAAAATCTGATCTGAGTGAGTCATGTGATAGACAGTAAAATGAACCAGAACTATATTACTCTCAGAAAGTTTGAAGGTTACATATGAAATCCATTTCTCTTTGAAACATTCTAGGCAAATTAAAATCCCTGAAATACTTTCAGTCATAGTAGGGCAAAATTAGTTATTTGGAAGGGAACTTGAAAATATTTTAATTTAACTCCTTCCTGTTAGAGGTGAGGGTGTTGATTTTTCTCCAGTATAAAATGTTTTGCCCAAAGCTGTGTTGGAAGATTTGAAGTTTGTGTTACCCATTTCCAAATTCTGTCCTCTTCAAGTAATTCCTTTTACATACAGTGCTATGCTTCATACAATGTTGATGGAACATGAGAAAATTCAGTGAATCAAGAACATAAGCAAACTTGGCTTTCCTGACCACACACCCAAAGCAATGAGGCTCTAAGAAGAGTGGGCTGCAGTTCTGCAGGAGAGGGCAGTTAAGGCTTGGGTGAACCAGAAGCAAGTATCATTAGCATCAGACGTTGCATGGACAGTTTATTGATTTTCTTTTCACTTTGTGCATTGGTAAATAGCAGATCGTGTCATGGGAGCCAAACTGGAACCTAGAAACACCAGGAAGCAGCAAAGCCGTGGAGGGAAATCTGGCTCATGTGGCAAACATCTCACGTCCCTAAAGTCCCTCGTGTGCAGCTCGTTAGAGGAAGGAAAGTTACTCGGTCTGGCATTCTGTGAAGTGGCGAACTCTGCAGTTTCCTGCCTGTAGTTTCATGGTTCTGATATTCATTCACAGTTAGAAGACTGAGACAGTTAGGTCAGTTCCTTCCTAAGAGGAGGCTGTATCTGGTAATTTCACATCATGTGGTGTAAACACAGACTGGTGGAGGATCTAGCAATCCTCTCGTTCTTCTCATAACATTGCTTTTAGTGCCAAAAATATGCTGAGAAATGTCAGCTCTATATAGGTGTGTAAGATCAGGAGTCTTATTTCTAGAAATCAAAAGTACTAACTATATTTGTCACCCAAACATTTAAAGCCTCAGAAATTGCCAGGCAAGGAATGGTGTCAGGGGCTCTGATCACTAAGAGGAGCTAAGATGGCTATGATAAAATGGGCCAGAAAGGCATGTTTGCCTCAGAAATGATTCACATAGTATCACTTGGATAATTTTTGTGAAAGAGAAACAAAGCGACCACATCTAAAAACATCCTGATAAATGGAATGAGGTTGTCATCCCCTCCCCCAGGAATGCACATATACCAACAAAAGCTTAGACTGACACAGTCTGAAACCTATCACAGAGGATGACAAAATCAGTTTAGAATAAGGAACTGATTGCAGTTGTGAGGACCGATCAGTACCATAAATCTTGTTCATTCCATCAAGATAAAAAAGTAAGCCATTCCAAAACCAGCGATCAGGATCAGTGATCCAAGAGTCCAGGAGGTGGATTATAGGAAACACAGTCACACTCCCAGGTCTAACTTCCTTAGACATGGACCACCTCTCAGACACTTTAGCACTAACAGCCAATGCCCCCAAATTTGTTTTTTCTTCACAGCTTTAACTGTGGTTGAAGGAAGCTCTCTTGTGCAATCTTATCCCTGGAAGAGTTTCATCCTGTGATGGGAGGCAGAGTAGAAAGGCCTGAGGGATCAGGTCTCTGTGTTTGCCAGTCTTCTTCCTGTACCTGTTCCTGCTTTCCTTATTCTGTTGATTGAATCAAATGGTCTTGATTCTGAGAGCCCCTGCTCGTGCCTGCCAGCTTCCTGATAACTTTACATGTTCTGTTTCCTAGGCCCTTCATTTTTGTTGCAGTGCCACGTTTATATATGCGATAATCATTGCTCAGTGTATTGTATGTATACCTTATAAGCAAATATGTGGGGAACAGATTTTCTAGATTGCCAGCCTGACATATAATTAATTTGCTGTGGATTTTTATGGATTTTTTTTTCTGCCAGGAATTGAAATTTTGGGATGGTGCTTTATTGTTTCTTCCTACATTTCAAATATGCCTTTCAACTAGCCTGTGTTTTATCCTTCACATGTAAAGTCACACATGAACTTCTTGTTTTCTTGAAGATAATACATGAGCCACACACAGTATGCCAATTCTGGATGTGCTTATCTTATTATCATTTTTCAGTCTTAAATTATTTGCATATTACTTAACTAGGTACAAGTCTCTTACAAATAATCTGGAGGACTTTTAGAACCCTTTGAAACTCGTCATTTAGGAAAATAATAAAGTAATTCTCAATAATTTTTTCTTTTGACTGTCTGAATCTGATTTGCATATCCATATCCTTTTAACACAATGTATGTTTCTATGGTCTTTTTTTCTGTCCAACTCAATACTTAATTTTAGTCATTAATTTTATTTTTCATTTCCATAATTTCTAGTTTGCTACATTTTTGTAACTTTAGTCTTTGCTAATAAAATTTCTTCCTTCTCTCTGTTTGCTTGAATATTTTCATTATAGTTATCTTAGAATTACTGCCTGAAAAGCCCACTTTCGTTTAGTATCTCCATCTTGACTTTTTTGTTGGTACTGTGTCAATTAGCTTTCTTTTTTGTTTTGTTTTGTTTAGCAGCATAAATTGATTTATGCTTGACTCAAGAGTGAAAAGTCAGGGTTCTTGATGTTTCTTCCTGTAAAGACACTTAAATTTCCTTGTGAGACAGGTAATGTTACAGCAGATAAGTCTCAAAAGATTGGCTTCAAATTCTGTTGATCTGTTTCACTTTTGTGTTTAATCCTAGCTAATGGATCTCACTTCTAAGGACAAATCCTTCTAGCGGATCAGTGGAAAACTCTGCATATTTATGAAGGCCCCTTTAGGGAATATTTGAATCCCAGCTACTGTCTCTCTAGCAAAAGTGACTGCTAACATCACCAATCTGTTTTTCCCTTACTAGCTTATATTTTGGGGGTTCTATAGTTTCTTGATATAAAAAATATGAATATGACAATTATTCAATGACATGAGAGTTTTGCATGCAGATTTGCACAGAGTTGTTTCTCTTTGAAGAAGTTCCCCTTATGCTGTCTAGTGACTGACTACAGTTTACCACACAAGCCTTAAATCTACAAGAATTGAGTCTTCCTACTTGGGAATCTATTCTTTGCATTGCAAATGGATTTCCTCAAACAGAGAAAAAAAGGGCAAGGGTATTGTGTCCATTGCCTTGTGTTTTTTCCTTAGTTCAAGTATTGTGGTTTCTCAGACGCTGATCAGTTGGTTGTTTTTCAAGTCAAACATATAAAAACATAAATGCTATAGATGATGGACCTCTATGTGTGTGTTTGCCTTTGTAATTATTTACTGCGGGAGAACACTCAAATCCACATGGCTGTAAGCCCGATCTCTGTCTCTCTTGCTCCTTGTTCTTTTATCTCCTACTTCAATGCAGCCTGCACTTCAGGGTGCTGAAATGTCTATTCTCTGACACAGCTTTTTCTCATTCCTGGGCCTCTACATATGGCGTTTCCTCTTTTCAAATCACTTTTCTACCTTTGTATCCACTTTGGTTTCATCCTCAACCATCTTTACCTGCCTCTCTTTACCTATCAGGATAAACTGATTTTCTAATAAGAAACCTTGAAATTCTGCCCGACTTACTGCTTCCATTAGATTTTTATATGGAAGTCAGACGCTTGTCCATCTTCCCCTCTAAGTTGTGTGGAGATTTCGTTTCGTTTGCTTTCTTATTAAGA
Source organism: Nannospalax galili (assembly GCF_000622305.1). NCBI lineage: Eukaryota > Metazoa > Chordata > Mammalia > Rodentia > Spalacidae > Nannospalax > Nannospalax galili. The sequence goes on from NW_008348586.1 coordinate 7,912,407, forward strand.
ATGTCTTTTTTTCTGCAAGTTGAAGGGTTTACTAATGTAAGACCTGCCATGCAGCAGGAGCTAGATCTTCCTGTGTGGGTATATCAAGGATTTGTGTACATGTGTGTATATATACGTGTGTGGTGTGTGTGTATGTGTATGTGTGTGTGTGTGTGTGTGTGTGTGTGTGTGTATGTGTGTTGCTGGGGATAAAATCCAGGCCATTTTGCATATTTGGCAAGTGGTATATATATCAGCTACATCCTAGCAGTCGGCAAATATTTTTATGCCATACTATAAATACACAAACTATTATGTATTTTTCTTATTACACCACCCTGAGATGCATTTTCATGCATGAAAGGGAAGAGTTCTTGTTTGAGAAATCTCTTTTTGAAGCTGCCACTCCAGGGGATCTCCCAGTAAGCCACAAGCACTAACCTCAGGTCTTTGCATTGATGGAATCACTTAGATTCACAATTATGGTTAGAAAACTTGATACTTGTTTTTTTTAAATTTTTGTTTCCTCATTACCTAACCTGCACATCATACTGTGGCATTCAACAAATAGTTTCTTTTCTCATTCTCTGGAAACTCTAAGTGCCTATCAAGGTCTCAGCGATCCCTATTCCTCTCAGGAAACACCCCAGCCTTTCCACTCTCCCCCAGCCTCCACACAACTTTGAACATATAATCAGACCTTCTCAGATTCATTATTTTTCTATTTTTCTATGAGTTTTATCTTCTCTGTAATTTAATCAAGACTAAAGATCCAGTACATTAGTGAGCTAATAAGGAAACCACAAGAAGTATTGTCCCATTAATTGTTAGTCATCTGTGTTTCTTGGTTGGGAACTCTTCAATATGTTGCTTTATAAAGGATTTTACTTACTTAAATCAATATTATCATGAAAGTTCAATGACTTCTACTTTATCCAATTTGCTATTGCTTTAATATCAATTTAATTACATAATGATATTTCCTCAAATTAATATTAACTTCTTTTATCATCTACCAATCACCTACTTATTTATCTACATATATCTACATATATATGTATTATATATATCATCCTTACTTATACATTGTAGCCTCATCCAAAACATGAATTTACCATTGTACTTTATTTTTCCTGAGTTCCATGAAACCAACTACTTTAATTTTTTTCCTCTGTCCTCTCCCTTACACCTCAGTTCAACTTAGCTGTTCTGACCATATGTGTCACCCCAATCCCACCTCCCTTCTAATTTGTGGCCTTATGTACTAAAGACATGTTCCTGGTGCCAGTAAGCTTAGGGAACTTATCTAGATCTGCTATGTTCGTTTATGCTCTAAACTTGGCTCTCAGGTTCAGCTAGCATTTGTATCATTAAATTTAAATAGAGACTCTGCCTGTTTGTCTAAACCCTTTTGACTGAAAACTGAGTTAAATGGTGTGTCTTTCTGTCCTCCTTCTCATTTGCCCACAAAGCTCCATCCAGCTTCACATAGTCAACTCTCTGAAAAATCATAGGAATAGCTGTAGACTTGGCTCTGAAAGGGATAACTCAAGGACGTCACTATGAAGGCCTGTCATGTATTCTGTCTCTTTTCAGCAGTCTTAGAGAGAACACTTTCTCATTAATCAAATCTTAATCTCCATCTGATCCTCTGATATACAGTTACCATCTTGAAAATTCCAATTGTATTATCTGATAAACCAAGTTAATGTTAATACATACCTACTGTGTTTTTTTGGTGATTAATAAAAATAGTAATTAAATATTTATATGATTTATACCACTAGAGACATAAAATATGTAATTGTTATTATGATTTTTTGGTTATTATTATGTTTATGGCTATTTCAGTAATGCTATTTACAGTGGGACTAAGTCACTGGACCATCTCCCAAACTTCATTTCTTGGCTGCCTCAGAGACTCCAAGGAGAGTGCCTGCTGACTCACTCTGCCCTGGTGTCTGGGACTCAGCTCTGTTGGCTCTCTGTGAAAACAGCTGTTTCCTACAAAAGGAAGTCTTTTCTCAGGGAAAAACAAGACAAAAATTGAGAGAAGACATTTTCTTTTACTTCTTGAGATGAATATTTGCTAAAAAAAAAATCAGAAGACAGAATGCAATAATGCAAAAATTGCTAAGTGGAAAAAAGATCCATACAGTACATTAGGGACGTAAGAGCTGTGTGGGCGGATGACAGTGGCAAAGTCCTTCCTGCCAGGCAGAGATGAGGACTGAATGCAGAATGGTTCATCCCAACTTCCTGAAACTACCCTAATTCCTTGAGTTCAACATCTTCAGATTCCACATATAAAAGATCAGGCAATAGTTGACTCTTTGTGTTTATTATTTCACTTAGCATAATGTCCTTTAGATTCATCCAGGATGTGTATATTCGTGGAATGTTCTGCATTTTGAAGATAGAATACCATTTCAATTGTGCATATATTCAATGTATAAAATAATGCAATCAATTGCAGTGGGAAGATTAGTTGATTCCCTGTCTTGGCTACGGTAATAATGCTGCTATGAACACAGGAGTGCAGTTGTCTCTCCTTTACGTACTGATGTCAGCTTCTCTAATTGCTGGATTAGATGGTAATCTCATATGTGTGTGTGTATGTGTGTGTGTGTGTGTGTGTGTGTGTGTGTATGTACGTGTGTAATCTCAATTATGTTTTACATGTTAATTTGTAATATCCTCAGTATAAAAAGGCTCCTTTTTCTCCATACAGAGGAGAAATATTGAGACAAAAATGTAGAAACGTGCTTCAACTGAAGAGCTCGAAGAGGAGGTTGTGGTGGAGCTGCTAGAAAGGCCTCAGCAGAGGGCTCCTCTGTAAAGACTTCTGGGTAAAGAAACCTGGGTCACAGCTCTGGTTTGCAGCTTCCTCCAGAAAACTGCAATGCACTTCCTATTCATTATCTACTTGTGTGTGTGTGTGTGTGTGTGTGTGTGTGTGTGTGTGTTGGGGGGTTATTACATATAAGGACCACCAGGCAAAGTCTGTAATTGCCTATGGTCAGGTTTGAAAGACCACTTGGTATTTGGAAGAGTCAGACTTCCTTACTGGCGTGTATTAAAAAACAAACAAAATCATATACAGATGGATGTCATCATGATTGCCATAATACCTGGCAGACAGGAAATAGGTACTTTCTTATGGGAAGAAAACATTACTCATTTGATGCTAAAAATGACATTTAGATGGTTGGAAGCAATGTATAAGGAAACACGTTTGCCATGAAACATCATAGACAGGCCTTCTGCTGTATAATTTGAACAGAACTGCAAGATCATCAGCATTATGCAGAGAGATGGAATTTGGATCCTAAAAATCAAGTAAATATATTTTTAAAATATAATATGCCAAAATTCTTTGAGAATTTCAACCATGAATAAAATGTGTTTTCATCATATTTATCACACAATCATCCCTCTAACTTTTCCCAGATCAATCACCACGCAATTCATGTCCTTTATAAAATATATCTGAGCTGCCAAGCCCAATTTGCATTGTCCATATACTACTGAGTGTGGGACTGTCCATTAGAGCATGGTCCACCCACTGCCAGGGGCCACACTTTTGAAGAAAGCTAACCCTTCCCCCATAAGAGTCATTAGCTGACAGTACCTCTTCAGCTATGGGTGAGAGCTCATGCCCTCTCCTTTTCCATTCTGGAAACTTTCTGGTTTGGTCTAGTACATCTTTTGTGACTTTGTGAGTGCAACAGTCTTGTCATGTCCAAAATACATTGCTCTCCCCCGCCAGTCCTCCTTGACCCCTGGCTCTGACATCTTTCTAATTATGGCTGAGCATTCCATGGATACATATTCTCTACACATTGGCAAGATGTGAATTTCTCTGTCAACCAACATCCATTTCACAAAGAAACATCTCAGATGAAGCCTGAGAACTGAATATAATTTAGAGGAAAGTTTGATACCATGCCCACTTACCAAAATAATAGTAATAAGTTCACCTCTGGGACCTATGAACTCTACAGGCATGGGTTCTCAGCGAGCTTTACAGTATAGGACTGTGTTTGTTCTTGTGGAGTGACCTTAAGTCCAGTCTGAAAGCATTTGGTTAACAGCATCGCTTTCTTACCACTATTTCAACCATGCACATATCTTGTCTCACCCATCATGTTTTAGCTCGTGGGTTTAAGAGCTCAGTGAGACTTTTCTCCCATATCAGCCTGTTTAGAATATTTTAGTAATATGAACTCTAGCCAGCAGGGAGGAAGCTTTCAGATCAGTAACAATTTAACTTCTCCATGTCCTGTGACCAAACTGTGTGGCGTCTTTAACATTAAGGTATTACTATCAAATTCAAGAGTGCAGCTAAGAACACTGACAATATCGTGCATTGGTTTGGGGGTCTCTGGGATATTCCTGACTCAAAGCAAATTATCCCACATGTGACAATGAGGGTTTTATTTGGTATCCTAATTTATCTTCATTCCCCTACCACTCTGCCCTGTCCTCCATCCTTTTTACTTAAAATTTCCTCCCCATTTTCTCCCTTTCCTCTTCTTATGGCCTGTGTTCTACTGTTCCCACATGAAGGTCTTTCTGTATAAGTTTGGAAGAATGCTTCTTGATAATGGAAGGAGAAGTCCATTTCCCCACAACACACTAGTTAGGATAGATCAAAAAATACTGTAGTTGAGTACTTAGAGTCTTTCTCTCTGTGTGTATAGCTGCTTTTAGCAGGAGCTGTAGATTTTGGTTCTGACAAAAATTGAACTGAGGATAGAAAATTCATTTTTTAAGTTTATTTTCTCTGTTCCCATTTGTTTCAAGCTGCTGCAGGCTGGTACAACATCTCCCAGAACTTTTGGAAGTTGAATTTTAAATAATTCAGATGAGAACCTTCTTATAATTTCTCTTGGGATCTCATCCCACCATTAAATGGAGCTGACTATTAGGGAGCTTTGGATGCTGTATACATACACCCAGTTCTTTAGAAATTTCTCTTTATGCAAATTTATCTCCATAAAGAAATCAATAAACTTAAAAATAACAAAGGAAGAGGCTGGAAGATGGCTCAGTGGTTAAGAGCATTCTTTGCTTTTGCATAGGACCTGGGTTCGATTCCCAGCACCCACATGGCAGCTACAAACTGTTCTTAACTCCATCCAAAGCCCTCTTCTGACCTAAGCAGCATTGCATGAAATGGGTGCACTCACATACATGCAGGCAATACACTCATACACATAAAATAAAAATAATAAATAAAATATTTTAAAAAACAAAGAAAGAAAGTCAGATGGAGAAATACAAACTATTGTGGTTTTATTTATTTATTTTTATATTGTTTTTTTTTTCTTGGCTGTAGTGGAGGAATGAAATGTAAGAGGCAGGTAGAGATGGCACATTAAAAAAATGGAGGAATTGAGTTGATAAAGCACGTCTTTCAGAATGGATATTAAGAATTAGTAGCAGACAAGGATCAATAACAAATTCCCTATCTAATTTCTTTTACTCTCTGTGTGAAATGAACCTCAAGGTGCTGATTTCAGTAATTTCTATGGATTTGGTCAAGTTTCAGGTTGTTAACTTCAAATTGATATTTAACCATTTAGAAATCCATTTCTATCCATGTTAATCTGCGAGACAAAAGTTGAACATTAGTGCTGGAAGAGTTGGAGGCTCTGAATGTGGAAACACCTTCAATCTCTATCAGAGGTAAAGTTGCAGCATGTTTATGTCTTTCCCCTCCCACCACGGAAGATACCCTCATGTTGATGAGCTCTGGATTGTCTAACTTCTGGATTAACGTAGCTGACAAGAATCTGGCAAGCAGCACTCAAGAAGATGCTCTTATACTCAGCGGGAATAAGAAGTACCTGATTCTCTTCACCTTACCAGCCCTCAAAGTACAGGCCAGAGTTTCCAGATGGCTGCCACATAGGTAAAAGCATCTAAGGAGATTGTAAGATTCCCTTGTATTAAGACACCTAGGAATAAAGCGTAAAGTTCAAAATATTTATAATCCTCCAAAACCATGACTATTTCAAAAGGAATCAAAACCAACTGCAACCTATGCATGTGTTGCCACTGTTTTGAAGTTTCTGTGTATGCAGTCAGCCATTAAATCTCCATTCAACACCCAATCAGGGGCTATACTAATACTTGGAATAAAGTTGAAAGTCCTTGACACCACCCACTACCTTGTCTGGTCTGTGTTTTCATATGCACTACTCTCTACAAGTATTAAGATAACTCAGTAACTGACTTTCTACTCTGGATTTTGAAAACTTCCCCATATGCTTCTGTCTCTTCTTAGAATAAGTTGGTACTCAAGTGTGTTTATCTCCCTGTTTACATTTTTCTAACTAAATCTATAAAATCCAAAATGGTATCTTTAGTTTTTATAGCAGAAATCATATGTTTATCATTTGTGTGTGGTGTATGAGTGACATTTCATGTATGTTCATGTGTGTCCATGTGTGCATACTGTCATGCTTGCATATGGTGGAAGGAAGCCAGAGGCCTATGTCATGTATCTTCCTCAGTCACTCTCCACTTTCTTATTTGGAAATGGTGTCTTTTCACTGAACCTAGAACTTTCTGATTCAGCTAACACACTTCATAAGTAAGAACCCACAACCTCCTGTATTTACCTTTTTTTAAAAAAAAGAGAGAAAAATCATGGGTGTGTGGGTGCTGAGGATCTGAACTCAGACCTTCATGCGTGTATAGGAAGCTCTTCATTCCCTGAACAAGCTCCTCATTCTCTGGAAATCACAGCATATAATATCTATTCAGTGATATGCTGGGCCAGCTCATACTGCACTTTTGAAAATGAACTTGTTTTTTCACCAATAGTTTGTTTAATAATATCAAATTTGTGGCTTAAAGTCAAAAGTTTATAGAGTAGTTTAAATAAAGGATATTGGCAGTCATAGGAAGTCAGAACTGTTTTCCCATGTGATTCTATGTGGGAGACAGGCTTGAGCCTAGAGTGAAAGCCTTATTGACAGATCATGAGACTGATGCTTAGAGCTCCCCACTCTCTAATTACCACCCTTGGATACCTCACCTTTAAACTACTTGCTGTGCACCACCCTTGGATACCTCACCTTTAAACTACTTGCTGTGGATTGGACCACTACCCCTATATAAGCTTGTGCCTTCCTGCAATAAACCAGATCTGTGTCACGTAACCTGGTCTCCTGTGTCTGAATGCAGCTCCGTTGACACAGTCTCCTCACCAGCCCTGGGGTCTGGGACCAGACGACTGATCAGAGGAACTAAGAGAGCAGGAGAGTGGCCATAGCCAGAGGAGAGCGGCCACAGCTAGCGACCACAACTGGCACCCAATGTAGGGCACTAAGCCTCCTGCCCCACGGAGCTGTAACCCATTGCGCTGTAACACTTGGGGCTCCCAAGGCCCCCTTTGCCAGTGATTCTTCTGTGGGTGCTCGCCACTTTCGTTCTCCTGTGCTGCTTCTGACTCGCAGTCTTCGTTTTGGCGTGTAGTTCCTGTCTCCACTAATCATCTTCCTGAACAGTTCCTGAGTCCCTTTGGGTACGTCTTGCAGGGTGAGTGACCTCCGGTATGGGGAATAATCATCCAGCTGCTGCCAGCCCCTGCTCTGCTGCACTGGTTTCTCTCCTCAGGAGTAGGCAAACTAGGGTAACAGAAAAGGATGTAACTAAGGTTTTATATGAAGTACTAGCTCTTGCCCCCTGGTTTACAGATTCTTATTGCTGGGATCCTGAACAATGGGCTTGGATTTTATTCTTGGCTCAGCGTAGAGAAGTCGGAGAGGGATGCCAACAGTCTGGGCTGTGCTACCCAATTGTGGCAGCCATTCTGACCTCCCTTCGGGAGTTCCCCCCGAAGTCCCTGAACAGGACAATCCCCTATTTAAGGAGATAGATCAGCAAATACAACAACAGGAAGCTGGGGATGGCTTGTCCCAGGCATTTCCTGTTAAAACAAAACTAATGGATTCTTGTTCTGATAAAACTATGACTGTTAATGATGCTATCAAAAATGAGGAATTGAGGTTTGAGAGCTCCCCTGATGAAAAACAGGAAGTCAAGATTGCTTCTGCTCCACCATTACAGGGCAATGGCTACCCTCCGCCATCTTGTATTAGCTTTGATGAAAAACAGGGAGTTAGGGCAGCCTCTGCTCCACCATTACAGGGCAATGGTTGCTTTCCACCATCTTGCACTAGCTTTAAGGAAGTTCCCCTCCAGTCCATCTACCCCTCCCTTCTGGAGGAGGACTGGAATCCCCTCCGCCTAGGCCCTTCTTCTATGATACAATGGGAGATTTTCCAGTTTTTCCCGGTTACCATCAATCAGGGACTACAGAACCTTAATGTCTGGAATCCATATTCTCATGATACCTTAAGGAAGCTGCATAATGCAACAGTTGAGGATGGCATTCACTCCCCCTTGTTTGGTCAGTTATTAGATAAAATCAGTCATTCGGCCAATACCCCCTATGATTGGCAGAATATCACCTGTGCCTACTTGCAGGGAGGTGATTTTCTTTTATGGAAAGCTGCTTACCAAGATGAATGTGAACAGCAGGCAGAGCACAGTAGAAATGCCAACGTCCAAAACATTGGAATTGATGCTCTAGTAGGACGTGGCAATTTTGAGACCCGCCCCCAAGCTCAGGCACAGGGACCTCCCCGCTACTTTGAGCAAGTATGGCTTTGCGCGCTCTGTGCTTTTTGAAGTTTGCCGACTCGCAGTGATACCAAACTAATCAAATTAATACAAAAAGCAGGCAAGTCTTTCTCTGATTTTGTTGAGAGATGCCAACAAAGTATAAATAGAAAGATCAGTCATCAGGGAGCTGCTGATGCCTTGCTCCAGGATCTTGTATATGAAGGACCCGTTAGACACAGGATGTCTCTGAATGGATTCTGGCCTGCTGAGATGTGGGGACCACTCGGGCCCATGCGGTGGCTCTTGCTGAGGCACTGGTTGCTCATCAGCCTCAGGCTGAGCTGGATAAAGGCAAATGTTGGGCCTGCGGGGGACAGGGCCATTGGTCACATACCTGTCCTAATAAGATTATGAAAGAGGCCAAAAGGAGCCAGGTTCCCCCTTCAAAATGCCCAAGATGCCACAAAGGCTTTCATTGGGCAAGAGACTGTAGGTCTAAAGTGGATGCAGATAGTAAACCCATATAAAAGGTGCCTTTAAATGGGCAACGGGGTGCCTCTCAGCCCCACCCCAAAGAAAGGAAGTAAGGGAATACACCCCCACGTCCAATGGACGATGCCTATTGATTTGCATAAGCCTAGGATGCAACTTTCCCTAGATGGCCATATGTTTAAAGGCCTAATTGATACAGGGGCTGATATTACTGTAATCAGACAGGAATAAGCCTTGTCTCATTGGCACCATAAGCCTGGACCCCCGATACAAAGTGTTGGGGGCTTACAAGATACTTTACAGGTCCAACATCCCGTGGTCTGGACTGACCCAGACGGCAATACAGGAGCTATTAAACCGCTCCTAGCTGCAGGGCT
>NW_008348586.1:7922046-7926413 GCF_000622305.1 Nannospalax galili
TTACCTCTGGGACCATTACAACCCTCTGGCACTTTCCCTAGGGACCTTGGCCCCAACAAGATATGGCAAATGAATGTCATTCATTTTTCTCCTTTTGGCAAGCTCAAGTATATCCATCATATTATTGACACTTATTCCAATGTCCATTTGGCCTTGGTCTGCTCTGGTGAGATGGCTTCTCATGCCATAAGGACTGTCAAATATGCCATGGTCCTTATGGGAATTCCTTGGCAAATAATAACAGATAATGATCCTTGTTACATTTCTGCTACCTTCAGCCATTTTTGCTCTGACTGGAATATTAGGCCTATAACTGGTATCCCTTACAATCCTCAGGGTCAAGGGATTGTTGTACGTTCACACCAAACACTCATTAAACAAATACAAAAAATAGGAAAGACAATGGTAATGGACCCTGCTATAAGGATCCCAATTTTGTTGTACAACGAGCTCTATTTGTATTAAACTTTCTAAAATTTGACTCCAATGGCCTCCCACCAGCAATAAAGCATTGAGTGGCAGTCACTCAGCCCACTCCTGCTCCCATAGTGAGATGGAAGGACCCTCTCACAAGTGAATGGAAAGGTCCACACCTATTATTAACATGAGGGCGAGGCTATGCTTGTGTCTTTCCAGATAATCTTCCAGCCCCCATCTGGATCCCAGCCTGGAACATCAGAATTGCCTGCGATGGAAAACCTCCCTCCACAACCACCGACCCCGGAGATGGCAGACCCTGGAGGAAGCAGCGCACCTATGTGTGCCATCGTTACTGCTAACTCCTGATTTTTGGACCCTGCATTGTTAAGGGTCTTGATAATTTTGTTAAAACTCGTAGTTCTCTGGTTCAGTTAGCTGTTGCCCCACTTCCATATCTTGTCAGGCATGTCTCTGCAAACAAGGACCCACTGTTCCTTGCCCTTACCAACCTATAATAATAGAGATATGAAAATTAAGCTTGAGCATAGGTGTAAAATCTTACAGAACAAGCATGCAATGGACCTGAGATAATGGCCTGACTGCCAGAGCCACAGGAAATTCCTTGCGATATATACTCCTATTGGCAGACTGTGAGACCAATGCCTAGAACTTGCCACTCCCTAATCCCCATCATTACCCAGATGGGACGACCCCACTCCATCGACTTTTATTGAATTTTTAGCCCCTCAAGAGGACTTTGCATAGGCCAAAGCTTGATACACTGCCTCTCCCTCTGCCGGACCATACCAAGGGACTCACCATTTGAGGGCTGGTAGTCAATGATGGGTAAGATCCCGAGAGACGGGACAACCTAAGACAGGCACAGTCCATAATGCTGGGTGACTCTTGAGGTGGGGACAACAATGCCGAGGCAAAGATCCTCAACTACCACTGGTTGGCATGGAGTTGGCATAACCTGCTCTTAAGAAAGCTTGCCATCTTGAGGGAGGGGGCTCTGGATTCAATGACCCCCTGAGCCATTGTACTTTGCCTTAATGTATCTGGACTGATATCAGTATGCTATGTATTCTAAACTATACCTCACCTTTAAAAATAAAAAAATGGGGGGAGATGTGGGAGACTGGCTTGAGCCTAGGGTAAGAGTCTTATTGACAGATCATGAGACTGATGCCTAGAGATCACCACTCTCTAATCACCACCCTTGGATACCTCACCTTTAAAACTACTTGCTGTGCTGTGCACCACCCTTGGATACCTCACCTTTAAACTACTTGCTGTGCTGTGATTGGACCACTACGCCTATATAAGCTTGTGCCTTCCTGCAATAAACCAGACCTGTGTCACTGAACCTGGTCTCCTGTGTCTGAATGCAGCTCCGTTGACACAGTCTCCTCACCAGCCCTGAGGTCTGGACCAGATGACTGATCAGAGGAACTAAGAGAGCAGGAGAGCGGCCATAGCCAGAGGAGAACAGCCACAGCTAGCGACCACAAGAGCAACCACAGCTAGCAACCACAATTCTGTTGTTAAATATTTAACTTCAAAAATTTGATTATATTACCAGGTAAGGATAACATTCATTGTGTCTTTAAAAATGATGAAATTCTTGGAATAGTCCACAGTCAGTGGACTAACTGCAACACAACCAACTGAGATAATCAAATCCATATAGAAATGCAGACAGGATTAGAAGAGTAATGACATTTCTTACAAGAGAATTTTAGACAAAATTCCATAGATGAACAGTTCAAAGACATGACTCTGGAGAGCTGGTGTATTTAAAGTTCACCATTTTTAGGCTCAGTGTAAAATCAGAACAATTCAAACAACTTTGGGCAGAGAAAGTTATTCAAGTTATTGCTAGAGAAAAAAGAATGAATATTTAAGAATTATCATGGGTTAAATAGAACTTTATGGTTTTCTATAGAAAGATCAGGAGCTTGAAATGATATAAACAGTAATACAACCCATTGCTTTACAAAGTTCGCATTAGTGAAGATCATTTAACATGGTTTGGTAGAGGCATTTGAAAAAAAAAAAAACTTTTAGACAACATCTGACTTGACAATGAACTTTTAGTAAAATACGACACTACAAAAATGAGGTTCAGACTTCCAAGGACTATCCCCCGCCAAAAAAAACAAAGATGACCAAAAAGAACATGAAATGCTAGTCCTGGATCTGTGGATGCTGAGTGAGTAGGTGCCATCCCACTTCCTATGTGAATTTGTCCTTCATTCTGCAACACCTGAGGTGTTTCTTTTGTCCAAATTCCATCTCATTTGATTTCTGTCTGGAGGGTTCAATGCTTCTGGCTGTCACACTCATTACCATCAAAAGGTAGCCTCTACATTCTCTGCCACCTTTGGGCATGACAGGAAACATGTTTCCTGAAATGTCTCAAGTTTGAAAATAGTCACTTTCTACCTGTAAGTCACATGTTTTTTCCAGCCTGTGCTATTAATGACATCCAGGTATCTTTACCAACACTGAGTGTTTTGGTCCCTGTCCTGAGCACCATCTACAAAGCTACAAATGTTCAGACTGAGTTACTTCTGTTTATGCAAATCCTCAGAGAACATCTCTCCTAGGATTTTCTATCTGCTTTGAACAAATACCAGCCTTTGGTGATGAAGGTCCCTCAGCTTTGTTACCTATATTCATGACCGTGTGTTCAAATTAAGCTTGTTTCTTGGTCATATACTTGAATCCCTGCTGAGTGTTGCTAGACCTTAGGCTTTGTGTAGGTTCCGAGACGACCCTTAGCTTCTCTTATTGGACCCTGTGGTGAACACTTCAAAGACATTGATTCTTGGAGGCACTTGGTTTTTATGCATCTATTTAGCTTACATTTTTGTCTGAAACACACCACAGCTATTCATATTCCTGTCTCCTGCTTGGGAAACTTCAGATTTAATATACAAGCACTTAAATGAAGAGCTAAGAATAAGTTGGAAAAATTGAGCATTTTTCTACATTATTATTATTGTTGTTGTTGTTGTTCATTATAGTTTTAATTAAAACATAGCAAAAAGAAACATGTCTCTGTTTTTGGACATTATGTTGGATAGTAAAGTGAAATACAGACTAGAATAGATTCCTATGTCAGCATTGCCATGACCTAGCTGAATGACCTTGAAGAAGATATCTCATCTTTTCAGGTGTCTGTTTCTTCACCCATAAAATGAATTTCTTTCTCTTCTAATAGTCTATGAAGACATGGCACGGAAGTCAGAAGCTCCAGAGAAAGAGAGTGGCTTCAGTCCAGTGAGTGCAGGCAAGACTGAAACAGAGATCAAAAGATGTTAAAATGTCAAGAGGTAATGCCTTTATTTTCTCCTGGACAAGGTGTATTCATATATAATTTTTCTAAAACACAAAATTAGAGAAAATTGAAAGGGAGATAAAAATCCAAACTTTGGCTCTGCCAGGTATGGCTCTGAGTACTTCACACATCTTCTTATAATTAATACATCAACTATACAAGGAAGATGTCATTTCCATTGGTTTGATGTCAGGTCACTAGTAACAACTATCCATGTAGTATTTCAAGCCAAACCTTTCTGAATTAACTGACACTCAAGAAAGAAGCGAATGTTTTCCTAAGACACTGAGTTTTATATGTGATGAAGTCTGGAAACCTCCATAGTCCAATTGTCTTAGGAAAGACTGTAGAGTGGTATTTTTTTGTTTTGTTTTGTTTTCCCCAGTAGATGTCAAGAAACACATAACTTACATATTTGTACCAATTAGTACAATTGTGATTGAAAAAAAAATAGGCTGGAGAAAATGAAGGATTCTTCAGTGGGTAAAGCATTTGTGGAAATTGTGAGGACTGGAGTTTGGATTCTGCCCAAATAAATCCACGTGGGATAGCTGGGATTTTATTTATTTATTTATTTATTTATTTATTTATTTATTTATTT
>NW_008348586.1:7926617-7956712 GCF_000622305.1 Nannospalax galili
ATTTGGTCTTTTTTGAGACAGGGTCTCCCTGTAGCCCCAGTTGTCATGGGACTCACTATGTAGACCAGGCTAGCCTCGAATTCACGGAGATCCGCCTGCCTCTGCTTCTCAATTGCTGGGATCAAAGGCGCGTGCCACCATGCCTGGCTGATATCTGGGATTTTTAATCCGAGTGCTGCTGTGGGAGAAATCTAGGCAAAAACAGGAGGACTTCTAGAGCTCAAAGGCCACCTAGTCAGGTGTCAGGAGTGATGAAACAGCCAGAGATATTGTCTCAAAACAAGGTGAAAGGCACAGACCAGCATCTGAGGTTGTTCTCTGACTTCCATATGCACACTGAGTATATATGTGACCACATTCACATACTCAAATACATATACGCATCATACACACACATATACACGTACATATACACACAAACACACACACACATACACATACATAATGCCCAAGTCAGACTACTCTGCCATGGCCACTGGCAATATCATGACTTTGAAGCTATAATGCTTCAAAGTTTCCTTTAGGAAGAAGAGAATGACCTAGGTTGATTGGTTGAAAGTTGTATGCCCCAAAAGAAAAGCTATTTTACTTCCAAGAAGCATTGTGCATACCACCCTGCTATCTGAAGACTCCCATCTATAGAGTCAACATGTTTTGCTTCCTATTTATTCTTTGGCTTGCTGCTTTTTGTTCATACACACACTTTAAAAAAATAATTATAGAGTCAAAATGCTTTCTGTACACATAGAAAAATGATACTCAGTGAATGTTTTGGCAATGTATTCTACAAGAAAAGAAAATACACATTGAGTTGTTTGTGAAAGACTGCAGTGTCCTGCGTGATCTGCCCACTTTTCAGTGGTTTCAATGCCATTAACACTTGTTAATTCTCTGACGGCACTGATATTTCACTATGGCCACTCTCCCCAAGGGAAACCTCTAGAGTTTTAGGACTGGAAGTAACCTGAGGTACACTAGTCTGGGCTGGGATTATTATATTCAATGATGACCCAACAGAGGATTTTGACCTTAACAGTATCTTTACTTCTTCATTAGCATTTATAAAGTACCCAGCTTTAAATGATGGGAAGTATTTTAAGAATGAAAGTACAACACAATTCAAGGTAAGGGAAAGTATCAAAACAGTAATAGATAGCTTGAATCTCAGGAAGAAGCATATAGAAATTGTTAGGGATCTAGGAAAACCCTGTGTCTCTTGCAATTGTGGAATATATAGTCATTCTGTGAAACACTGTGGTGTTTCCTAACCCACACTTAGATAGATACATTGCAGACAAGACTGCTTTCTGTCTGTTTAGATTAAGGGTAGCTGTTCAGTATTCATTAAAGGTTTTGGCTGACCCATCATGTATTGTATCAATTAAATTATTATTCTCATTTGTCACCTCCCTGTAGCAAATAGCAACAATAATACCAACTGCTCTTGCTTTCGGTGAGTGTACACTGTTCTTTGATTGTTGGGTGTTCCAGTTGTTTGTCACAAAAACTATGTTGTACGTTTTTACTGTTCCCTCTGCCTAGCCCTCAGTATACACAAAATAGATGAACAATAAATCTTCATTGTAAACTTGAATTGGCATAGATAATCCAAGCTACAGATCCACAATGTAACAAGTACTTGTTATGAACTATGGAGACCCTAGAATGTTTTAGCATATAGTGTTGTTGGGTCACAGTTGGTCGGTACAGAAAGAGATATTACAAGTGGAAAGCTACTTTAGTAGAAGGATAAAATATTGGGAGTGAAATTTGGAAAAATATAGGAAGCTAACAAATGAACCTTGTTACAAAGTGGCAAATGCTTGGTACTCTGACCCTTCCTTGTGTTAAAATGGCAGAGGGAAACTATTCCTTATTAAACTTAACTATGGGATTTGGAAGTCCAAAGTTGAAAATACGAACTTGTAAATATAATATAGATATGCCAAATTATTATTAGAAACCAATGAACACAGAATAAAGGATTTGTAAATATAACTTGTAGGGAATGTATATAACATGTACATTCCAACATACACAAATTTAAAAGAAAAATATTTGAGTCACTTAAATATTTAGACATTTAAACAAAGTTTTACGATGAAGCCTGAGTTCTGAACACCATAATTAAGCTGCAACTTCAAGGAAAAGGAAGTCTACACTGTGATGTTCATGGCCTTTGTTAAGAACCATTGAAATCACTGGGATGATACAAATCTATCATTTAGGGTGGAAAAACAAACATCTTCAGAAATACCAAGGACAAGTATTAGCCAAACTGCCCTGAAAGTGACTAATCTCATAATCTTAGAAGCTAAGCAGGGTAGGACCTTCTTAGTTACTCAATGGGAAAGATTTGATACCACAGAACACGATTATCCAATATGTGCTTAACTGAGTTGGGGCACTGAAGGCAGATTGAGAATGTTACAGGATAACCGGATGAAATATTTATCCTCCACATGCTTAGGGATTCAACTTTGCACACTTAAAGTCATTGTAGATTTAGATTTGGATTTTTTGATACAGAGAAATGAGCATCTTAAAATTGTGATGAACCAAAGAATTTCATGTGCTGTCTTAAGGCCAACAGTCTAACGCTCTCCCCAACCTTGTTTCCAAAAAGTCTGACCTGGATTTCTCTGACCCAGGCCATCTGGCAGACACAGCTGGATATATCCTGGGCTGCCAAGCCCTGCCAAAATATTCATCTTAAATGATGAGCATTTCTCTGGGGTTTAAATATATGACAAGTAGCGAAGACGAGAGAAGCTGAGATTAGTCACTCACAAGGTATCAAGAAGGAGATGGATCCCAGACAGAGGACACAAAAATGCTTCAGCTAGCTATTGTGTTTAGGAAAAAAATATCAGAACATTAAACAATGAATTCTTGTTAGAAAAATAAACATATAGCATTACTGAGAAGTGCATTGCCGGTATTGTATAGTTCCAAGTTAATTTCACACTTGAGGAACGATGGTTTGGGACTCCAAGAAAGTTGAGTATGGAGAACTGGCATCAGAGGGCTTTCATGTCTCCACACCAAAGTTCCACAGACATACAGTCCAGGCATTGGGAGTAGATGAGAATCCTCTGCTGGCTCTGCCTACAAAGGCCTGGCCGATGTCAACATTCAGCTTTGTTCTAGTTAGTTATGTGACTGACTTAAAGACAGCTAGATATGGAGTCAGAAAGCTTGCAATCTGGAATGAATATCATCTACTCTGTGCAACACACACACACACACAGTTATTGCTTTGTTTTCTCATGGATAAAATGGGAAAATAATGATAAAGTACAATGCTTTTGAATTAAGGTGGCATATGTAGCGATTTCCCCTCCTTTATTGCTTTATACGACTCTTTCACACCAGTTCTAATTTTGAAGTAGAAGATTCATGTTTGGGCTGGGAATATATCTCAGTGATAGGTCATTTCCTAGCATATATCAAATTCTTGGCTTCATCCACAACACTGAACATGAAAAACATTTTCAAGTTTATGTTAGACCTGTATGTATGGATATTGATTTTATGGCTATACAATAAATTATTTACTCTAGTTTTCCACCAGTTAGCAAAGTATCCTAAACTGGTCTTCCTTGGGATTTAAGAACGAATTTCACAATATGTGTGTGTGTTCTGGGGTGCTTCACCAGAGAAGACCACACAAAGTTTTGCCAAATGAAAGTCTTTTACTAGCTGGCCAGTGACCATACAGGGTATTGGAACCCAAGTGCAGCCCTGAGACATTTCTAGGGTAAGATTTTAGATAGAGAAACCATAACTGGGGATGAAAAGTTTAAGTTCACAAGCCTATAGGTGGAGCCCCCTTAACACTTTCTACTCTGTTAAGCAACAATTACTATTTTGCAGAAGCATGACAAGCATAACCTACAGAAATCATAAATATGCAGTTAGCATGCCCACTTCAGGACATGCTGAACTGTTCCCATGACAACTGGAGTCCTTCTAATGTGTGTTTCCATATCCTGGGCCAACTGCCTGATAATTTCAGAGGATAGAGTCAGCCTAAACTTCAATATGGCACAGCTGTGGTCAAGAAGGTGCCATATCATGTGTGTGTGTGTGTGTGTGTGTGTGTGTGTGTGTGTGTGTGTGTGTGTGTAAGAGAGATTATCGTGAACATTTTCCAGGGAAGCAATTTGAAAATAATGTTCTAGTAATTAGTTTCTGAATTTGCAGGAACTGTGAGAATATCCTAGTGTGATCCATCGGTCTCCTCTTTCTGTTTACACCCTTTTTCCATTCTTGTCAGTAATAAGAAATTCTATTGACTCTGTTTGGTGACTTAGGCTTGTGGGTAGATCTTACAGTACAAGACAACCATTTAAGGATAACATTCTCTGTCTCCTTACATAATACTCCATGACCAAAAAACTTGAACTTGCCTCAAAGTCTCCTAATTCTTTGTTATAGTAGATTATTAATTTTGTACCTAGGATTAGGGTTTTGGGATAGATTATTTTAAAAGAATTCAGTATATCTTGTCATCATAGGCCTAAGAAAATCCACATGTGGCTGTCTTGCATATGTATTTCCTATAATGGTTAGCAAGAAGCCTGGAAATTTGGTACGTGAGGACATTGTCTTGTTGCCTCCTCTGTTTTCAGGCTTCTCACGTTGCCCCCAAGGCAAGCTGACAGGAAAGGAAAACAGAAAAACATAATACAAACCATTGAGTCAGTGTCCTAGCGGCTCACAGTGAGATCATGTTTCTGTCATTGGATGCGAGAGCTGGTTAGAACAAAAAAGGCAGATAAATTTCTGGCAAAAGAATATTATTTTGAGCTTGTAGGAAATAAGAAAGTCATTAGACCTTAAATATTGTGGGAGTTAGTAAAATTACTTGATACAGAATTACTAAGATCCATTGAAAAGGAAACAGGTAATTTACTATGTAGGGACACTCTGTGGAGTCACTGGACACATTTTGAGTGGGCAGTAAAGAACACAAAGTCCAAACTACTGCTCTTCTCTCCCTTAGAAGTTATTGCAAACTAAGTAGCTTTAAAAAATGCATTTCAGAGAAAAATAAATTTCCTTGGAAATAGCTAACAAAAAAGTTTAAAACTACAAGGTTCTCTGATAGAAATCTCAAGGCAAATCCTATGAATTCTGAGTGCAGTGACCCAGGGAGAGAGGCATGGTTAGATATTCGTGTTAGCATGTTATAAATAGTGCAGGCTGTCTTCACAATTATGGCTGTTTTAAAATATGCCCTTACTCTGCCATTATCTGCCTCGTTTTTAGCCCTCCATACTCTTTCCTTTAATTAAACACAAATGGAAGCTCTTATTTGTAAAAGAAATTAAGCTTCTAGACAATATCTGAAGAACAAGTTATCCACACCCAGATCTTCCTCTCTGTATAAACTTTGCATTTCTGTGTGTTTGCATATTTCATTTAAATGTTCTAGGAGTTTATCAATGGTTATTTTGGTACTTTTCCACAAATCTGCCAAATTTATTAAAAAAGAAAGTTAAAATTATGTTTCTTATATGACCGTCAAAACTGGAAAATAAATATTTGTGAATATTTATGAATTGTTGTGTTCCTTAGATTTAATGCCTTCAAAATATTGATTTTTGGTTTTAGATTTTATGTTGTTTACCATCATGGTTATGTTACTAAAAACATATTAGGTTTCCAGTACCTTGAGAAAGGTAGAGCTGACTAGGAGTCAGCCCATATTTTCACAGAGGTTTTAGGTAAAGGGATGTAACTCGAGGACAAACTCTTCCAACATGTCACTACTTCTTTCATTTCAGTCTGCTGTCCATTCCAATATAAAATGACTTAATCATCTCTTCTGCCCCCCACATTAGGAATGGTGCTCTGCACAGAGTATATGTTTAGTTATGTCTGTGATCTGGTAGTGTGAGAGCTGGTTCTACATCCACCTCCATGTACAAGGCACTGACAACATAAAGCAAACAGTGAAATACTCCCTGTGCTTATGTCATTCAAAGAGTTGAGAAAGGATGGATGCTAGACCATTGAACATTTGGTAGAAATCAGCTGTGAAGCATGTACTCTTGAATTTTTCTTTATTTGGCTTTTTTTTGAGCCATGATTAACTATTTGTTGTTGATCTGTCCACATTTTCTATTTCTTCATGAATCAGTTGAGGAGAGAATGTGTCTAGAAATTCATTTGTTTCCTAAGTTATTCAGAATGTTGATGAATCCTTATTCATGATTGCCCCTTATAATCCTTTTCTAAATGAAGCATCCATTGTAATGTCTTCTTTTTCATGTGTATTTGTTTCTTTTTTTCTACTAAATTTCAAGGGCTGGAAAAGTGGCTTGTGGTTAAGAGCACTGTCTGCCCTTGCGAAAGGACCGGAGTTTAGTTCCCAGCACCCAAATGGGGACTAACAACATCCATAACTCCAGTTCTGTGGTATCTGACATCCTTTTCTGACCTCCATGAACATTGCAGGAATGAGTGCACCTACATACATGCAAGCTAGTGATATATTCCTAAACATAAAATTAAAATAATAAACAAATCATAATTAATTTTTCTTCTTTTTCCCATTATTTTAGTTAAGAATTTATCAGTTTATTTTTTAACTATCTGAATCTTAGTTTACTTTTGTCTATACATTTCTTTTTGTCTGTTTATTTCTATCCTGATCTTCCTTCCTATATTTCTTTTTTGTGTTGATGTTTATTGTTATAAACTTACTTTTATACTCTGTTTGCTGCATCTCAAGGTTTTTGTACATTATGTTTAATTTTTGGCTCCTTTGGTTTCCTCTTTGACCCAGACCCAATTGTTGTTCAGGAGTTGATACTCAGTTTTTATGTACTTAGGATTGTTCCCTTGTCCTTGCTGATACTAATTTCTAGTTTTACTTCATTGATTAATGACATAAATGTAAAATTTGGAACTATAAAACACTAAGTAGAAAATATAAAGAAAGTTTCATTACTATTGACATTTGTAATAGTTTTTTAAGATATTATATAAGTAGATTGAGAAACAGAGTTGCAAGAAAACCTGTAAAACTATGTGAACTTAATGAGCATCTGCCAACCAGAGGAAAGTAATAAAAATGTAAAGAGTAGGCTTTGTGTTAAATTTACTTCAATGAAACAGTCAGGTTTGAATTAGGAGAAAATATTTATGACCACCTGATAAGGGGTCAAAATCATAAATCTATAAAATGCTCACAGGATGACTGCTTGAAAAGAGAGATTCAGCCTCATTTAAAGGAGAGACTCACTAAGCTAACCAGGCTTCAGTGAATGATCCCCCACAGAAGGGCATTTGGGGACACAGACATGACTCTATAGCCATTCATATATATATATATATATATATATATGTACAGAAATTTGAAGGTGGCTAGAAAGGGAGGTGCAGATATGGGAGATTTAAATATATGATCTCATTGAAAGTTGCACAAAGAACATGAAGAAACAAATTTTAAAAGAAGATATGAAAATGTCCAGTGTGTTTTTGTAAAGGTGCTCAGTCAATAATAAAAGTTAATGACCTCAATGAAATATTTAACCTCATGCATATTATGTTGGTTATTGCCAAAACGATGAAGCAAGTATTGATGAGTACATGGAGAAAAGGGCAATTTTAAACACCCTTATGAAAAAAAGCATGAACATTTGGCAACAAATCAAAAACAGAAGAATTATATAATACAGATAACCAAAATAAATGAAAGCAGCTTTTTGTAGTGATACCTGAACATTCTTCTCTCCTTTGGCATTATTCTCAATAGTGAAGATGAAGGAACCGTCTAAATTTCCACTGACAGAGGACTGAATATCAGAGTTGTGGCACACAGATGTAGCAGTAGAACAAGGCTCAAGCTTGGAGGAGGGGAGACTGCCATTTAAGCAGCCCAGATGAGTCTTTCAACAGTCACGTGACCAAAGCATTCTTTACTCAGAGCAGGAGATGGGCGAAAGGGGTGAGGAGTCAGAGGGTGGGCGAGGCTAGACAGCAAATGTGCTGTACAAGGACAATATTCATTCAGAGTTGCATATTAAAATTATAAAAAATAACAGGCTGGGTGTGGTGGTGCACGCCTTTAATCCCAACATTCGGGAGGCAGAGGCAGGCGGATCTCTGTGAGTTAAAGGCCAGCCTGGTTTATATAGTAAATTCCAGGACTTCTGGGGCTACAGGGACAGCCCTTCTCAAAAAGACAAAAAAAAAAAAAAAAAAAAAAAAAATGAGCATGGTATTCTTCATACCAACAAATGTGTAACTATAGAAGATGATCAAGATGTTTATTTCTTGATTGCTGACATAGTTTCACTGGGCAAATATGTAGCTAAACACCATGTTGTACATTTTAAATATATGGAGTAAAATCAATTTTGAAAAGATGAACATGGCAGAATCACTCAGCTCAGTGCAGATGGTGAGATGATTCATAAGTCAGAACAATGTAAGCTGTTTAAAAATAGGTCCTTAAAATATCACTGATAGTCTCCTGGAAGGTAATAATGTCCTCTGATCTGCATTCCATTAGCCTGTGTTTCTACACAAATCCTTGTCAATCATGCAAACATAGAAACAGCAGCCAGCATTTAAATAAAAAGTTCAGATTTCTGTTTATACTTCAGGGTTAGTAGCAGCTGACACTGTAATTTTTATTTATACATTTAAATTTTATATTTTAATGATGCTGCAGATTAAATCTCTTATGAACAGAGATACATGCATTCCAATGTCCTCACTTTTTTTCCATGTAAAAACAACTTGTGAATCATGGGTGTTTTCTTGTCCAGTTGTTTTCCCAGATGTGTTTGCTTTCATGAGAATGGGAAATCTTCCAAATGTTACAGTGTTTTAAGGGAGAAACCAACTCATAAAGACTCAGGAGGTATGTTAAAAATAGCTGACATGAAGCAAGGGAGGAAAGTCATTACTGTCAAATATCTTCCATGTACATCCTATAGACCCTGCACAGCTTTCTCAGAAGCGTGCTTCCCTATTCAAAGTGACATATCACTTCTCTTTGGTTTCTGATTATGCCACGTGAAGTTATGGCTGTAACAACTTTCCCCAGCAGCAGACAATGTGATGTGCTGACACCGTATTCATTTCCTCAGCAAGACTGGCCTCACCTCTTGGCATGCCCCAGCTTTACATTCTGTGGCTTTCCACATAGTGAGCATGACTTTGAGTTCAGTGATCCATGATGCCTTGTACAGGTCTTATCCTCCATGTTCTTCATTTCACAGTCAATAAATGAGTCCATATCAGTTAACTGATATCCAATTCATCCCTTATATATGTAACATGAACGCGGAAGGTATTTGTGAGGAGGGAGGGAGGAAGGGGCAGGATAGGAGAGAGTGAATGTCTTGCTCAACCGAGAAAATATTAATTAACCACACAAAAAGAAGACATGAGAGTAGGAGGAAAACATTGTAAAACAGGTTTCAGCAGGAGACAGAGGGAGATGAGAGAGTGATGTAGGCACAGTTCTGCAGCAAGCAATTAACACAGAAACCCTTAGCTGACCAAGTGTCCATAATATGTGATGGTGGGGTGCTCGCTCCTAAATGGGAGAGCAATATTACTCCCTTTGAGGCTTGTGGAACATCTTGGAAGGAGTCAGAAAAAATGCAAGAGCCAGAGGATGGGAAAATGTGAAGCAAAAAGGCTTCTTCTGGACAAAGCATCATCATTGCACTCGTAAACACTGCGGCTGTGGTTACTTGCACAACATTGGAACCACCAATATTTCATCATGGATGGGGTAACGGAAACTACGGTGTTCTGTAGGAATGACATAAAATAGACATAATCTGGACTAATGACTTTTAATTAACACTACCAAACTCACTACACCTTATGGTCTTGGGTCTTGTGACTTGGGCATCTAATCTTGTTTGCTACTCACCTCCCCCCCCCAATTAATGGATAAATGTGAGTATGCTTGAGAATTAATATATAAAAAGCACTGAAGGATAGTGTACTCATGTTCATTGAACATATGAAGACTGACTTTGTGTATGTAAGATATGGATAGTGTACTCATGTTCATTGAAAGTATGAAGACTGACTGTGTATATAAGATATTCTAGAATGAGGGATGAAAAAGGAAAAGCAAGATTATCTGATAAGGTAAGGGTGGATCCAAACTTGTGCTTCCCCAACTGAAGCTGGAGAAACCATATTGAATAAAATTATGGGTGGGGCCTGACTCTAGGATACAGTGCAAAAGAAAGATTTTCAGACACAATTCCAGCAGCACAGTTCCAGGGCACAGGCAGTTTCAAGAAGTAGCTGGGGAAACAGATGTCCTCCAAGTTCAGACACACTCTTAACAACTAATTTTTAAGAGTTAGGCTTTTTTATTCAGGTAATTGTAACGTTGGCAAAGTAGTGCTGCAAGGTTCTACACTTTCCAAAGGGGCTACAGGCAATTAGTGATTTTCAGGGGAGTGGGTGTCCTTCTCTTCAGTTGTGCAGCCTTGGATAAGTTGCTGGAGCTCCTGTAAATAAACTCCCACTCATGCTCAGGAAAGGAATCTAATTAAACTCACAAAAAGGAGACAAGTCAGCAGAGAGACTTATTGTGAAGAAGGTTTCAGCAAGAGAGGAAAGAGGATGAAAGAGAGGAACAGGGTGTAAGAATGAATAAAATTCAGCCAGGCAGCCTGGTAGCACATGCTTTTAGTCCAGGTGGATCTCTGTGAGTTCAAGGCCAGGCTGGTCTACGGAGTGAGTTCCAGGCCACCTGGGGCTACAGGGAGACCCTATCTCAAAACAGACAGAAAAAAAAAAAAAGAATACAATTTATCATAAATAACCACAAAATTTCAAACACTAACAATCATTTCAGAAATGTACATTAAATTCAAAGGAAAATAAATGAATGAAAAGCTCTCCAAAATGATGAAAAAACGTAAAAACTGATTTGAGAGGAAGTAGTAAATTTAAATATGTTTAAGATGATTTCACATAATATACTATTATCTCAGACACAAATAACAAAGCATAGAAATTTTGGACAGTATTTTTTTTTTTTCTGATGAAAGGAGGCTGAGAGGTCCATTTAAAAGATCCATTGTTACTGCATACATAAAACAGATTGTCTCACAATTTCTAAGTCTCAGACATACTTAGTATAATTTCTTCTTTTATTTAACTTTTACAAAAAACTTTATTGAGAATTTCATACATGCGTATATCCAACATTCCCCCCTCTCAAGAGGTACCCTAAAATCTTTTAAGGATTAGATACAAGCTCCCAAATATTTTCACATTTTTGGCCTTTGGAACAGAGTATGTTCCTAACAGGCCCAAGGACACTTTGACTTTTAGCCAAGAAACTGGCTACATTTCTTTGGGGTCTTTTTTATCCTAACTGCCTTGCCCGTTCCTGCCTCCTATTCTTATCATGCGATCCTCCGAAAGGGTTACCCAAATTGCTGATAGTAATAAGGATGCAGACTGCTCTGGTTTCTTTCATGCTGAACAGGGATGCAGGGTGTGGCAATTGGAGTACCCCTTCAAGTGGGTCTATCTAAAAGACTTCCAAATTTCTTAACTCTTGTCCCTAAGGGGATCTTTGACTAATCTAACAAATTTATTATAACGCTTTGATCATTTACTTCTTTTTATGTCTGTTTTTAAAGGTTTAATTTAATTATTTTCAATTATGTCTATGTGTGCAAATCCTTATTTAGTTAAGCGCATGTGCCTACAGTGCCCAAGGAGGGCCAAAAGAGGGCATTGGATCCCAAAGCAGCTGTAGTTACATGTGGTTCTGAGCTGCCCAACATGGATGCTAGGAACCACACTCTGGTCCTCTGCAAGTGTAGTATGTGCTTTTAAACACTGAGCCCTCACTCCATACCTACCACACTTTTAAATGATAGGAAATCAGTATTAGAATGATCTGTGCAACACTATATGTTTAAGAAGAAAATGCAGAGCCACTTTCAGTAATCTCATGGTTAGAAAATGGATCCAAGCCGGGTCTGGTGGTGCCCACCTGTAGCCCCAGCACTTGGGAGGCAGAGGCAGGCGGATCTCTGTGAATTGAAGGCCAGTCTGATCTACATAGTGAGTTCCAGGACAACTGGGGCTACAGGGAGACCCTGCTTCAAAAAAAAAAAAAAAAAAAAAGAGAAAGAAAATGGATCCAACAACATGAGATCATGAGATGTCTCAGCAGGTTAATGCACTTGCTGCGAAGCCTGACGACTTGAATTCAATCCCCAGGACCCACATGGTGGGAGGAGCGAATCAGCTCTCAAAAGTTTCCCTCTGACCTCTACACATACACAGTGGCATGCATTCATGCATGCATTTACATACACAGAAATAAATAATCATAGTTAAAAAATGAAAATGAGATTCATGTATTTAGCATGAAGCCAAATGGTCTTCCAAATATAAAGATTTATAGTTATTTACAGCTTATAACCAAGGGCATGTTGTTCCTATGCAAAAGAGCTGGATAGTTCTGTTAGAATCAAGCCTCGGGAAAACTAAAAATAAATACACAAAGTCTTAAACACAGGGATATGGATACAGAGCAAGAAATCTCTTTGGCTATTTTTATATACAAAATCCACTATTTTATTTTTGTGTGTAAATATGCTTGCTTTTTTATTATTTATTTTTTAAATTTTATTTATTTTTATCTATGTGTATGAGTGGCTTGTCTGCATATATGTATGCAAGTGCACCCATGTCATGAAATGCCTGCGGAGGCCAGAAGAGGACATCGGATGCCTGGAAATGGAGCTTCAGATTGTTGTTAGTCACCAGGTGGGTGCTGGGAACTTAGCCAAGGTCCTCTGCAAGAGCAGCCAGTGCTCAAAACTGCTGATTTATTTCTCCAGCCCCCCATATTGTTGACTCTTGATGGGGACTATGGAAAGCTCTTAGAGGTTTTAGTGTCAGCACAGAAACTGAGCATGAATGAGATTGGAAGAAGCAGAGTCTGCGGGTGACAGTGATTTGCTCTGTTGGAAAAGAAAGTAACAGGCAAGGACAACAACCAGAATAGCAATGAAGGACAATGTTCTCACATGCTGGGGAAACAGGATGCTTGATGGCATCAACTGGAGCTTTCCTGTAAGAGGCCCAGAGGCCATCCTTTCCCCAGCTTGAGTTGAGATCCCTTTGGCTGACTGGAAAGAAAAATTCAAAGCTGGAGGCAGGAAGCCAAATTAACAGAAATTGATAGCTAAAGAAAAAAATAAGGTAAATAAGGTACAAAGAGTTTATCAAGACAAGAGCAAACAAGAAGTGACCTGGTAAGAGCTTCAGGCACAGCTTTGAAGGGCTGCAACTCAGCTTTCCTAATGTTTCCAAAAGAACCAAGCTGTTCCGAAGCCTCAGATTTACTATTAAATTTTGTGTTGATTGATGTTTAGGAAGAGGAGAAGGCATCTGTATTAAGGAATCTTCAGAGTGTCAAGACCAAAAGAATGTGTATAAACGGATAGGAGCTTATTTTAAGAACGTGGCACATGTGATCGGAGATGCTGGCAATCCAGTGTCTTCAATAGAGAAGAAAGCTGCCATTTTTAAGGTCCTCAGCTGGCAGAAGTTCTCCCATGGGAAAGGTCAGTCTCTTCCTATTAGGACATTCAATAGATTGTAATCCCTATCCACAATGTTATCACTTCCCTTCTTATTATTTGTTTAGTTAGTTAGCTGCCTATTTATTTTTGAGACAGAGTGCCTCTAGATATCATTAACTTGCCTGGAACTCTGTATATAGATGAGACTGGCCTTGAATCTACCACGATCTTCTACTTGCTTCTGTTTTTCTGAATGGTATAAATACAGGCATGTATCACCATGTCCCACTACTCCGCTTTGTTCAAAGTCCAGTGGTTTAAATGTTAA
This sequence comes from Nannospalax galili, assembly GCF_000622305.1. NCBI lineage: Eukaryota > Metazoa > Chordata > Mammalia > Rodentia > Spalacidae > Nannospalax > Nannospalax galili. The sequence continues at coordinate 7,940,496 of NW_008348586.1, forward strand.
CATTAACCAATAAAATTACCTTCCACAGAGTACATAAAGAATGTCGAACCAAATACCTGGGCAATACGGCCTAGGCAAATTGATACACACAAATCATAGTATCTTAGATTATAACAATTGTCCTACCTCTGACAAGACTTGGACTTGGGAGCTGAAAAGATGGCTCAGTGGTTAAGAGCACTGACTGCTTTTGCAGAGATTCTCAGTACCCACATAGAGGTTAACAACCATCTGTAACTTCAATTTTAGGGAAATCAGATTCCCTCCTCTGACTTCTGTGGGTATTTCACAACACAGGTGCACATAGATACATGCAGGCAATATACTCATGCACATAAATTAAAAGTAATAAATAAAAATTTTAAAGCCTTGGACTTGGAAATACACCAGCTGTGTGCTTTTTGAGGTGGAGGCTCCTAACTTGTGAGTTGTAGTCTATGGCGTTTGCCTTTATATAACTTCTATAAAACTGCTTCTATTTGATGCCACCTGCCATTGCGATCTGCCATCTCCTCCTTCTCCTCTTCTTCACCCTCTTTCTTTTCTACGTCTACTCTCCTAATGTACACTCCCTTCACTCTAAGGTCTCTGCCCTTAAACACCGTTGCCTATCTCTCCTTTCTTCATTGCATTCAGTAGGAAAAGTTCCCATCTGGCTAATCCTCTTTACATGCCAATTGCTGCTGAATCTCCATTTCTAGCTCTGACATTTTCTAGCAGTTTCACCTGTCTCTTCAGCATTTTCCTTGAATAAAATAAAACTTATTATTGCCAAAACTAAAACTAATACCAACCATAAACTGTTTCTCCATCCACTCTGTGTCCATAAACAGAGCCAGTATTTACTATCCAAATAAATTAAAATAAATTCCTTGATGCATCATTTCTTTCAATCACCACCATAAACATCAAACATACTGTCATATGCATTTAATTTTACAAATCCCCCAAACACCTTGGATTTACTTCTCTGTGCAGTCACTACTATCATTCTGCGCATTTAACAATCGCCTCTAGTCTGGAATGCTGTACTGGCCTCTCTGGTTCTTGTGTTGTCCTAACATCTTCCGTATATAGTTTTCACTTGACATCAAAAGTGAATATTGCAAGCACACATACCACATTTAAAGCTTTGCCATGCACTGTCGTATTGATGATGCAGGTGTACAGCAGAATAGCCTTCTCAGAATGTTGTATGACTTCTCCTTATGAAGGTAGACATGAACTTTTCATAGATCTGAGCAATTGGGTGTCTGGGTATTTATCATGCAGAAGTGAAAGTAAATCACATAAGAAAATCTCTGCGTAAATGTGCTTATACTAGTCCAAACCTAGAAACAATATTAATGTCTTTTAACAGGTGAATTGATAGACATACTAAAATGCAAACATGTAATCGAAATCCATCCATCAGTAAAGGTAAGTAATTAATACATGCAACAAGTCAGATAGAGCTGGGAGGTAATAGAGTGACACTGTGTTTGATGTTAGAGTGCTAAATTTTTCAAGCCCACCAACCTTCCATCATCCATTTTTTGACTTGTATGTGAGTAAGGTGATAGAAAAATATTTTCTTTCAGGAAAGGTGAAAGTTCTAACACAAGGTCAGTGCTGAACTTGTGGGAACAGTCACCCTAGTCACCTTCCCTAAGCATAGTACAAGGCAAAGCCAGTCATCCTTCATTTTTAAGCCAGTTTTGGACTTTCTTGGGTATGTACTCTTCTGTCTCCTGAAAGACTGTTTTACGAGTGATAATCATTTTCATGTTGGGGCCAGGGAGATGGCTCAGCAGGTAAGAGCACTGACTGCTCTTGCAAAGGACCCAGCACCCACATGGTGGCTATGAACCATACTTAACTCCAGTTCCAGGCGAATCCGAAGCCCTCTTCTGAACTCCACAGCATTGCATGACACTGGTGCACTCACATACATGCAGGCAATACACTCATACACATAATATAGAAATAATAAATAAAATATTTTTTAAAAAGAAAAATATCATTGTCCATAGAAATGTCCTTTTAAAAGCATGGTAATGGTTGGAATGCCTGTACTACCTAGGAGTTCTGCATCATTGCATGATAGAGATATTTCTTTCCACTGGCTGCTCTTGCAGAGGACCTGGGTTCAAGTCCTAGTACCCACGTGGTGGCTAACAACCATCCATAACTTCAATTCCAGGGATTCAATGCCCTATTCTGATCTTCACAGGTATTGTACAATATGAATGCACTAACATACATATAGGCAATACACTCATACACATAAAATAAAAATTAACAAAATATTTTTTAAAAAGAAAAATATCATTTTCATTTCATTTTAGTAGTATGTGGCATTCAAGCCAAAATGTTCCATACTAACCAAATTTTCAGAGAAGGTATCAAATGAATTTCTGAATTATGACCATGGCAAAAAAACTTTATATTGAGTGGGAGAGTCAACTGTAAACAATGGAATATTATATGAATTTGTTGATATGCTATCATAGAAATAAAATTACCATAAGAATAACATCGGTAGTAGCAACTATAAAAAGATTAGTATGAAGGAATTCTTTGAGGTGATAATTGAATATTTCTATGTCTTGATTCTAGCACAGGCTCCATGAATGTATGTATGTGGTGTAATTACATTCATATACATTGTATATGTAAAACTGATAAATATCAAATCTGATATTTACTCTGCAGGACTGCATCAATGGCAGTTTTTCATTTGAATAATGTGTTTGTGTTATATGTTGTCAGTAGGGAAGCTGTTTGCAAGGTATATAAGAATACGTCTTCCACTATCTTCCTAAGTTCTTCTAACTTCTTAACAGCTGAAATATTAAAAAAATAAAATAAATCAAACCTATGAAACAATTATCCTGTTTTCTTATCTTATATAGTAAAAATCCAGAATACAACTTCCAATTCTTACATAATCTGTCATATCTCAGTCCTTCATCGAATCTCCTGCGATTTGTTCATTTTACACATCGAAGAGCCACATGCGTGCCCCTCTGATGGTTGGAACAAACCAAGCTTGTGCTATTTTAAACCTTTATGGTAGATATTTTTTCTGTCAGGCATGTTCTTTTATATTTTCATTATTTCCTTGGAGAGTAAAATTACTATTATTATATTAACTTCTGACCTTGTATAATAGGTCAAATTAATAAATAATAAATATTACATGGGGTAGCTCGTAGCTGGAGGCCTGACCTAGCCTTAGGAGGCAGAGAAGATGCTTATGAGGGATGGATACTTGAATAGACATGGGAAGACTAAGTGGGAAGTCCATGAGAAGAACCTTAGAAGACAGCTTCAGGGAGAATGGGAAGCATACATGGCCCTGTGACTGATGGGATGGTGCCATGAGAGGGAAGAGGACGGTAGTCAGTCAGAAGACAGCAATGCTGTGGTTTCCTTCCCTGTAGCCCCTAACAACAGTGCTTCTGGGGACGGGCAGGATGCCTCCCATTTGTTCCTACTGCCCCAAAACATTCTTTTTTGGGAAGGGAAGGAGCCTGCTGATTGATTCTCCGTGTTTAGGAGCATTTCCGAAGAATCAGGCAGAGATGGGTCAGTGTCTCTCGGGCTGCAGTAGTGACTGGGTCCTATAGTTCCATAAATTGCAGGACATAGCAGATAGCAATCATGTAGAGAGCCCAAGTAATTGAAAATTAAAATGACAGTAGAATTGGTACAAATTAGCCCAACACCTGAGAAATCATAGATATACTGCGATCCTACATTTGAACTTCCTTTGTCCTTTCTGTGTTCCTTATTAGAAGTATCAGTTTCTTTTTTCTTTTTTTTTTTGTCTTCAGTTCCCCTTATCTTTCCTCCCTTGCTTCTCCCTCTTCCTCCTGCCTCTTTTCTGTTTTCTGTAAAGGAAAGTCACAGGTACCTAATATTCCAGTGTCCATTGGGTACCTCATAGTCCCTGGTTTGATTTGACTATGACCTTAGGCATGATGGGCAGTTATTCTCTCCAAGACACCAAGTATCTTCTTTCCTGAAGCCATTCCTTGGAAATCTAAAACTATTGTCATCTTATCTGTCTTCACATCTTATCATTATGTGTCTTGGAAAACACCTATGTTCCAAAACCCTGCTTCTTTTGCCCTTTGAGCCTTAATTTCAATGGTGTGATGGTGTGCTGAAAACCAATGGACAAGAGAAGCTGTCCCATGTGCCCTTGTTCCAGACCCTCAAGTTCAGCAGGAGGAGCTGGCAAGAGGCCAAGGGTTCCCTGTAATCTGTAGGACATGTCTTCAGGTGATAGATCACTTCCACTATAAATTAAGAAGCACTGTACCTGCGGCCAATGACTTATTAAGAAGGATTTCAAGCAGTAAATCCTTCTTTCCACCATCTTCGGGGCAGTAATGACATTGCTTAAGTCATAGAGAAACACAGCTGTGGTAACACATGCCTGAGAAGCAAAATTTTACTCCCTAAAGCTCTGGCTGGGAGGACTCTGGGCATGGTCAATAACCTCAATCAGCAGCCACAACTTCTTCAGTTCATTTATCAGGGGATTTGGAGGAATCTGGGAGTGGGTCTAGACTTGAACCAATAACCTTAATGCGATCATTTGTAGAATGTGAAATGCGTAGGTTTTTGTCTTGTAAGATCTCATTTGCTCAGGAGGATATGTGCTACTGATACCAGAGGGAAGTGGAGAGAGAAAAAGGGAAGGGAGAAATAACTTCCGTCAAGTTTTTGCCTGTAACGGGGCATTGGTTAGGAAATACAGAGAAAGGGCTCTTTTAACAGGGGCAACTTGGAGTCTGGGCCTGAAGTAGTGATAATTCCACTTCACAAGACAAAACATGACATGAAACTGGAAAAGGAGCACGTCCCCAGTTCTTTGGGGCACTGTCATCCCTTCAAGATTTTGGAGCAGGAGAGCATGGTACCCCAGGTACAGGCAGTGATGTTCTCATGAAAATCAATTAGACAAGAGAAAGCAGAGCAGGAGAGATGCCTAGAAGAGACCCAGATGCTGGGAGATGGAGCCATCCTGGAGACTCTGAGATACTTGAGGGGCAGTGATGAGGAGCTTTATCTGTGTTATTCTCCTAAAATAGTAACAGTAACTTTAACAACAAGGATGGACTTTTGACTAAGGAACATAGGCTGAGAGTCCAAAGTTCTGGGTTTGGTTCCTGTGCTTACTGTTAATAAAATGCAAGCTTTAAAAGTTATAAGTTTCTCTTTGTGAACTGAAATATTTGAACTTAAAGATATGAATATTGAGGACTCAAGCTCACTAGATCTTTCAGTTCCAGGTCTCCATCTTTTTGTACCATGTCTGCTAAAGGACTCTTGGGAAATATGTGGAAAACACTCAAACCAAGTTGTTCCCACTCTTAACACTGCACACTTCCTTACAGACACTGAATGGAACCTGTGCTACCCTCTGGTCCCAAAGTTGTCCTGACCTGGCCTTTGTCCCTCTGTTCTGTTCCAATAGTCTCTCCTGAAGGTCCTCATGCTCCATCATCTGTACTTGACTCTCTCTCTCTCTTTCTCTTTCTCTCTCTCTCTCTCTCTCTCTCTCTCTCTCTGCCCTTCTCTTTTAATATTTTAAATGATTTGAACCTGAAGTTCTTTGAACTTGCTCTCTCGCTTCTGTGGAATAGTCTTCCCAAAATGATTGCCACAAAGAAGATGCCTTCTTTCATTTAGTTCAGATTTTTATCAGAGAGTCTGATCTACAAATTGGAAAGCCTCTGGGGACTTGCTGTCCCTCACACCTTTCTGTTTCTGTGTATTCATAGGTTCTTTTCCTCATGCAATCATTTTTCTTGTTTGATTATTTCCTTCTGACTCTTACTCATTAGAACTTAAATCTTTTGAAATCTGGAAACTTGGTTGTTTTACGCAGGACTTAGAATGCTGGCCAACGTATAATAAGTATCAAAATTCTAATAATTAATGTGTCAAATAAATGAATAAGCCAGCATCGTATTTATCAATGGGGCATGCTAATGTGCAGTAAGCAGTAGAATCTGAAAATATCTTAAAATTTTTTCTAAACTTTACCTGAAATTTGAGGCTGTACTATAATTTTTCTATGGCTGAGTAATGATACACATCAAGGATGCTTATCCATCCAGAGATCTGCTATGGGAAGGCTGAAAATGATAAGGAAAAGTTTGTAACTCACATGGGTAAGAGGATCATGTGCAGATCTCATCCAGGCCATGTGCAAGGCAGAGTAGTATTTTGCCCTCCTTTAATACAGTGAACATAGCATGTAGATGCTTACACTCTCTTTTCAAATGAGAGACTTGAAATTAGAAGCACTAAGTCTTCTGGCCAAGCCTTTCAGTCTATCCCAGACAGCCTTGAAGAAAACAAATGAGTCTAAGGCCTAAGCAATGACTGAAACTAAATCTTGAGGAACTTGAATTTGTCTTCTACTTCTGGCAGACAGCTAAGAAAAGAGAGGTGTTGTCATTTAGAGGACATATAAAATCACAGTCTTTGCCACTAATAGTCAATAAAATCTTCACAATGCATTTTCTGTGACTGTTCTGGACAAATTCCAGCTGGATCAATTAGCTTTAATGCCTTCAAATGTCTCGAGCATTTAAGGTGCTAGTGTACTCCAAGTGTCCATCTAATTTGTAGGACATTGCTGATGATGAGCTGTGAATGTCAACTACCTCCAAGTTTCAGAACAGAACACAGTGTAAGGGGAATGAAACAAAATAATCAACAAATTGTTTTGAGAATAAAGGATAGAAACTCTTGATGATGGAAAGGAAGGAGAAAAGGAGAGAAGTACAATAAAAAGAGAATCTGATGAGGAATAAAATGTAATCACTACAGTTAAAATGGAACCATTCATTAACAAATGTGTATTGCATCTGGGATGCTTATTATACTCTATGTCTAATTCTATGAATTTATGTGTTATTTCAACAGAACAATCTAATGAGATTGGTAATATTTTCAATTAGCATATGTAAAAACTGAGGCACTTCCTGTGGAAACAAAAGACTCTGGCTAACCAAAGTCATCCTAAGTAGAAAGAACACTGTTGGAGATATCACAGTACGTGACCTCAAATTATGGTACACAGCCATAGTGTCAAAGACAGCATGGCACTCACATATCAACAAAACATCTAAACCAAAGGAGCAGAGTAGACCCAGAAATAAATACATACATATCTGGCTACTTAATATTTGACAACACTGTCAAAAATATATTGGAAAAAGAGACAGCCTATTCAAAAATGGTACTGGCAAAACAGGTTATCCACATAGAGAAAAATGAAATTAGATCATTATCTCTTATTCTGCATAAAATCAATTCAAAATGAACAAGAAGCCTTATTTAAAACTTGAAGCATTAAACCTTCCAGAGAAAATTATAAGAAAAACACTTCATCCTGCAGGCACAGGCAAGAATTTTTTGAAACGGTCTGTAATACACAAGAAATAGCCGTAAAGATTGACAAATGGGCTTACATGAAATTAAAAGGTTTGACAGAGCAGAAGAAACTACTAGCAGATTGAACAGACAGCCTATGAAATGTGTAAAACCAGCATTACTCTAGAAAAGGGGATAATATTAAGAATATATAAAGAACTGAAAAACCAAACACCAAAAACAAAATCTTGCCAATCAAGAAATGGACTGATGAAGTGATCAAACAATTCTCAAAGGAAGAAATATAAATGGCCATAAATACTTTTCAAAGAGTTTAACATCCTTGGCTATTAAGGAAATGTAAATTGAAACTACTTTGAGAATCCACCTCACCCTAGGCAGAATGTCTATCATCAAGAAATGAAAACAAATGCCAGCAAAATATGCTTAGTGAGGAGAGGAGAACCCTTATTCACTGTCAATGGATTGTAAACGGGTTCAGCCATGAAGCAAATCAGTGTGGAGTTCTCTCAAGAATGCCCAAATTACCTCATGATCCAAGTCCACCACTTCATATGACTCTGTGTGTGTGTGTGTGTGTGTGTGTGTGTGTATGTGTGCGTGCATGTATGCACAGTATGTCTGTGTGTATTTGCACGTGGAGTGTGGATATCACTCACAAAACAGGAAAGAGGATCTCAGAAGGAGAAAAGCAGGGTTCTGGAAAGTTAGAGAGTGTATTAGAGCATATGTGACAAGATGGGGAAAGGAGGCAATTCAGAGTGTAAGGGCACAAGGGGCCAGGGAGGATTGGGAAGGATAGATGGAGAGAATAAAGAAAAAGTAATTAAAAATTCTATAATGAAACCTAATCATATGTGTGCTAATTTAAAGAACACATAGAAAAACAACGGAGGCAGAAAATTTGAGTGACTTGCTCAGGCTCACTGATGTATTCATTGGGTGCTCAAGAATGAGAAGTTCCATGCACTGCATTCAGACTAGCCTTATTTTTTTAAAGCAAAATGACATATATATGGATGGCATAGCTAATTTTAAAATCTGTACACCAGAGGTGGTAGCATTGGAGATAGTTGTATCAATAAAGTCAGCTATCTTCTAATACTTTTCATACTAAACTATCAATGATAAATGAGGTTTCATAAGAGGTGCATTTCATTGTGATACATAAAATGTTATTTACTATTTGAATGTAAGCACTGCAAAGTTTTCTGTAGATATTGAGTTGCTCAGAGTAGCTCTCCTTTTTTGGGCTAAAAATCAATAAGAAAGAGATGAAAAACCATCATTAATAGCAAACCTTCAGTTTAGAACCTTCAGCCTAGAATCCAGCTTTGACAAGAGGGCCTTTAAAACTTGTTTCTGCATGGCAAAATGAACTGAACTTTTACCTAGTGACGAGAGAGGGCATGGGAGATGGTGTACTTGATCAACCAGGTCTAACTTGCCACGCTGCTCACTGAATATGAGATAAACTAAAAAAAAAAAAAATCCCCTCAACATTCCTCTTCACGATAGTATTGATAACAATAATTGCAGAAGAACAGCCAAGTTCTCAGGGAACTGAAGTTTCCCGGTCCAGGTCTGAGTTTATTTCAGGTCAGAACTTACTCTGAATTTACTTCAGATCAGAGCTCGGGTCTTCACAATTCCCCTTTCTTTATTTTTTATAACATCAGATCAGGTTATAATTCTGGACAGAAAGACCGTGCCTGTCTTAGGTTGTCTTCTGCAAGAGCAAAGTCTTACCCGTCATTGGTACGCAGTTTCTATCAACTACGCCCTGTCTTAGGTTGACTTTCTCCCAGAAGATCTTACCCGTCATTGACTACCGGCCTTCATAAGCAGATTATCTAGTATTTTTAGTTTTTATTTTGTCATTATGATAATGTAAAGCAGTAATTAATGTTTTAGCAGATTGTCTATTAGTAAGGCAAGATACGACTCCAAGAACACATCGATACCCTACAAACACTATGTACAAAAGTATTATAAAAGTAACAGCTGAAGATCCAAGACTATGTGAAAAACTTGGCCACCATCCTCGAGGATCAAGACCAGAAAGGGTAGCAGCTAGGGTAGTTGCTACTTGATCAATAGAACATGGATATATAACTCTCTCTGTACTAGGATGCAAAGTCTGTTGTGTGCATGCCTGAGTGGCATAGCTAGGTCATATGGCAGTTATATCTCTAGTCTTTTGAGAATCCTCAAGTCTGGTTTCCAAAATGAATGCTCTAGTTTGCATTTCCAGCAAAAATGTATGATTTCCCCATTTGGACATCAGTGTCACACTCCCCTCACTAAGGCTCAGAGACCATAGTGGAAGAAGAGGTGGAAAGAGGTGAAGGACAATCACAAGGATCCTCCTAATAGCATAGCAGTTGCACATATGAACACACAGCAATTGGGACAGCATGCCCAAGACTAACTGAGGCTAAAGCATAATAAAATCCCAGCATGGACGGGGGAGTCAGCAGGGCTAAATCAGCCCTAAATCAGGAGCTATTGGGTATAGTCCCTCTTGGGACAGGATGAGTCATTTTTTTTGGTTCAACTACATTCTGGGCAAGTTTCACATTCAAGGGAATTTGGGTAATATATATTGTACTAAATAGGGGGGAAAAAGCAGGAAAGGAAGTTGGGTAGGCAGGAAGGTGGTAGATCTGGTTGACTGAGGGGAAAATATCAAAATGAATTGTACAAAGCTCTCACAAATGATCAAAATATTTATGCTTTAAAAATCACTTTTTATTTTTATTTTATGTATATGAGTGTATTGCCTCCATGTGTGTAAGTGCACTCATGTAATGCAATGCCCATGGAGGTCAGAAGAGGACATTGGATTCCCTGGAACTGGTGTTATAGACAGTTGCTAGCTTTCATGTGGGTGTTGGGGACTGAATCCAGTTCCTCTGCAAGAGTAGCCAATGCTCTTAACCATTGAGCCATCTCACCAGTCCCTAAAAATAATCATTTCTTAAAAGACAGTTCCTCTTTAACCATCTCCACACAGACATTTATTGTCATTTCTTGGGAATGTACTAAGACTATTTGTAATTTCATTTGGTATTCAGGTCTCTAAATATTTTTAAGTCTATTATGTCATTCCTTAGGAATTCACAAATTTTTTATTATTTTTAAATTATTCTTATGGTTAAGGCCAATTAGTCCCCTTTCAGTTTAAAATTGTCAAACACTTCTTCAAAAAGTAGTGTATAAATCTTAATGATTACTTTCGACAGGAAAAATGACTTCATATGACAACATGTGCATAGTCTAATGTGGATGATCCATAAATCTGTGGAAGTCTGTTTTGGTGTTTTAAGCTAAGAAAATGTTGAGACCCATTAACATTTCATTCTCTTTTCCATGGTTTATGTAGCAACTTCAATTAATCCATACTTGGGTATGTGTCTTCCAGATACTCAATTGAGCAGAGAAAGTGGGATGAGTGCTTTTTTTCCCTAAAAATGTAAGTTTTAAATACTTGTGTAATAAAAAATAATATGTTTAAAGCCATTTTGTTCATTAGTAACCTTTGTCTGTTATCATAATTAAATATTATGTTTATTAAGGCATATAATTGTCCAAAATAGTAGGTTTCATTGTGACATTTCATACATCTGTATTAGGTGTTCTGTATAGTAATAACTGACTTAGCAAACACTGCATCCTCGCTTCTTGGCATTTTAGCTAAAATGGAGTACAATCACTGCAACAGAGGGCTCTCTCTCTGTCTCTGTCTCTGTCTCTCTCTCTCAATGGCAGAGTGTAACAAGAAAGAAAATTTGGCAGGACTGGATGTAGTAACTGATAGACAGGAGCTCCTTGTGATAGCTAATCCTGGGTGTCAACTTGACTGGATCTGGGATTAACTGAAATGAGAGAGATCTTCTGAAGCTGGAAGATACACCCTAAACGTGGGTGTTACTGTCTGATGGCAGCCCGTATAAAAGGCCAAGGCAGAGGAGAATGCTGGGCTTCTTGCTGCTTGCCTTCTCTCTCGCTGGTGAGTTTGTCTTGCTACTGTAGACTGAAGACTAGCTGATCTTTTGGAATTTGTCAGACCTTCAGCGCCACATTGGGACTATTGAGACACCCAGCCTCGTAGACTGAGCAACTATGGATTCTCAGCCTCTCCAGGGTGGTGCAGCCATTGTTGGACTCCTCGGACTATCCTGTGAGCTAAGCTGATAAATCTCTATACATATATATTCATTCTACGGGTTCTGTGTCTTTGGAGAACCCTGACTAATACACTCCTCTTACCAAAGTGCATAAAAACTGAAAGATTCCAGTGTAAGAGTAATGCAGTTTTTGAGTAAATTAATATAAAACATTCATTCAAATATTTAATAAATATTCCTTAAATTAAACCAAAATCTTTATTGAACTCTTGAGAAATTATTAAGTAGTCCACAAAAATTGATATATCATACGTAACTCAGCATCAAGAGTAAAGGAGACATTTCAGGTATTCAAAGAAGCTTTTGTTTTCTTAAGTACTTACAGGACATAAGCGATGGTCTAGAGGACAAAGGCACTTGCCACCAAGCCTGATAACCTGATGGGATAACCTCCATCCCTAGCCACATATGGTGGATGGAGAGAATGGATTTCTGCAAGTTTTCCATTGACCATCATGACACATTTTCCACAACACAAAGTCAATCAATCAAATCAATCAATCAATCAACCAACCAACAAATAAAAATTTTAAAGTTCCTATAAAGGTAAAATTAAAACAATGCAATGGTTAGTGGTTCTCAGAGTGTTCTATGATAACAATATTCTTAATACAGAAAGTGTGTTGCAAGACAAAAAGAAGGGATAGAGTAGGTAATACATTTACACATGAAACACATCATATTTAGGTTACATAATAGACCATTGCAAGAAGTTGACAGAGGAGGGGAGGTGAAGGAGGAACATGAAGTGTCTGTCATCCTCAGCTTTCATGGCTCTAGTAAGTAGACTAGACATGAAATGAGCAGGGATATTTATTTATTTATTATTTTTATTTTATGTGTATGTCTGTATTGCCTATTGTGGAATCCCCTGGAACTGGAACTAGAGATAGTTGTTAGCTGCCATGTGGGTGCTGAGATTTGAAACTGGGTCTTCTTCAAGAACGGTCAGTGTTCTTAACTGAGGAACCATCTGTCCAGCCTGACAAAGCTGACGATTTTGTCTTATTTTAACCTTATGCTGGTGTTGTAGTGCTGTTTTCTTAGACTTCTTTTGGGTGGCTTTTCTGGGATATTTATTCATCCATTGTGCTCTCTCCTGGGAGTGTCTTTCTTCTGTTTAGGCTGCAGTATTCCGTTGAGTATTATCTTTAAAGCCAGTTTTATAGACATAAATTCCTTAAATCTCTTTTTATCATGGAAAGTTTTTTTTTCCTCCATCAATTAGTACTGCTTGGCTGGAATCTGTGTTCTTTCAAGACTTGTCAGGCATTGGTCCAAGCCCTTCTGTCTTTCATGGTCTCCTTAGAAGTCAGCTGTCATTCTGATGTATCTGCCTTTATATGTGAGTTTTTCTTATTTTCCCACAGGTTTCAACCTCTTTTGTTTTTCTATATATTTAGAGCCTTGACTATTATATGATATGGGGAGTTTCTTTTCTCGTCCTGTGTAATTGTTTTTCTGTATGCCTCTTGTAGCTTTCCTTAGATTTGGAAATTTTTCTACTATTTTTTTAAAAATCTTTTCCTACATTTGACCTTGGTTTTCTCTCCTTCGATGATTATGATTTGTGGGTTTGGTCCTTTTATAGTGTCCCAGAGGTCTTGCATATTCCATTCCTGACTAATTCAGATTTGATCTTTTCTTTGACTGAGCAATCTGTTTTCCCAAGCTTGTCTTCAAGATCTGATATTCCTTTTTTCCATTTCCTCTACTTCTTTTTTTGCTTCATTCTTGTATGTTTTTTGTTGAGATCCTGAGATTTTATTTCAATTTTTATTTCTGTTTGGCTTTTCTACAGAATTTCTGTCTCTTCACTAAATTCTAATTTCATGTTTTGAATTGCTCTAGTTATTGAATTCAACAGTTTGTGTTTTCATGTCTTCACATCTCTGAATTCCTTTAACATATTTAAAATTGTTCTTTAAAAATCATTGTCTTATGCATTCACTAGGTTGACATTCTCAGGAAACATTATGATGTGGGTGTTAATTTCTGTAGTAGACATATATTTTGATTATTCATGGTATTGTGTTTTTTTATGAGATGTTGGCATTTGGACTTATGTTATTTGTGGTGTTTTTTAGGGTAGGTAGATATCTTCGAGTGGTTATTTGTATTTTTGTTAGCTGTTTACCAAACTTTACAGGTTATGACCCAGATGAGTACTGATTGGGTATCAATTTGGGGGCCACATTTTGTTGGTGGGCAAATTGGGTGTAAGCAAAGGTCTTAGTTAAGCTAGGAATAGGTGCAACTTTTGAGTTGAGGTTCCAGAGTTGACTCCTCATGGTTCTGGTATAGCAGGGTGGGCTTGGTGGCTGTTAGGTGAATAAGTTGGCAGATTGATCAGGCTGGGTGATCTCACAGGTTGAGGTCCAAAAGAAAGGTATGCAGAGCAGATCTGAGTGAAACAGATCAGTTTTGTTTATGGTTGTGATACCTGGTAGGTGATCAGACTCCAGGATGGAGTCACGAACAAAAGAGTATTTGAGCAACACAAATTAGAATCAATAGGTCCTTAAAAATAAAAATAATAAAGTACATGAAGTGTGGAGGTTAGTAAGGTGGAGATGTAGATGGGGGGTGAATATAATAAAAATGTACTGTACGAAATTCTCAAAGATTCAATAAAATATTTTAAAAACTAAATGTCACTGTTTCAGTTTTCAGAAAAAAATAAAACATAAGAGATTTTATTTCTATTCTGAACTGTTAGGAGAAAGGGTTGCAGGCTGCAGTAGTTAGAGAGAGGGAGCGCCAGTGTCATTTGTACCTATAATTTAACATTCAAAGAAATAAAGATTATGCTTAAAAGGACCAAGTAATCTAAGAGTGCAATTGAAACTAACCTATCCTCTTACTTCTGGGACCACATGTTTGATTGATTAATTGCTGGAATAAGAAAAAGATGTGTTTCTTTCTGGTCCCCATCATGGACATTTTGCAGAATCTCATTTCTCATTTGTAAGGGCTTCTCTCTGGGACTTTTAAAAACCTCTGTTTCTACAGCAGAGGATTCCAATATGTGTTCAGATTCTCAACTACCAGGTCTTACCTTCCCCAAGTCCTCACAGGATACAGCAGGAACAATGAGTATTATTTTTGACAAGAACAAAATCAGCATTCCTTTCTAAGGATGTGAGTTTCACTGATCACCATAGTAACTAGATGAAATTATAATTTGTATAATACATTTTAAAATGATGTGGTACGAGGCCATTCCTGGGAAGAACAGAGGAAAGAAAGAGTTGACAAATATAAACATCTCAATCTTTAATGAAATAATGCGAATAAATAACTTGCAGAATAACTGTTGAATCATTAGGGGCTCATTTTGTACCAGATGAAATTAGATCCAGATATGTTTTTTGACTTTTCCAAGGTCACTCAGTGATGAAATCTGGAGCTTTACAACCTGTCTCCACAATTAAATGTTTTTTTTTTTTAAGGAAACATTTGTCACATAAAACAAGGGAAACTAATTGAATGACATATACCTATTTTTGGTTCTCAAAAATATACTGAGCAGCATCACATATTGTACCTTTATCCGGGTACAAATCTTCCAAAAGCCAATTCAGGTACAGGATTTAATTTGAGAGGTGGTTTTAAAACATCCTGGTGAATAAGTAGGGAAACATACGATAAGAAGGGGCTTAGGAGACTCCCTTATATTATTAGCAAGATAAGTACCATACAAGAAACCATACAAGTCTTAGCTACTCTAGAGAGTTCTTGAAGCCATTATGATACATATGTCTCAGAGTTTTTTACTCAAAGAATGAGAAAACACACATTACATATTACCAATCATTGGTCTTTTACATTTTTAAAATTTTATTTATATGACTGTTATGACTGCATATATGTAAGTGCACCCATGCTGTGCAAAAGCCACAGATGCCAAAACAGGGCATTGGATTCCTTGGAACTGGAGTAACAAACAGTTGTTAGTTACTGTGTGGGTGCTCAGAATTAAATCTGGGTCCTCTGGAAGAGCAATCAGTGCTCTTAACCATTGAGCCATTCATTCTCCAGCCCCTAATCATTGGTCTTTTGTGCAGGCTGCATCTAGATGGTACTTAGCATGTAGGAAGAGGAGACACATATACTGAAAGCTGGAAGATGCTGTAGTCTTGAGAATGCACATAAAATACATCACAGGGATCACTGCCCATGTCCTATGCTACACATCTCTGTATTAAGTTCAGTTTTCTACTTTCTGCCATGAGGGGGGGAGAGGGAGATGGAAAGGGGGGGAGGGGGGAAGAGGGAGATTGTTTTAGTGATTGCACTCCATCTTCACCAAAGGCACAGAACGGATGCTGCAATGTTTGCAAAGGCAGCCACTGCTGGACAAGATTCCTCTCTTCTGCCAATGCCTATAAAATACCTTTCAAATTCTAGATGTACATTTGCTACTGTAGAGTGACTGACTGACTGACTGACTGTTACATGAACAAGATCCCTGGTCATAAGAGTTGTCATCTATTTATTATACCCTGTCAAGCTCTGGTTTTGAAATTGCTCATTCAGTATAATTACTGATAGATGATAGATAGATGATAGATAGATAGATAGATAGATAGATAGATAGATAGATAGATAGATAGATAGATGATA
>NW_008348586.1:7956788-7968429 GCF_000622305.1 Nannospalax galili
AGGTAGATTATAGATAGAAAGATGATAGGTAGATAGATAGAATATTATATTATATTATATTGTATTGTATGAGGGGCAATAAGGGAAGGTGTAGATAATGGAGGGGATCTAAATACTTCAAATTATATTGTATGAAAATTGCAAAAATTCAAAAGAAGGAAAGAAGTTATAACAAAAATACTTATCAATGAATTATAGATATCTCTCTCTCTCGTAATACTAACAAGATTTAGTCATGATTATTGGGAGGATAACCATTTACAGAACAGCCGTTCCTATTGCCTGCTCATATAATGCCAAGGAGAATCCAAATGAATGACAGAATATATTTCCCTGGCCTTAGTAAGCATTTCCTTTGTCTTTTAGAACAGACAGTCAGTCTCACCTTCGTAAATCAGACTTAATGCAGCAGAAAGCAACGTCCATGAATGTATTAGTTGGAGTGATTACTTGGTCAGCTTTCTGGTTTCTCATTTATGCTTTACCTGTTAGAGAAATTACTAAGTATAAAACAATTTTTGTAGAGTACCACCTTAACCTCCAGACAGGTCGTTCCCTTATGGTGTCTGAGAAATGCTCTTCAATAATTCAGTAGCTGATAAGGCCTCAGAGAAGTGGTATAAGGTGACTGGATTCCACCGTCATCTGTGTTTTGTTATCCTTCCTTCAGAGGGATGTGGGTCTCCTGACAACACATAATGGGCAGCTGCGATTGCATATACACCTGACATGGCTCTGGCCATAGCAGACACTGTTTCATCCATTCATTAATTTAATTCTTACCACACACATTCATTCATTTGATTAAATATAACTTGTGTAGTGGACTTACGTGCAAATCTCAGCCTCAATGGAGTCTTCAGATCTGATTACTGGGCAAACACCAAAACATTAAGATGCTAAGTATCTCTAGAAACCTGGATGTTCCCAATGCTGACATTCACTTACAATCCATACCTCCACAGAGGTAGTGTTGATTAATTCCTCTTTTATTTATTCTATTGTTTTCACTTTGGAGCTTTTGGATTTTTGAGACAAAGTCAGGATAGCCTTGAACGCCCTCAATCCTTCTGTCTCAAGCTCCCACGTTCTGGGATTATAAGGGTGTACAACTACACCAAATTTGTGTAAATATTCTGACACCAGATTGCTTTAATTTATTTCTGAGAGTAACATAAGCAAGTAAATGTGATGCTTTTTTTTTCAGGTTTCTTTTGCAAAACAGTAATTTGTGGGTTTTGTCCCTGTTCTTATGTGTATTAGTAATTCATTCTTTTTATGAATATATAATTATCATTCCAACGTTAATGAACATTTATATTTCTAGTGTCTATATGTTGTACATAAACCTGTACTGAATTTTGTTAGGCTTACACTTGGTTCCCTTGGTTATAATCTCGATACAATCGCCATGTGTGAAGTAGGTGCATGCTTAATTTTAATATTTTTTTGCAATAGTTTTTTCAATAGTTGAAACAGTTTACATTCTCAACTGTCTTTCAAATTTCCAGTTACTTCCATTTCTGTCAGTATTGGCATGGTTAGTGTTTACTTTATTCATGTAGAGGTTTATGGTAACACTGTATCATGCTGATATTTACATTTGAGATGAACAGTGTTGGCAACATTTATTTCTTGATCTTTTTGAGATAAGGTCTGCCTATATCCCCAGCCTGCCTGGATCTCTCTATATAGACCAGGCTGGACTTGATCTCACAGAGATCCATCTGCCTCTACCTCCAAAATGCTAGGACTAAAGGCAGGCTCCACCATTTGAGGTAATGTTGGCAACTTTTGATATACTTATTAGCATTCATTTATTCTCATTTGTGAAAAGATAATTGTCAAATATTTTCACTTGTTTTAATAAGGGTTTTTTAATTATTGAAGTCTGAAGACTATGTATTCTTAATATAGGCACTGTTCAGATATATTTTGCAGTCAATTGTATTCTCTAGGCCTATGGAATGTTTTTATTTTAACATTCTTAAGAATGCATTTTGATAAACAAACATTCTCATCAAACAGGCCATATTAAATGTAAGTCCTGAAGTTCTACGTTCATGAAACCAGTCTGAGTTTGGGAAGTCACGAGCATGGTTAGGGAAAGTGATAAGACTGCGGGTGTAGAACAGCTGTACATATGGGCCTGAGGAATTCATACTTATTGAAGTGTAGCTTCGAGGAAGTGAAAGGCTGAGCTGGAGAAAGGGCTTCAGAGGTTAAGAATGCATACTGCTTTTCCAGAGGACCCAATTTTCATTCCCACCAACCACATTGGGCAGCTCACAACCATCTGTAACTCCAGCTCCAGAGAATCTGACACCTCTGGCCTCTGTGGGCACCTCTACTCGTGCACAAACGCCCAACACCGACCATCCCCAGACAGACAGACAGACAGACACAGAATCACAGACACAGATACAGAGACAGACAGATACACACACACACACACACACACAACTAAAAATAATAAAAAATAAATCTTTAAAAACATTTGAAAATTCAAAAAGGAAATGAAAATCAAACCCTAGGCTGTGTAAGCTTTTTAAACACATGATCCCTTTTCTGTCTCTTTTTCTATGTCTCCTTCTCTCTTTTTTTTTTTTGCCTTCTATGTTTTTTCTTAAGCAGGAATTACAGTAATACTGCTTTAAATCATACAAAGAACTAAGTTTTAGTTTTATTTCTCTATCTATTGGATGTCTTTGGAAAGAAGATACAGGGTTTCATGGGAATTCATGGTGGGTCTATTATGGTTTCGAATGAATGCAGATGTTGAGCACATTGTAAAGTGCTTATTGACTAATAGTCATCTTATCTTTCAGCAATGGTTCAACTCGTTAGCCAATGGAATGGATAAACTTTAATGTAATAGCTGGTACTTTCTGAGTATGTAAAATATGTTTGTGCAGTAGAAACTGTTCATTTGTTATATTTGTTTTGAGCATATTTTTAGCAAAATTGGATTGGCTAAATATTTCTATGAGGTATATTGTAATGAAAATAACTTTTATTTCAGCTATAAATAACTAATACTTTTTTCTTTTCTAATCATTATTATTATGCATCTAAAAGTAACCGGTGAGCTGTAGACCATAGAGACATTCTTTTGTGGTTTATGTTGTTTTAAATGGTTTGTAATTTTACTTGTGCCTTTAAGTCTAATTATTTCTAAAGTAAAATATGAATTTGAGTTTCTCTCATGTTTTTCATGGAAGAGTGTGTGCCATTTCTGAAATGGTTTTCCTTTCCATTTCCCATTAGCAACTTCATAAAACATCAAAGAGCTCTGTGATGTACATGCCCATTGCTGGACAACGACCTGTTCTCTTGATGTACTATTAATTTCCTCTCTAGTGTCCATACATAATGCTTATGCTCGCTGTGTGTTCAGTACTAAAAACATTTTTGCTTTTTCAAGATTTATTTACATGTTCTGGATCGAATGTATTTTCTAAATACTACAAAATACTCATTGCAGATTTTAATGAGGATTTTTATTAGCTCAATCTAAAAATAAAACCTTAAAACACTGAGCCAATATATAAGTACAGTCTCTATCTTCGTTTGTCAAGACACTTACAATTTTAAAGTAGCAATGTGTTAAAGAATTATGACCAAACTTCTTGGCAAATTTTTGCTAAAACTTTTTTAAGTGTTTTTATTCACATACTATCAAAATTGAGTTTTACCTTTCTTTCTAAATCCAATTATTAGGATAATGCATATGTATTGATTTTATTTAATAACATATATTAAAGTTGCCAAAAGGATAGTAAAGCTTTTATTAGTAGTAACACTAATATTCATTAGTATTTTTTTAAGCAATCAAGTTATTTGTATGTGAGAACAAGAATTATTTCATCCTTTCAGATTAGTATGCCTTTATTCTTTTTCGCTGCCTATAGGAAAATCTAAGCTCTCCAGAGTGTCATTGAGGAAAATGTGATAGGGAACATTATTTGTGCTATGTTTGCAATATTGTAGTGAAGTATGAGGTAGGTTATAAAATTCAACTAACATTTTGATAATTTTATATAAGTTTAATAATACATAGTATATTTCTGTTTTCTCCACTGATTATCATATTAGGCTTCCCCTATGTTATATATATATTTTAAAAATTCCCAAATAGTTAATATATTGTCTATTGAGGATCTTTAATGCTTGAGTATATATGGCAGATACACCAGATTTTTAAAACATCCATTCATCTCTAGATGAACATTTGATTTATTTTAGCTTTGCATGCCCAGAGAAAAGTGGCCAAGAATACTGGTGTCCTTCCCTTGTGTGGACACATTCCTTGAGTCACACTCTTGGGTCAATATATAGAGGTACAGCAGTGTGATCATATGATAGATACAGATTTAACTTTTAATAATCTTCCAAACTCTTGACAAGTGCTTATGCAATTTTATATTCTTACAAATGTATGTGGATTCCAGTTCTATCCTGTCATAGACTTGGAAATAGGCAGATACAATTACATATAATTATCATATGCAACATATTTCAAAGTATTTATGTACATATTACAGAATGGCTCCATATAGAAATTTTGTACAACCATAACCTCATATAATTGGCATGTTTATGCTGGGAACACTTGCCATCCAATTTTTTTGTGTCGTTTTCAAGAATATATCACCATTAACCGTAGCCAGCGTGGTGCACAACAGATCTCTTGAACTTACTTTTCCTATGTATCTGTAATTATATACACTTTATAAGCCCTACCCATGTTCCAGCTTCAAGGATTTAGCCTCTGGAATCCACTGCTGTATTTTTAACTTGCATGAAATTGACTTTTTTAAACTATATATGAATTACATCATACAGTACTTATTTTTGTGCCTGGCTTATTCTATTCGGTACAATGTCCTCTAAGTTCACCTACATCATCATGAAAGACAAGGTTTTCTTGTTTTTCATGGTCTAATACTCTTTTATTGCATTTGTACATGCATGACCATTTTCTGTATCAATTTTTCAGCTGATGGACACATAGGTTGATTCAATATATTGGCTGTCATGAATAATACTGAAATAAACATGGAAGTTATGATATTGTTTTGACATATTGACTTGTTATCTATCATAATAAATATGTGATGGAATTATTATTGTAACTTGCATTTTACTAATGACTAATAAAAATAATGTTTTTTTCTTGTATTTTATACTATCTGTACAGTTTGGTGAGATGACTGTTCAAATAGTTGTACTTTTCATTTAGTTTATTTTCTTATAATTGAGTTTTGATTTCTTTCCATAACCTGATTATAATTAATTTGTTTTTTAAAAGTGTGTGTACATAAGTATAATCTTTTCTTTTTAATAGAATTTTTATGAATTTGATACAATCTATTTTGATCATATTTAGAATCTTCCCATTATCTACACTCCTCTTAAATCTCCCCTGCTGGATTTCATGTACTGTGTCATATATGTTGAGGCCTGTGGAGCAAAATTTGTGTCCCCCAATGTCCTTCAGTGTGTGTCCATCCACTGCAGTCTGGTTATCCTATCTTGTGTCACACTTTATAGAAAATCAACTCTCTCTCCCCCAGCAGTTTCCTGTTGCTGATAGCTTCTACACTCAGTTTGAAGCTTCTTACCCACTTCCCACTTCTATGCTAGATTATTGTCTGATTTGAGCTTGCATGGGTCTTGTGCATACTGTTTCCATTGCTGTAAGTTATTATGCATAAATTCCCAGCTATCTAGAAAACTCTGTTTCATTGTTGTGGCCAACAACTGCATCTGGCTCACACAGTCTTTCCACTCCCACGTCCGTCCCCTAAGGTTCATGAGTCTTGGGTGAAGAGGTTTGATACAGGTATCCTATTCGGGGATATGCCTTATTCAGTCTCTTCTACTCTGAACTTTGGTCATTTGTGGCTTTCTGGGTTAATGACCATCTGTTGCATGAGGAATCTTCAATGTCGAAAGTTAAGAGATGCATTAATATTCTTTTCGCCTCGGTTCTGCTATGTTCCCTGAGACTTAGCTGGAGAGGTTACATTGTAGATGTGTCACTTAGGCCTGGGCACCTCACAGGCACTTCTTCTCTACATTTGACCAGTTGTGGAACTTTGTATAGTCTCCATTGGTTGTAAAAAGAAGCTTCTTTTTTGAGTGGTGAGAGCTACATTTGTCTGTAAATATAAGGATACCTTGTATCATTTACCTTTTTATTGTTGTAATAAAACAATGATCAAAAACAACTTGGGAATGAAACAGTTTACTTCACATTAGCTTACAGTTCATTATGAGGTAGGAACCAGGGTAGGAGCTCAGGGCAGAAGTGGAAGTACAGACCATGGAAGACCTGACCTGCTTCCCTGGACTGTGCTCAGCCCGCTTTCTTATATCGGCAAACCACTTGCCTAGAGGTGGCACCACCCACAGTGCACCGGACCCTCACATATTATTTAACACTCAAGAAAATGCCCTATAGACATGGGTGGCCAATACAATGGATGAAATTCCCCAATTTAGGTTCTCTGTACCCATTTGTATCATGTTGAGAACTGAAGCTATCCAACACCATTGACACCTTTTCAACTTGACACACAAACAGCAATATTAAATAACACAAACAAAAGTATTAAACCACAGCCTTTCCATTTCTTATTTCCAAGATATGATTTTAATATTGATATCACAATATAAAACAGTTCAACTTTAAAAGTCACACAGTCTTTAAAAGTTTCAAACACTTTAAAAGTTCAAAGTCTCTTAATGTTGGACTCCTTTAAAATACAGGACACATTGCACACTGTATTATTTCAAAAGGGAAGATCTACTTATACTTAAGAAAACTCCAAATCCAGCAATGTACCTTAATGTTGGGCATCTGGGATTCACTTACAATCTTCTTGGCACCAAAGGACTTGGGAAGCTCCATGTATTTGGCTCTGCCATCCATAGCACACACAGCTAGTTTCATTGGTTCAAACTGGCTCCACCCACAGCTGCTGTTGCCTTGGTTGTCATCCTATAGTTGTGGCATTTCCAATATGCTGGGATCTCTACTGAGACTGAGGCTGCATCTTCAAGATTGAGCTTTCCTGGCTTCTCAGGGTGCAAAGCCTCCAATTCTCTCCATGATCCCTTCTGTCCTTCAACACCAGTACCACCTGGGAGACGCTTACTCTGCCAAATTCTGCTGCCTGCTTGATGTTCAGCCTTGGTCCTCTCTGAGTTACAGACTTTGAGAGCTGACCCGAGGAGACACATTCCAGAAGATTTCACCTCTGGAATGCTCATCTGTTGTTACATTTGAAATTTCAACATCAGCTAATCAGCATCAATTACCTCAGTAAAGCAAAGATTTCACTTTAATGTTTCTGGTCTCAATCACAGCTGATTCTTCTGCTCTAGCCATTCAGAAACCAGAGTCTCAATTCAAAGTATTCCACAAATGGCCCTGACAGTCTTGACTTACCTTTAAATTTCACAAGCCATGATGCCACCATCTGCATTTCTCTTCAGCGTAAGTGTTCCAAGCTCCATAGAAACAGCTCACTAAACTCGAAAAATTCAATGGCTTTTTTAACCCAGAGTTCCAAATGCTTCCACAATTCTCCCAAAAAACAATATGCTCAGGTCTGTTACAGAAATTCCCAAAGATTCTGGCATCAATTTCTGTCTTAGTTTGCTACTTCATTGCTATATCAAAACAATCTGACTAATGCCAACTTGGAAAGGAAAGCATTTATTTCTCCTTCCTCTTACAGGGAAGGAGGGAAGAAGTTAAGGACAGGAAGTGAAGCACAGACCACTGAGGTATGCTGCTTGCTGGCTTGATCCCCAGGCCTGTGCTCAGTCTGCCTTCTAATACAGCACAGGACAACTCAGCCTGGGCTGGGCACTCCCATATCACTTGACAATCAAGAAAACATCCCATAGATATGGCCGCAGTTCAATTCATTTGAGGAAATTTCTCAGTTGAGGGTCCCTCTATGCAGGTATGTCAAGTTGATAACTGAAGGTCTCCAGCACATACATATTTGGAATCAGTAAGAACTTATGATACTCTAGGAATGTGACAAAAGTAGGGTTTTCTCTAAGATTTATGACCTCTCCAGCCAAGTGTTTGGAACTGTTTAGAGGACCACCCATGACTTCCCTCCCATTGAGTGAGTCTTAAAGTTGAATTGTTAACCACTGATCACCACCAAGGTAAGAGTGTCAATACTGTACCAGTAGAAATTGTTTGTTGGAATGGCCATTCTTGTGGTTTATAGACTTTACAACTGAGTAGAATCACTGATTAAATTTCTCTCATGGCAGTTGGCATAGTCTCTCCTGGTACTGTGGGAAGCCCAAGGATGAGGCTTCCAAATCAGTTCCAGCTCAATTGCTATAAGACCTGGGTCTGAAGTATGTGCTGTCTTCAACAATAGTGACTTACCTTCAAATTCTGGGAAGCAATGAAGGGCTGTGACAATAGCCTGTATTATTTTGGGAGTTACTTCGACTACCCTGACCAACAACTTGAAGAGAGTTTACTTTGCCTGATATTGCGTTTTTGTTATATAGCCTTCAGCTGTATACATACATACATACATACATACATACATACACACACAGACACATAGGCAAACACACATATGTACGTATATGTGTATGAAGTGTGATTTTCATAAGGCTTTTGAATTAATACATTTTCATCTGATTTTTCAGACCACATAAGCATTTTTTATCTCTTCCCTCTTTCCACGTGTATAAATCTCCCTATTTCCTCCCAAGTAAAAATACCCTGCATTTTCCCCCTTGATATCATTAGCCTCCTACTACCCCTCTCTCTAGAGTTCCTTATTCCCCTTTGCCTCTGAAGTTCCTTTCCATCTTCCTGGTTCCTATAGTTACATCACAATAATAAAGATAGTCACATCAATGTACTTGGAGCTAAGACTCACAAATGAGAGAGAATGTACATTGCTTTTTTTTCTGAGTTTGTGTTATTTCATGTAGTATAACATTTGTAGATCCTTTCATTCATCTGAAATTTTCATTTTGCTTTTCTTTACCACTGAGCAGAACTCCAGTGAGTAAATGTACTGTGTTTTCATTGTCCATTCATCAGTTGAGAGAAATTTAGGTTGTTTCCATTTCCTAGCAATTGTGAAAAAAAGCAGCAACGTAGCTGAGCAAGTATCTCTATAGGAGGTTTTTGATTGCTCTTATATTACAGAGTGGTATAACTGCATCAAATGGCACATTCATTTATAGTTTGTAAGGAGTTCTTCACACAGATTTCCACAGTGGTTGCACCAGTTTGCAATCCCACCAGCAGTGAATGAGGGTTTCCCTATCTCTGCATCATCACCGACATTTGGAGTCTTCTTTTCTCTTGATCTTAGCCATTCTTACAGGCGTAAGATGACATCTTAAACAGTTTTGATTTGTATTTTCCCAGTTATAAGGCTGTTTGACGCTTTTTAAACAATTTCTTAGTCATTTTTATTTACTTAAATTTACTTTTTAATCATTATATGCAAGAACAGCATATATAGTGTTACACTCTAGTAGCCATCTCCTGCTCTTGTTTGCTCCTTTTTCAGAGTCAGATTCTCTTACAGGATGAGATTTGAGCAAGAAGTAGTAGATGAGGAAAGAGCACGTGGCCATCCTGAAGAGCATCTTTCTCCGTAGCTTTCTTTTTTATTTTTTACTCTGACAAATATAATACATTTTTAGTGTGTTTGCTTTTAGACAAAGCAATCCTAACTCAGGAAACTTTGATGGTTAAGTAGTCCACTGCATAAAACTCACATTGGGGAAACTCAATTTCTTTTTCATTATAATTTCTAGTTACCACTCATAGTGACCTTCAACTTCAGCTTGCCTTCAAAACAAGGCTGCAGCACTTTTAAGAACTTTGTGCATCCATCATATCTTGCAATTATGCTTAAAAATTTGGGGATAAATGTCTGTTAATCACTTTTCAAAATTTTTTAATTTTTATTGCATTTTTGTGAGTTTGAAACAATTTCATTGGATGGTATTTGGATCTCTTCCCTAACCTTACTTCTCTCCACTCCACCACCCAACTCAATGTACTCTCTTAAAAATATAATATGGTCTCAAAGTAATTAAGACTATATATAAAAACCCACAGCCAGCATCACTCTAAATGAAGAAAAACTTGAAATATTCTCATTAAAATCATGAACCAAAAAAGGCTGCTTGTTAACTTTACCCCTTTTCAATATAGTGCTTGAAACTCCAGGTAGAGCAATAAGACAGGAGAATAAAATTAAAGGGGACTAATTGGAAAAGAAGAGACCTTATTTGTGGATTATATGATATTATACATAAGCCATCCCCAAAACTTCACTAGAAAACTTCTAAAATTATCAACACTGTCAGAAAAAAAGTGACAGATTACAAAACCTATTTATAAAAAAATCAGTAATTAGGGAAATGTAAATTAAAACTACTTTAAGAATGTAAATTAACTACTTTAAGATTTCATCTAATCCCAGTCAGAATGACTAAGATTAAGAGAACTAATGACATTTTTATTTCTTTTTGAGAGCTTTTTATTCGGATCCACAGTCTAATTTTTTAAGTTGGGTCATTTGTTTTCTTGATTTTTTGTACTTTCAGTCCCTTGTATATTCTGGATAGCAACTTCTCTCAGATATATAGCTGGCGAAGATTTTCTCCTATTCTGTGGGTTTCTTCTTCACTTGATTGTTTTCTTTGTTGTACTGAAGATTTTTAGTTTAATGAGGTCACATTGGTCAATGTTGACTTTAACTCCCAAAAAACTGAAGTCTAATTTAGAAAGTTTTTTTCTACACCTTTTTCTTACATGGTACTGCCTATGTTTTCTAACTGTTCAGGTGGTTCAGGTTTCAGATTGAGGTCTTTGATCCATTTATAGTTGACCTTTGTGCAGGGTGGTAAATGTGGAATTAAAAGTTCATCCTTCTACATGGCAAGATGCAGTTTTGCCAGCATCGTTTGCTGAAGATGTTATCTTTCCTCTAATTTACATTCTTGGCACCTTTGTCAAATGTCAGGGGGCTGATATTTCATGTACTCGTGTTTGAAGCTTTTATTTTGTTCCAATGAACTACATGTCTGTTTTGTGTCAGTCTTTGATCCATTTATAGTTGACCTTTGTGCAGGGTGGTAAATATGGAATTAAAAGTTCATCCTTCTACATGGCAAGATGCAGTTTTGCCAGCATAGTTTGCTGAAGATGTTATCTTTCCTCTAATTTACGTTCTTGGCACCTTTGTCAAATGTCAGGGGGCTGATATTTCATGTACCCGTGTTTGAAGCTTTTATTTTGTTCCAATGAACTACATGTCTGTTTTGTGTCAGTACCATGTTGTTTTTTATGACTATAGCTCTGTAATACAGTTTGAGATCTGGAATGGTAATCCCTCCGGCATTGATCTTTGTGCTCAAGATTTCTTTGGCTATCCAGTGTCTTTGTGATTCCGTACAAATTTTAGGATTTTATTTTCTAATTCTGCTAAAAATGTCATGGGAAGTCTGATTGGAATTGCACTGAATCTGTAGATTGCTTATGGTAGGATAGTCATTTTCACAATACTACTTCTACTAATCCATGAACATGAAAGGTCATCCGTTTCCTGGTGCTGTCCTC
>NW_008348586.1:7968771-8009461 GCF_000622305.1 Nannospalax galili
GCATATTTCATTCCTCTTTATTTTTGCCATGTTTCTTGTTTGAACAGCCCAGTTCTTCAACTTTGTTATATACTCTTGATATTCTCTTTTATTTGATTCATTCTGTTTGTGAGGCTTTCTCTTGTCATTTCAAGTTGATTTACTGAGTTTTTAAATTCCATTTTCATTTCAGCATGATTTTTCTTCAGTATTCCTATTTCTTCTGAATTCACTTATCAAATACTCAATTGTCTGTCTTTTCATGCATCAAAATGTTTGTATTTTCTTTAACTTTAGTCAGGAGTTTTTCCTATGATTTTTTATTTCTTTGAGTTGTTTGTTTCTATTTCTTAAAATCCTTTACTTCTTTTCCATATTTGATTGTTCTTTTGAATTCTGCATCCTGGGGTTCCTCTGTGTAGTTCTCATTAGAGAACACTTCTATAAAATTTGTAGGATTTCGTGGGAGCCCATTTTCTTGTTTTTTCACATTATTTGTGTTTTTGTGTTATGGTCTGGGCATATGTATTTCTTTTGTTGGTTATATGTATAATATGAAATTCTAGCACTGTTTCTGAGTTGCAATCTATTTCTATTTTATTGCTGATGTAGCTTCATTGCTTTCTGTTCAACTATGAATAGTTAGTTGGTCTCTTCTTCAGGGTCTTGTTTTGATTTTTTTAATTGGAAGGATGTGATTATTCCAGTCAGGCTAGTCTGGAGCTCTCCAACAACGTGAATGGGTTTAGTTCTGAAGCAGAAAGATGGCAGCCAACTAGATGGGTGTTGACTACCTCAGCATGGTAGATATGGGCCCTGGAGCAGGCCAAATGGGGCTGGTCCCAAAGCAGGCTGACAGTGAGTGACTGAGCAGCATCTGACTAACTTACCAGGCTATTTGGAAACTCTCTGGCTGGGCAAAAGAACCCAGTCTCAATTGATAATGTATGTATAATTTTTCAAATGTTTTCCTACAGTTTACAGGTTACTGCTCATTTTATTAATAGCATTATGTTCATTTATCCATTTAGTTTTGAGACAGGACTTTAATATATAGGCCAGGCTGTTCTCAAACTTCGTGTATGTAGTACAGGATGGCTTCTAACTCCTCAACTTCTTTCCTCAGAATTCCAAGTGCTGGGGTTTCAGGTCTGTCCCACCATGCTCAACTGTTAGCATGGTTTCTGTAGCATTTGAAAATTTTAAGGGCTATGTAGAGATACATAGATAGATAGATAGATAGATAGATAGATAGATAGATAATCATTGGCACATGCTATAAATTCAAAACCTTCTTATATAAATAACCTATTTCCTCTTAAAATTCTCCTTTAATGGTTTCTTATTTTCAAGTCCACATTTTTGCCTGATATTAACATAATCACAATACATTTCCTTATGTCGGTACTTATCTTTAATCTCTCCCTCTCTTTCTTTTTCTTTAAAATGCTGTTTTAAATTTAAACAGTTTTTTAAAACTATTTTTTTCCATTTTATTTATTTTTTATGTGTATGCATGTATTGCTTGCATGTAGGTAAGTGCACACCTGTCGTGCAATCCCGGGGAGGTCAGAAGAGGCTGTTGGATCCCCTGGGACTGGAGTTATGGACAGTTGTTAGCTGCCATGTGGGTGCTGGGATTCAAACCCAGGTCTTCTGCAAGAACAACCAGTGTTCTTAACTGCCGAGCCATCTCTCCTGCCCCTAAAGAATTTTATTTAAACAAAATATCTCTTTTAGGCCAGTAAACAAATAGAACATTAAAAATTCTTGAATATGTTAATGAAAGTGAGAAAGCTTTTAGTGAAGCATATTTTATGAAGGAAATTCCCAAATCCACATGAATGTGCTGGTGTTTTCTTCCTGAACATTTAAAAAAATAATGTCATTAATCACAAACAAAAACTTGTAAAGAATAATGAAAAAGGTCAAATTACTAAACGTTTTTTTCTGAGGCTAGTATAATTAGGATTCCAAATCTCAAAAGGCTGTTACTGGAAACTGCAGACTCGGCTGGATGTCCTAACTGATGTCAGAAGACAAGAACAAGGAGGGAAGGCTGAGCAGTCAAGACAGGAAAGACGGAGGTGGGAAAGACAAGCCATTCTCAAATGATCTGACTTTCATGCCAAGTACATCTCAAAACAATTTTTAAAAATAATCAAATTGAATAACTGAATTCAATCATGCCTTCTAAAACGTTTTCCATTTGCGATCCATTTTCACAGGAGAAATATTTATAAAGCCCCAGATATATGTCATATAAAGGATGTTCATAAACCAAATAGTTAGTGAAAATATACTGTAAAAGAATTTATTACCATATATATAATTTAACCATTTTAAGGAAGAAAGCGTCTGCTCATACTACAGAAGATGCATTTTTTAAAGTTTTGTACAAAGAATTAAATCTTGCAGCTATGTTTTGTACTGTAGCACATATAACATTTTCAACTTTGTTTTTAGAATTGTTTTATACTTTGACGTTATAATTGTCAGTGCTAAAAATGGCATTTACCATAAATACATGGTACAAAATGGCACACATATGTTTAAAGCCAGTTTGGAAATTGTCGGAAACTCTATCTTAATCCAAAGACAAAATCCATTTGATGATTCTTTATGAAACTCAAGTAGACAACCTAAACAGCAAGCTTTAACAAGTATTTCAACAGAATATAACCCAAAGATACACTAATTTAACACATGCTGAGCAATAATGATAGGAAAATAGATGTCTTAGTTTTACATAATATGGAAACATGTTTCTGTAAGAGAATACTTTGTGTGTTCAGTAAAAGCATTGCAGTTTGCAGTTTGTGGCAAAAAATAGTGTTAAATTTGAGCCAAGGTGTTTCAGGCAGTGTTAGTCATTACTGTGCAAGAGAGCAGGCAGCACACAAAGTGCACATAATGTGTTCAGAGCACAGGATGCAGTGAAGTCCTAAAATACAATTTGAGTGATCACTGTCAGAAGAACTTCAGGGTTATTATGCATTTTATTTTGGCTTTCATTTTGGTAATTTACATATTCAACTATCTTTTACTCTTTCCAATTTCTTGAAACCTCAATGTTCAATTATGAGATTCCATACAAGATTATGACTCACAGTTTAAGAATATGTAAATTAATGAGATTGCTAGAGTCGGTATTATTATACAAACACACATGATTATTCTACAGTCACACAATGAGAATTAAGAAATGCTCAATATCATTTTAAATAGCCTTTTTATTTACAAAAAGTTGTGAAGATATTCATATCACTTTCCACAGCTATATCTGTTATTATTATCTTACATTATAGTAGTATACTTATTAGAAGTAATAAACTCATATTGAAACAATCACGTTAACTAAGCTCTATGCCTTATTTAGATTTCTTGCTTTTTAAACCTTTTTACTTTTTCTGTTTTAGAACCTCATCCAGTGTACCATACTGCATTACATTTATTTGCCATTTTTCCTTAGAATTCTCTGTGCTGCAACAGTTTTTGACAATTGATAATCTTGCTGGTCAATTGGTCTACGAAAAACTGATCAACTGAGTTATTTCTTAGTTTTCTCATGGACAGATTACAGCAATAGGTTTCGAACAAGAAAAAGAGCATGTAGATTGTTTAAAATACTAGTCCTCTGAGCAAGCAGCAGCTGTCTTCTCAATTGCTTATGTTTGTTTGCGAGAGACCATCAGGAGTGAACTTGTTGGATGCCAGCAGCCTCTTACTCAGGCTCTATAAGTAAGCCTATTACTCATTGGTTCTGTGAAGGTTAGTTTTAAATGTCAACTTTATAAAGCTCTCATGTGGGGAGAGTGTCTTTATGATGACTTAACTAGATCACATTTGTCTGTGTGCATGTCTGTGGGGCCTGAAATTATTGTTATTTGATGTCAAAAGACCCAGCCCATTGTGGGTAGCACCATTCCCTAGGTAGGTGGTTGTGAACAGGGTAAGAACAGAAAGCTATCTGAGAGCAGGCAAGCAAGCAAGCAAATAATTATCTTCATATTAATTGTCTCTTTATTCTTGACTATGGAAATGATGCTTTAAATTCCTGCCTAGATTTCTCTGAATAACAGACTACAACCTGGAATTGTAAGTCAAGTAAATCATTTCTTTCCTTAAGTTGCTTTTTGTTAGGTAGAAGTCACAACAGAAAAGGGACTAGCACAGTTCCCCAGGGTGAACTTCTGTAGAATCATAGTTTGATTTGCCACCGAGGACTTAAAAGGAGAGGGTAGATGTTTGCTTGTGTTTTCCAAGAGAAAGAATTCTCCCAAGACAGATAAAATGTGATTCTTATCACCTTACGTCCAAAAGGCATACAATTCTCTCTCTCTCTCTCTCTCTCTCTCTCTCTCTCTCTCTCTCATCATCTATCTATGCCTCTATCTAATCTATCTAATCTATCAAGCTATGAGAAAATATAAATTCAAAGTTCTCTCTCTCTCTCTCTCTCTCTCTCTCCTTTTCTCTCTCTTCAGTCTGGTTTCTAACTTGCTATTCTCCTGCTGTAGCTCCCAAGCACCAGGATTACAAATACGTGGCACTAGGCATAGCTTGATTCACATGACTCATCACCATGGATGTGACACTAATCAGCTTACTCAAGCACTGCTTGACATGTATCTCATTGTAAAGTTGCTCTCTGCATTTATAAACTGTATGTTTTGTAAGATAATCACATGCAACACACTATTGAAGAGTGTGAAGTATATTTCACTTCTGTGAAAATAATGGGTGTACATAAATTACTTGGATCTTTTATTAGTAGATTTATCTTTTCTCTCTCATTATTTATTTATTCAACGATTTCTTTTGTGTTACACAGACTAGTGTATGTATTGAAAAGAAATATACCCTAATAATATTTTACTTTGTTGACCAAACTGTTCTACCTTCCTCCATTGGATACCATTCAGTTGCCTTCTGTTTTTTGTTTTCACTACTGTTGTTTTGTTCTCCTTTAGGAATTTATATTTTGTGATACCACAAGGTGACCTATCAATTTTAAGATCTGTGCTTCTCATCCTATCCTATAATAATTTTTTTCTATTTGAATCCATGGTTCTGTTAACTAGGGAAGGGTATTTGACACCAAGTTAAAGACTGTATGTTACTGCTGCTTATATATAGGTTTCTCAGCTGACAAGTAATGAAAAAAAATACTAACATGTACATACATACACATATATATTTCCATATGTAGCCATGTATGTTGATATTAGTCTTAACAGGAGCTCATACTGATGTCTCCAAGGCTAATCTATTACCATATAAATCATGAGCTCCTTCCCATCCTTATTTATAATCTCTCAGTTCAACACTAAAAAATGTGTTACTGTTACCTAAGACCAATCCACTTCTAATTGTCCAATTCCAGTAAACATGAATGGTGGTTATCAGAATAGATAACCAAGATCATGGGAAAGATTTTATCAGTTAGATGATAGTACTCAGGGCTTGGGTACACATTCTACTCAATTAAAAATGACTTAGACTGTTATCTTGATATCTATTTTTTTTTCCTTGAATATTTTATTAAGTTTTTGTGCATTTTGTATAATACATCTTAATCAATTTAGACCTCCCTCCCCATTCCCCATACACCCCCCACTAAATTTTGTGCATTCTGTCAAATATGTTCAGTTCTATCTGGGCAAGCATTTGTACACAGATGTCCCTCAGTGAAAGTTCATTCACTGGAGTCTAATCAGCTTATCTAGTGACAGTCCCTTAAAGAACTTCTGTGTTCCACAGTAATCATTTGCCTATGATAATTCCTTGGCTAGGATTGGGGTCTGCTGCCCATTTCCCCAGTTCTTTGCTGCGTTTTTGTCTGACTGAGTTGGCATGGATCTTGTGCATGCTGCCATCATCGTACGTTCATGAGGAAGTTCCCAGAAGACTACGAAGTTATTTGTTTTTTCACAGATTTATAAGAAAATTCAACTGCCTTATCACATTCCGTATTCCATCTTTGGGTTCTTCCATCTGCATAAATTTTTACATTAAAGACACATTAAAGTTTGTTTTGTGTTATAAAAAGGTATGTATTTTGACAAACACATGGTGTCACGTATCAAATATTACAAGACACTACAAATAGTTCCACTGCCTTTGGAAGTCCCCCAACATTAACTTTTTTGACTCTTCCTCAAGTTTCCATTTGCAAAAGCCCAATATTGATATTTTTGCCATAATTATAGTTTTGTCTTTTGTAAAATTGTTATGTTGAACTACATTGATTTTATGATGACATACTTTTCTCTTAGCAATATGTACATCTTAACTACATATGCCCTAGTAATGTTGTTATTTGAGTAGCATGGAAGAGATTATATTATTTATTGTAATTGCTTAGCAATATTCCATTTCATGAGTGTACAACAGTTTCTTTCCTTACTGAAAGACATTGGGAACATATTCCATTTCAACTCCACATTTTTATTAAAAGTGCAATCACCTAGGAACAGCCTACTCTACATGCACACGATTTCTACCTATATTGAAAACCATAATGCAAATTTGGAAGAAATTATTGAAGATGTAAAGAAAGTGAGGGCTAAGTCCCATTCATAGACTGGCAAACTCGAGGCTGTGAAGATGCTTAATCTTTCAAAATTAATCCATTACTTCAATACTGCTCAAAAAAAGAAAAAAATCCCAGAAGTTGTGCCAGAAATTGATTAGATCTTTGAAAAACTTTCACTGAAAGCATAACCAAGATAACCTTGAAGAACAAAGTTGATAGAGTTTCACTGCAAAAAAAAGTTTAAAAATAAAGTAAATAATATAGAATGATTTTGAAGGAAAGATAGAAAAGCTAAACCATGGAACAGAGTTATTTTCTGAAAGCTGACACAGAATTACTTGGTGTTATGACTTGAGTATGAAATGTCCCCCAAAGGTCCATATGTCGAAAAATTAATAAGCAGCTGGTGGTGTGGTTTTGGTAATTGGTGGGAAGTTTGGGAGTTGAGCCAGAACTAGAGGAATTGTATTATTGTCAGGGGGCTTTGTATTACCTGTGTTTGTTAGTTTTTTTTCAGTTTATTATTTATTTAATAACCACATACTTAGAAGAAGCATTTCATTACAACAGCATTGACATATTTAATAACAATTTTCTGAGCTAATATGCATCTTTTGCAAAATTGCTGTAAAATTTTAGGTTTACAGTTAAATTGTTACAGTTATACAATGTTTTACTCAGTATAAAAGCTATAAGATGTAAAATTAAATGAGGTTTTAACCTTTAAAAAAGATCTCCATTTCATTATTAAAATATACAGTTTCATACAGAAAAATTCATTTTCAGTGCAGTTGACATTAAGATGTTTGCACATGCGTTTCTAATCTCTATATATCTGATTATTATTTGTGTTTGTCAGCTTTAATTGCTGATTTGACACAATTATCTAGGATCGAAGTGTCAAGGAGGAATGATCTAGATTGGTGGGCTGAAGAGATAATTCAGTGGTTAAAAGCACTTACTGCTCTTGAAGATAATCCAGGGTCAATTCTCAGTAACCACATGACTGATTGCACTGACCTAGAACACCAGCTTCAGGGTGATCTGACATTTTCTTCTGGCCTCAGCAGGCTTCTGTGGTATATATTCATACACTCAGGTGGGCACGCACACAGAGCTCACGCGTGCACATGCACACACACACACACAATTTTTAAAAAATATTGTATTAGTCTGTCGGTAGTTTGTAGGGGATTTTCTTAACTTACACGAGAGGATCTGCCCAATGTGGCAGCCACCATTCCCTGGGGAGAGGATACTGAACTAGACAATGGTGTAGAAACTGAGTGAAACACTAGCACGCATTCTGTAATTCATTTTTCTCTGCTCTTGACTGTGGATGTGATGTGACTATTTCAAGTTTCTGCCACCTTGACTTCCCCACACGATGCACTGTAATCTGGAATTGTCAGTCAAATAAATCCTTTTTCCCAAAAGTTGTTTTTGTTAGGGTATTTTATCATGACAACAGAAAATGAAGACAAGACAGAAATTGGTGCTGGGAAGTGAGTTCAATGCTGTGATGTGTCTGACAATAAGGCTTTTACACCATGGGAACTGTTTTGTGGGATGAATGTGGAAAAGATTGGAATTATGCTTGCCAAGCTGTTGATTGCTGCGGGCATAGCTCAATAGGCAGTTGCTGTGGAAGGTTGAAAACCAAGAATTCTCAGAGATGTATAGACACTGGAGGGGACAGCTCATGAAGACTCAGAGAATAAAGACTTTACCATGAACTAGAATAACAGTCATTCCTGTGATTTTTCGGTCAAGCATCTGACTGTGTTCTGCCTGTCTCTTGAATTTCCCAAGAGTTTAGTGAGGTTAAGTGAGGTTAGTGAGCTTTAGTGATGGACTGGTTATTTGGCAGAGGAAGTTTCAGAACAAGAAACATTTGTGTTGGTGCTAAAAAAGCAACAGCTATAACTGATAAAGAGTGCAGTGCACTAGGAGAATGGAAAAAGTATCCTGAGGGCCAAACCCTCATCTTGGAGGCAGTTCTGTTTTATGAACATTTTTCTTCTAAAATATAAACACAAATCTTTAATTTTATGTAAAAAATGGCATATACTATTATAATGAGAATTAAGTAGCTTAAAATTTTAATATAATCAAGACAAAATGCATCTTGCAAACATAACGTTGAACAAAAAGAGCCAGATACAAAAGCTAATCTTTTGGGGATAGTGTCTAAGAAGACTGCCAGAGCGTAGTTTCTGGGTTTTATCAATTTCCTTTACCTTGATGGATTGCATTTAGTTTATAAAAAGTCAAAACACTGCATGTTTAAGAACTGTGCACTGCTCTGCAATCATATTTCCTGTCAAAACTGTGAAACAAAAAAAAGCCCTGTTTGTGTTGAACCGACCTTACAGTTGTGTGCTTGCCCTCTGCTGCCGCTGCGTTCGCCCAGCCAGCTGTCTCCCTGTCTAGTGCAGCTATTTGTCCTCTTCAGTGTTGGCACCTCCTCTTCAATGGCTCTGGTTTTTTACCTCATGTACCTTATCTTTTAGTTCTTCAAATCTTAATAAAGAAATTTGTACTCTCTCTAGTTGCTGTCATTCTGTTTCCTTTCCATGTATTACTCTGATCTCACTTGGTTCTTGTGTTTTCCTGCTCTATCTACATGAACAAGAACTTCTATACACCAACCACCCATATTTGTTCCCAAGTGATTCCATGATGTTTATAATCAGCTATGGAGTCATGGGCACTCATGTGGGAACAAAGAATTGGCTCATTCACATAAATGTCAAAGAATGCGTCTCCTAAGCAGCAAGAGGCACTCCATGCTCCATCACTAGCTTGTATATTCTACCTGTAGTCAGTCTGTCTGTCCTCAATTAACTCAAAGTCCTTTTGTTTGAGGGAGTGCGTCTGAATCCAGCTCACCACCTCCATATACTTGAGGATCTGAGGATTCATGTGGTGACAGACGAAAGATTTCTCATATGCTCCCCCAGGAAGGCATGACTTCATACTATTCAACATCACCACTGCTAACATAATCCATCTTATCCACACCATTTATTAATAATACAATGTGTAATCCCCAAATGCTTTGGATGATACTGTTCTGACTGAAAGTTATTTAAAAGCAGTCTTTAGGAAATAAAGTACCATAAATTATGCCTCCTTAGTTATTTTAATTTTCTTTTATTGCATCTTGGCAGAGCACAATAAACTTTCATTGAATAAAAGAAGATGTTATAAAGCAGAGATTAATTACTTCAATATTAAGAGATCTTGTTAGCTGTGCCTTTGGACTGAAGAACAGAAAACTCAGGCATATTGTGGGAAATAAAGGATTACCTGATCCACGCCCTAAACAAAATTTATGAACCTGTTGCAAAATTTTCCCTTTTTCTTTTCTACACATTTGCTTCAGATCTTCTAAAGTCAGAGACTCAACTCTTTGGCCACAGAGGAGACAGGAATCAGTGACCTTCTGCTAGTGGGTGATGTTATTCTAGAACTGAGAGGCTGCTCAAAAGGCTCTCACACCAAGCATCACTGACATGTTTTTGGAAGATACTCTGTCATCATTTTGCAAGGAAAGAGAAGTACTGAATATCTTTTTCAGTATACCCCTGACTTTACAAAGAAATCTGCATTGTTGTTCTTCAAATACCTTTATTAATCTGCATTCTCTTCTGAACTTTGTGAGATTCAGCATTGCCAGATGCAATAGAAGAATTAAGTACTCAGACACATTAGTTAGGTACTTGACCTCTGGAATCAAATTGGGCTTAATTGATAAATTAATTAATTAATTTGAGACAAAGTTTCATATATCCCCTACTGTCCTGAAATTTGCTACATAGCAAAGGGTGATCAGGAACTTTTTATCCTCCTGAGCCTACCTCCTGAGTTCTGGAATCGCAGGTGTGCATCAATATGCCCGATTTATATAGTGCTGGGGAATTGACTACAGGGCTCTGTGCATGAGAGCCAAGTACTTTACAGCTGAGCTGCACCTCTATTGTTCAAACTTGATTATTCTAAATATTTACTTATTTTTGTATGTATGTTTTCCCTGCATTCAGGTATGTATACAAAGTGTGTACTTGGTACCCGTGAAGACCCAAAGAGGGTGTAGGATTCCCAGGAACTGGAGTTAGTTACAAATGTTTGTGAGCTGACATGTGCTAGGACTCAACCTGGATTCTCTGCAAGAGCAGTAAGTGTTCTTAACTACCAAGTAGTCTTTCCAGCCCCATAGTTGGTTATTTTAAAACAATATTTTGCTATCTATTTAGCCATGTGGCCTCAGAAATTTGTCTTTCTGAACTTTGATATCTTAATTAGTAAGACTGATAAGTACACTCACAGCAGATATTACAAAAAATTGTTATGAGTCTTACATAGATTTTTAACATATATTCAAAACATGTTAGTGCTAATTAGCCTTATTGGCAAAGACAATACTGTATATTTGATCTTCCTTGATTTAGAAAGAATTCCTCTGTCACATATATGTTTAATTACATAGTCCTAGTAGTATAAACTTGCTTAATGATGAGCTAGCTGGTGGTGTTGGGAAAGGCTGACTGATAGATCAGAGTTCTCTCTGGATTTCGAACCAGTGAGAGAGATGGGCACATACAAGACAAGCCTATTCAGTTGATTTTCTCAAGTCATTAAGAAGGCTGAGAAATGCCACAAAAAGCTATCCAAATGCTGGCAAACTGGGGAAGCAAGGAACAGTTCAGTTCTGAAGGCCTTAGATCCAAGGAGGATGAACAGTGTAGCTATCAATTAAGGCCAAAACTCTGAGATACTGGAGCTGCTACTTCGAAGTCTGAAGTTTGAAATTTAAAAAACCTAGAGATTTGACGTTATGGACATAAGAAAAAGACAGACCATCGTCAGAACAAAGTAAAAGACAGACAAGACTGTCTTTCATTAGTGTTTTATTTTATTGTAGCTGTATCCTCATCCATTGAGTTTACATCTGCCCCCCACACACATTTTGTGAATGACAATCTGCCTTACTCAGCCCAATGAGGCGATTGCCAGTCCCTACAAGGAACTTCTTCAGAAACATAACCCAGAAACAGTGCTTTGCAACAATGTGAATGTCAGTTAATCCACACAGCACCTATTGTTATCAATCACTAAATTCTTGAGCTCATTTTTAAGTTGACATGTAATAGCTGTTTACCAAAATTGTTTCTTGTTTGTTGATGTAACCCCAAAACACACTGAAAGCCCTGCTTGCTAACTACCCAGGCAAACTAAACTAATTGAAAGTATAATTTAAGTACCTCTTTCCATCCCACCACCTGTTAAGAACAGAAGTGTTCTCCAAGACTTCTACATAGTGCCCAGGGACTTTTGAGATGGCATTACATTTGGTTCTGCATTATGAACCATTATATCATTGCTTTGTTTAAAAATACTTATTTTTGAATAGGCAATGTCACAATCACTTTGAAGTTC
Organism: Nannospalax galili; assembly: GCF_000622305.1. Classification (NCBI taxonomy): domain Eukaryota; kingdom Metazoa; phylum Chordata; class Mammalia; order Rodentia; family Spalacidae; genus Nannospalax; species Nannospalax galili. The sequence goes on from NW_008348586.1 coordinate 7,980,731, forward strand.
TTAAACTAATATATAAAAGCATAAAAATCACATAATAATGTAGTGACACATGGTGTCTCAATGTGAGTGTATGCTGTGTAATGTTTAAACCAATCTAAACATATTGATGTCCTTAAATATTATCCATTGTAGCCTTTTGAGGTCAGTAGTAAATGATTGGCATTTATATTTATAGTAACTGATTTTATAGCAGAACCTTAGAGCATTTCTTCTCTCTTTTTGCTTGTGCACCTTGTCCCTAACAGCTGCCATATCAAATGAAACTCAGTGCTTCCTTACCACCCTGGTCGGACTCAGAAGACTTTAGAGTTCCATCTGGACATTACGTGTCACGTGACTTTTACCACCTTTTTGGCTCTTCTGTCCTCTGCCTGTCAAATTTCTTTCTATCAACTTTGTTCTGGACTATTCCCAAGAACTCAAAGTCAGCTCTGTCTATGATGGGATTTCTCCTGTCTCATGTGTTACTCCTTTGGCACCAGTCTTTTCTTCCATCCATGATCAGTCTGACTTTTCAGTACAAATGGACAATTCCTGTTCTGAAAGAATGTCAAACATCAGCTTTTATGATAATTCCACCTTTCTCTGTGAAAACCTGTATTAAATCAAGATAAGTAACACACACACACACACACACAAAGGTGCACACACACACACAGGCGCACACGCACCCTAAAGATTGGAAAATAATCTTTTAAAATAAAAGACGCTAATTTTGCTTTGCTCTGTATTCTCAGTTATTAAAAGTGTTGTTCTCTTAAAACAATTTATTAATTCTGCATGATGCTAAATGGAATATCAAGAAAGCTTTTCGTGGAGCTGGATAAATGGTTACAAAATCCATATGGAAAATAATCACATGGAAATGCTAAGGAAAAACATAAAATGAAGAGCTGTCAAAGAGAATTACCTCAAACAGACATTTAAAAGAAACCTTCTGAATGAGAAGAGATTAGTTCTCACAGGGAAGAGGTTAGACACTGGAGAAGAATGGAAAGAATGAAAGGAGATAAACCTCCTCTACATAAACTCTACCATACAATTAGTGCAGTAACTCCAGTTAATGAATCAAAAGTCTTCTTCTCATGCAAGTATCAAAATATGATACACATAATTCTAAAGGAAAGTGAGTCTTCTATAGTTGAGATTAGGGAAAAGAACTCTAGATCATTCCAAGTATAGATTCAATAAAAGCAAAATTTGATAAACTTTATTATATAAAATTAAGAGCAAGTTTAACTGCAAAAGTTTTAAAAAAAAAAGTTTAAAGATAAATGCAAACTTAAGAGAACAGTATTTATAGCATATTAAAGAGAAAGGTAATTATCCTTAATAAAAATAACTGAAAATTGAAAAAGATCAGAAATTGTATAAAAATTAGTTAATAATGCAAATATCTAAATTCTAGATGTGAGCAGAAAATATGGCAGACATATATTAAGATTAACTTGAAATTTATGAGATTCTTAAAATGCAAATTAAAACTAAATTGAGATATAATTTCTCACCCACCACATTGGCAAAATTTTGAAAGATATTGCAGCTTGGGGAAAGAGATTTGGCAATATCTTATGAAACTACATATGAATTTTCATTTTCTCCAAGAATTGACTCTTCTAGGAATTCACACTGATGTTAGACTCCCAACAGCACAAAATTCATATGCAAACATTTCAACATTATTTATAATCACCAATTGCTGTGCACACACAGAAGACAAGAGACTGAAAAAAAACTCTGCTCTATTTATGAGACTATAATAAAAAATAATGAAAATTATGAAGTTAAAAAATAGAATTTCCAGCATTAAGAAATTTCTGAACACTAGAAATACAAATACATATGTGTATGATTCATAAAAATCAATGGATGTAACATTATGACCTGAGTGACATATGTACTTTGTATATGAATCAGTAAGTATATGTTTGTATATAACTAAATACAGAAAAGATAAATTAGTAAACAAAGAAGATAACTATACAGAGCTCAGAAGATGGGTAAGAAATAGGGAAGAAATAGGGAAAAGATTGATATTATATAATATAAAATGGGGGTATTTATACAGACGCATACCATAAGCATTCCTTTAGACTTACAGCAAGCAATATGCCAAAGCAACGAAAAGAAAAAGAAATAAAAGACCTACAAAATCCACAACAGGAAGTCACAAATCAAATCATACTCAAAAATGCAGATTGTGCTAGTTTTTATGAAAATAAACTGAACTAGTTCAGAACAAAATGGAACTTCCCCATCTTCTATGGGGAGAACCTTGAGGGTATTATGGTATGTGAATAGGCCAGCCACAAAGAGAAAACGGTGACATTAAGTGAGGTGCTTCATCAAAATCAGAGACGGAAAACAGAATAACTATGACTTTCAAGTGTTGATGAATGAAGTAGGCGTATGTTTTTATCTTATAGATAAAACAAGTTCTGGAGCTAGATGGTGGCTGTGTTCAAATCATTCATATACCAATGAACTATACAATTAAAATGGCTCACCTGGTCAATTTTGTTATGTGTGTTTTAATAAAACATAAAATAAATTGTGGATAAACAGGGTAGAGTGATGGCTATTATTGTTTATTCGCTTGACTGCATTTAGAATCACTATGGAAACAAGCTTCTCAGTGTGTCTATGAGGTTTTTTTCCAGGAAGTTTTATCTGAGGAGGAAAGATTCAGTCTGAATGTTGCATGATCCTGTAGGCCTGGGTCTCAGACTGAATAAAAAGCTGTGAGTACTAGAATTTAATATTCTCTGCTTCCTGACTATGGATGCATTTTTCTCCTGCTGCCAGGGCCATGCCTTTTCAGACATCATAGTGTATTCCTTTATCCATGAGCCTAAACCAACCCCTTGCTCTTTAAGCTCATTTTGTCCTGTGTACGGTCACAACAATGAGTAAAGTAACTGACACTGAAGAGGAATTATCTTTCACCACTTATCGAGGATGCTTTTCCCCACACTTTAGATAAGAATTACAGACATATAATTGTCTATTCCTTGTGTTTTAGTTTATGTTGTTCACAAAGCTTTTATTAGGCTTTTTTTTTGTCAAATTTACAGACAGTGTCAGTGTGATTATCTACATAAGACTAATGGTCTGTGGACAAAGTTGAGATTCATTTCCTATTTGACTGACTGAGAATGATGATACAGTATCATAAAAGAATCAGAAGAACTGTGGAGCATGTTCCAGCATCCCATTTGATCATTCAGCATCTTGGGAACCTTTGCTTTGTCTTATAGGCAAGGTGAAAACCCACATTCTCCTTAGCACAACGGAAGTATGAGGACAAAACAGGGGTTTTCACATTTACTCTGCCATGCCTGGCCTTTTGGGAAGAGTTTTATGATTATACAGTTAGGAGATGGTCTCTAAGATTTATAGTCATGAAGCACTGACCTATTGCATGGCATATGTGTATAGAAATGTGCCTTTCCTTTCTGTTTCCTATTCTTTTGTACAGCTTTAAATATACTGTTTTGAGAAAGAAAATAAAGCCCGAATTGATCAAAGTCTATTTATATTCCATGAGAGTTCATTTCTTTTGTCTTTTATTAATGTATATTTTGGTGAGTTTTGTGCATTAATATAATAGATTTTCATTTTATTTACCCCCTCTCTCATCTGTACCCCCCCCATACCACCCTACTGGATTTCCTGATTTCTGTCTTATATGTTAATGCCTATCCAGTCAAACATTTGCCCCAGATGTCCCTCAGTGCAAGTTCATCCACTGGAGTCTAGTCACTCTATTTAGAGTCTTTCACTTAAAGAAGATCAACTCTTCCTCACCCAGCAGTAATCAGTTGCCAATTGTTCCTTGACTTAGGTTGGGGCCTGCTGCTCATTTCCTCAGTTGTATGCTGTTTTTGTTGTTGTTGTTGTTGTTGTTGTTTTCTGAGTCAGCATGGGTCTTGTGCATACTGTCACTATTGTTGCAAGTTCATCTGAGCAAGTTCCCAGAGACCTAGAAGCCTTTGTTTACTTATGTTCACATACCAAACCTGGCTCTTAAAATCTTTTTGCCCCATAATCTGCAATGGTCCCTGAGCCATGGGTGGATGAGGTTTAATATAAGAGTACTATCCAGTAACATGCACTCAGCAGTCTCTTATTCTCTACATCTTGGCCTGTTGTGGCTTTCTGAGTGCATAGTACTCTGTTGCTTTAAGAAGTTTAGCTCGTGAGAGGGGAGGAACGTATTGGTATTCTTTCTAGCCCCTGTTCTGCTAAGTTCCATGAGCCTTAGGTGTAGAGGTTACACTGTAGATGTGTAACTTAGGGCTGGATATCTCTGTGTGTCAAGTTGTGGAACTTTATGATAATCTCCATCTTTTACATAAAGAAACTTCTTTGATGAATGGTAAATGGTATATTGTCTATAAATAAAAAGATCCATAGTTAGCATGCAGTAAGAAATTTCATTTGTTTAGAGATATGACAGAGATAAGATTTTCTTTTGCATCTATGAACTCTCCAGCCATGTGTATTCGGTTATGTTTACAGTGTCACCCATGACATCTCTCCCATTGAATTTAAGTTCAATTATAGCTTTTGATTTGCCCCTAGATAAAAAGTGTCACTATATGACTGCTATAGTTGTTCTGCTGGTCATTCTTATGCTTATTAGGCTTTAAAGCTGGAGTTGGACCATTGATTTATTTTCTCTCTTAGCAGCTTTCAGAGTATCCTCTAGAACCGTGGGAGGTAGTCTTCAAGTAGGAGACTTCCACATCAGTTCCAGCTCCAATACTCCAAGTCTGAAGTATAATCTTGTCTTCAGCAATGGGTCTTACCTTCACGTTTTGTGAGTTAATCAAGGGCTCCAGTTCCAGGGGATCCGACGGCCTCTTCTGTCCTCTGTGGGCATTGTTACAACACAGGTGCACTTACCTACATGGAGGCAATATACTAATACACATAAAATAAAAATAATAAAGTATTAAAAATCAAGGGCTGTGGCAACATCCTGTTGTATTTTGGGATTCTCTTATACAACCCTGTCCAACTACTCTAAAGTAGGTGTCTCCTGACTGACACTGTGTTTCTTGTTATATAGCCTTTCAGGTATATACATGCACTCATATTCAGATATTGTATGTATAATTTTCAGGAAGGGGGTTGAGTTAATACATTCCCTTCTGGGTTTTGACACCATGTAAGCTTTTACTCTCTCTCTGTCTCTCTCATTCATATATCTATATCTATATCATCTATATCTATATCTATATATATGTAGATATAGATATATCTTATCTGCCTCCCACTTCCCCAGTTAAAGTACCTCCATTTTCTCCTTTATAATACCTGTCTCCTATTCCCCCACACACACTTGAGTTCCTGCTTCCCCTTTACCTCCATTTTTCCTTGTGTGTCTTCCCTCCTCCCTTCACAGAGAGAGTTAATTTCAAGTTAATCATCCAATATTGGGTTAAAAACAGTATCTAACTCTCTTCACAGCATGTCCCGAGCCTTTAATTTAGCTAACCAAACTTTAAGCCCCAGTTTCCCAAACATGCATCCATGTTTAGTGTTTCCTGGCCCTTCATTTACCTTATTATATTCTGTGAATTCTGATCAAATTTAGTTCTAGTTTTCTATTCTCAAAATAAAAAAATAAGTATCTCTTTATTGTCATCCAAGAATTTCAATAAACTAAGGATTAAAAACTTGCAATATATATTCAGAAACAGACTTAAATACATAGACTTATTCAACTCTACTGTCCTGTATAGGCAGAAATCCAGGCAACATGAATCTCCAAGGTACAAAGGAACTTTTTATGGAGTTGGACTGAGATGGAAGTAGTGATATTTTTTTCCTGCTATATGACCTAAGAAACTATTAGGAGACAGATATGAACTCCCAATAATGCCACCACAACAATCAAACTAATGCTCATAAAATAAAGACAGTCCCTGCCTGAGGGTATTTAATGGGATTTTTAGTTTACAGTGGTACTCAACGAGGCTACATTCCCTTCTCTTTTTCACCTTCAGTACAACAGTCCATGAACAATATGATATATTCTTTAAATTTTACAAAATGAACACTTTGTTAGAAGGTTCGATCCAACTCTGGGATTATGTAATTGTTCCAAGCCTGTTTAAGGGAGGCTGAGCTCACCCATGGCATTTTGTAGATTAACTATATTAGAAGTACTTTCAGCATATTGGATAGGCTCACAGGATGTAATTTCATTGTATGTTAAGGAGCATCTATAATAAGTATCTGGGATGTCTTATGGGAAATTTGTTAAGTGAGGTAATAATTACATTTTATGATCATAACTATTATAAAGATGCTATAGAAATTACTTTCAAATTGCATTTGGAACTTTTAGAAATATCTTCAGATTTTCTGCATGTCTTTCAATGTAAAAATCACCATTATAGATTGCTATGAAGAGGTTCTTAAAGATAGAGAAGACTCAGATCTATTCCATGGATAATTTGAAATTCAGCATCTAATTTCAATAATATAGATCTATAATAAAACTTGTAGCGTTTCTCTGAAAGAGTTATCAAATTAAGGATTCTTACACTGTTATCAGTCAGATGACCTTCCTAGGAATATTCAACAATTTTTTTCACTATCAAAGAATACTGAGAAAAAAATTGAACTGTCCCACGAAAAGGATGCCCTACACAAATATAGCGCCTAAAGACACCGAAATTTGGATTATAAGGAACAAGAATACCATAAACTATAATGCCATTCATAGACTTGAATATTTCATAGACTTACCATTCATGTAGGCATGTCTTAGTCTGGTTTTTAAATCTTTACTGATATGGGCAGCCATTTACATGTATATATTACAAGCTAGAATCCACATATGAGGGAGAACATACAGTTTTTACCTTCCTGTGTTTGAGTCATCTCCCTCAATATGATACTTTCCAGAGCCATCCATTTTCTTGTAAATTTTGTATTTTAAGATTTGTGTGCTGGATAGCTTTAGTGTCAATTTGACACACCTGGGTTGAGGGAGCCACAATTGGGGAATTGCCTCTATTGGACTGGCCTGTGGCCATGTCTGAGGGGCATCTTCTTGATGACACACCCGGATAGAGGGAGCCTCAATTGGGGAATTGCCTCCACTGGACTGTGGCCATGTCCATGGGTCACCTTCTTGACTGTTGAGTGATGGGGGAGGGCCCAGCCCACTGTAGGGGTGCCACCCCTGGGCAGGTGGGCCTGTGTTGCATAAGAAAGCAGGCTGAGCAGGGACCAGGGGAGCAAATCAGTAAGCAGTGTTCCTCCATAGCCTGTGCTTCAGCTCCTGCCTCCAGGTTCCTGCCCTGAGTTCCTACCTTGGGTTCCTGGATGAACTGTGACCCGGGATATGTAAGCTAAATAAACCCTTTCCTCCACAAGTTGGTAGTGGTCAAAATAGTTTGTCACCGCAATGAAGAAACAAACTAAGACAATTTGTTTCCAGCTGAATAAAATTCCATGGTGTATTTGTAGCACAAATTAATTGTTCATTCATTTGTTGACTGGCATCTAGACGGGTTCTACTCTTTTTTACTGTCCTGAATAGTGTAGCAATAAATACGGATGTGCAAGTGTCTCTGTGGTATGATATGAAGTCCTTTGTGTGAATGCCCAGGAATGAAATAGCTAGATCATAATATAGTCATATTTTAAGATTTTAAGAAGCAAACAAACTGATTTGCTTAATGGTTATACTAGTTTGCATTCCCTGCAGCAGTAAATAAACATTCCACTTTGCCTAAATCTCGCTAGCATTTACTGTCAAATTTCTTGATGATAACCATTCTGACTGGGGCGAGGTAGTATCTCAGGATAGTTTTAATTTGTATTTTCCTAGGGATTGCCTAGGGATGTTGAACACTTTAAACATATTTATCAATTATTTGCATGTTTTTTGCATAGTATCTGCTACTTTTCTTAGTCCGTTGTTGGTTGGCAGTTTAGGGTTTGGGTGGTTTAATTTTTTATTATTTATACGTGACCCAAACTCTGAAGTGTGAAGATTTTTCTGCTGTCCTGAGGGCTGTCTTTTCACTCTACTGATATTTCCTTTTCTTGTTCAGAATTTTTTTGATTTTACATAGTCCCATTTTTTGATTCTGGAGACTATTTCCATGCCATTGGAGTCCTGTTCAGAAAGTTCTTGCCTACACATATATCTTGATGTATAATATGTACATTTTCCTCTAGAAGCTTCAATATTTGAAGGTTTAAATCTTGAGTTCAATTTGAAATGAGTTTTGTACATGATTAGGTAATGAATCTAATCTCATTTTTCTACAGGTGAATATCCAGTTCTGTCAGGAACATTTTTTGAAGAGGGTGCTTTTTCCCCCATTGTATGTTTTTGATACGTTTGTCAAAAACTATGTGGTCATAGCTGTATTAGTTATTGCTGGGTCCTCTATTCTGTTCCTTGCTCTACTTGTCTGTATGCCAGAACTGTGCTGTCTCTGTGACTATAGCTCTGTACCGTATTTGAGGTGAGATGTTCTTCCATCTGTGTTCTTTCTCTTTAGGATTGTTTTGACTATATGTAGCTCATTTTAGGGATCCAAGATTAGACTAACGTTAAAATAATATAATTCATGTTATGTTATGCAAAAAACACATTAGATATTTTTACCTAAATTTAATCATGATTTAAAGTACTAGACCTAAAACTGGCAATAGGGAGTTCCTTCACATGATATTGAGCAACTTTTCATAAACTTAATGGTGAAGCTTTTTTTAAAACTAGTTTTATTGAATATTTGCAAATTCCATACAATATATTTTGATCATATTTAGACCTCCACACTTATCTGTACCCCTTTATCACCCTACCTAATTTATATATACTTAATCCTGTATTCCTATGTGCCCGTCCACTGGGGCCTGGTTAGCCTACCCAGACTCACACCCTTAAAGAAGACTGACTTTCCTCCTCCCAACAGCTATTATTTGCCAATAGTTTCTCAGAAAGGGCTACTGTTTCTTATTTGCTTCCCCACTTTTAGCCTTTGATTTTTTTCTGGCTTGAGTTTATGTGGGACTTGTGCATGCTGTCGCCACTACTCTGAGATCATCTGAATAATTGCCCAGCGTGTCTGGAAAACTGCTTCCTTGTGGCACCCACCACTTCTGGCTCTTACTATCATTCTGACCCTCTTCTGCAATGATTCCCAAGCTTTGGGAGGCAGAAGTTTGATATACATAAAAAATCAATGCTGTCTTAACTTTAATTAGTGGAATTTTGGAATAGTACAGAATAAAGCAATGAGAAGAGAGGGAGGAGAGACGGAGTTCCTGATTGGTAATTAGAAAGTTAATTTGTCTTTATTAACAAAGCACATGATTGTGCAGTTGTGTTAGGAAATAGTTTGGCACTTTGTAAAGAGATGCATATGTTTCTATCAAATGATCCAGATAATCACCCAGTGATTACTGTAATCTGAGAAAACAGATACCCATGAAAAACACATGCATTAATGTTCTTAATAGCTATTCATGATAGGTAAATAGAAGGCGATGCATGTTTACTAGTAGCTGAATGTATATACAAAAATTTATGTACACAAGGTCTTTCCACCTGCTAATAATGAAGAAGGGATAAATGGAACATTCCTGAATGTGACTAGTATAATTTAGGGAACTATAGAAATTGGACGACTTCAGTAACATGACGTTAACTCCTTTTATTTAAATGCCTGTTTTATTTTGAATTATGAGTCAGTATGTCTGCTTGTGAGTACAAGTGACCATGGAGGCCACAGAGTATCTTAAATCTCTTGGAGCCTGAGTTACAGGCAATGGGGAGTCAACTCAGTGTGGACATTGGGAACCAGACTTGAGTCGTCATCAAGAGTAGAGCAGTATGAGCACTTCACCACTGGCCATCTCTCTAGCCTCTGTAATACTGAAAGTTATTGATAGTCTGAGAAAAGTCCATCCACAGAATCATTATGAAAAACTTGGTCCCCATTTGGTGGTGGATTAGGAAGTTTTGGAAACTTTAGAAGCTGGAGCATAGCTCTCTCTCTCTCTCTCTCTCTCTCTCTCTCTCTCTCTCTCCACCTACAAGAGAGTTTACCTACTAACTAAACATTTCATGACTTGCGATGAACAGAAACACTTCCAATGAGAGGAATATAAATCGGTAAGACTCCCTCACATGTCATTTATCACATCGGAGCTTAGACTAGTAATAAACTTTAGGACTGTGAAACAGTCTGTAGTGATGCCAATTTCCTTTGAAAATGTGAAAGAATCCATACTCGGAAGATGCCCTGTAAATTTAAGGAAAGAAATATGAAAGCCTACCCTATTTCCCAAGAATGTATTAAATATGTGAGGCTCCACAATGAAGAGGTATTTACTGGGGCAAAATGTGTGGAAGTTAGTTCTGCTAAATGTTTAGATCTTCGCTGTGGTCTCGCAGTTAAAAAAACCTTATGAAGGTAGGGAATGTTAGAAAGTCGTTTTTCATATGACCTGTTGTTTAGTAAACATGGTAATTCATACCACCCCCAAAAGGAAAATAAATCATTTACTGAAGGGTTTCAGCAGATCGTTGTACAAAGGATTCATGGAATAGGATTTCAAACCATTGCAACAAAGTTACTAAACAGTAATATTTAGAAAATAATATAATATACAAAATATTTGGTATATAAAGCGTTATAATACAAAAATAGTCACTCATAGGAGAAGAAAATCGATAATGAAGCATATTTGAAGATCGGCTTGAAAAATTATTAAAATTTATAAATGATACGAACATACAAATTCAAATAACTCAAGCAAAAACTAAACAGTACCAGAACACACACACTCACACACACACACACACACACACACACACACACATAGTGCAGACACTAGTTAATTATGCAAAGTGTTGAGGACCATATGAAAAGAACAATAGTAAAAGAATTTCAGGATGAAGAAAGGACATATTATCTTTAAAAACTCTTTTGCTAGATGTGTATGATGCATGTGTGTATATTGTGTGTGTATGATGATGTTCCTGTCTTATCTTTGCATGTAGATTCGTGTATGTGAATGCAGGTCTGCATGTGCCACAACACATGTATGGAGCCGAGAACAACCTTTGGTGTTTGCCCCATGTTCCATCTTGTTTGATACAGAAAGTCTGTGTTATCTACTGTTATGGAAGCCAGGTTCGCTGACCTGCAGACTTCTAGAGAGCCTCTTGTCTCTTTACATAGCACTGAACGAATGCTAGGATTCCAGATTATGGCTACTGCTCTTGGCTTCACATGGGTTTTAGAGATTCCACCTCAAGTCCTCAACCTTGTATAGCAACTGTTTACCCACTGAGCAGATCTACCAAGCTCAAGATGTATTATCTTCAAAGAAAGCACAATTAAATTAAATAAATTCTTCAATATATAGGTTCAGGCCCAGAAAATAACCTTTATTATATGAGTAATGAGAATATAAAAAGAACTTCTAAATTAGACGTAGACAGTAAGAAATAATTTCTAAAGGATATAGAGAGATCATTTGTTTTCAAATAATAGTTTTTATGATCTTAATAATAACAATTTTTAAGTAAACTGAAATTTCTCAGGAAGAAAGCAAACCCAAAGAAGAGAGATAGAACAGCAAAGATAGAAATTCAATTGCATTTAATATGTAACTAAAAATATAATAGATACAATATTTTGTGATATTCAAATCATATGTAAAATTATGATAGATACCACTAAGCGCGCAGACCACAGGAGGTTTGTACTGACTAAAAATTCTGAAGTTCTAACAGGAAAATCAAATGTTCAAAGTGATGGTTTCATTCTTCAACCAAGGACATATTTATTATTTTAATAAATCCAGTAAATTCATAAGTAATTGATATTTAGACTAGATAATTAAAAGTGATTAGTCTAAACAATGAAAAGAAAACCTATAAAGGCAACCAGAAAATATAGTAAATAGAATTTACTGTATAATAAGGAAGTATCCTCCATCAAATCGTTTTGGAAGAAAATGGCTATCCACATATAAACAAAAATGAATCAGACTTATTCATTACTCACAAAAATTAACTCAATTTGGACTAAAGACTTGAATGTAACATCCAAAACTGTTAAACAATTCTTGAGCAGAAATATGTAACAATGTTTGTCTTGTCAAGAGCTTATTTTTGAATATGATACCAATATAAAAAACAAAAAAGAAAAAAAAGCCCACAAGTGAAATATTTAAAACATCAATGAAATAGATGCAGACAGTGGAATGGTGGTGACCAGAGACGGAGGTGTGGACTACAGTGATCAGTGCTTAAGTTAAGGTTAGATAGGTAGATTAACAAGTTCTGGTGTGCTGCTGCACAGCAGAGTGACTATGGAAAATTTGTAGTAAATACATTAAAAAGCTAGAAGATGGGTATTTAAAAAGCTTTAATCAAAAGGAAATGATAAATTTTTCAGTAAATTTGTTTAAAATGATTTAATAATCCCATACTATATATACCTTTTAAAACACTGCATGTTATTTCATTAGTAAGTACTTTATATGTTTTGAATTATATTAGTTTTAAAAGTAAATTTAAATAATAATCACATTAATAGAAACACTCAGTAGAATGATGGTTGCTGGAGTTGTAAGGCTAAGCTGCCTAAATTCCATTCATGCAAGATTAATAAGTCCGGTCAATGAGCTATAAAAATGATATATCTATTTTTTTAAACTGTATTTTACTTTTTGAGAATTTCATACATGAGTACCATATTTGCATTATCTCTGGAGAAAACTGATTCTAACTTCCTCAGCATCCATTGATTGCCTGTAGCTCTTCATTTAGAAGTGGAACCCAATGAAAGTCCCCCCATGCACCTTGGCATGTCAACTGATTTTGTCATTCATTATGCAGATCTGTTTAGACTGCCATTCTTTGGAGATTTCATGGATGTAGCTTCCCTATCATGTCTAGAATACATTAGCTAGCCTCAGGTATCTTGTCTGTCTGTCACAATCTCTCCACACCTACCGTGATGTTCCCTGAACCTTCGGTGTGGAGGTTGTATTGTGGATGTATCAGTTATGGCTAGACACCTCATATTCACTTACTCTGTGTTTGACCAGCTGAGGAACTTTGTAATAGTCTCCATCTTTCACGAAAAAAAAGGAGTGTCATTGATAAATGGTGAAAAGTACACTTGCCTGTAAATATAAGGATATGCATTTAGAATATAGTAAGAAATTACTTTGGTCTTGGAAAGGGACAGAAATAGGTTCTTCTCTGGGTCTATAATTGCTGGAACCATTTGTACTTCACTATGTTTACAGCACTATGCATGAGTTCCCTCCTACTGGGTAGATTTTAAGTCCAATTGAACAGCTGTTTACCCCTAAGATAAAAGTGCCTCTGTGATACAAATTCAGATAATTTTCTGGGTTGGTCATTGCTGTGGTAGGTAGGATTTGAAGCTGGGCCAGACCATTGATTGTTTCCTCCCCTGCCAGCTTGCATAGTATGATCTTATATCATCATAGCTAATCTCCAAGAAAGAGGCTTCCAGGGCTGTGGCTTTAAGCTCTGTGTCTAAAGTTTGTGATGTCTTCAGCAACTGGGTCTTACCTTCAAGTGCTGGGAAGCAGTCAAGTCCTGTGGCTATAGCCTATACTATTTTAGGAGTCTCTTGGACTATCCTGACCAACAACTTGAACAGGGGTTTACCTTGCCTGGCACTGCAGCTTTTTGTTATATATTCTTAAGCTACACACATACAGTCACATACCTTCACACACAAACACTGCACACACATACACACACAGATGGTATTTGTATTTTTCAATAAGTTTATTAAATAATACATTTCCCTTTGGCTTTTCACAATACCTAAGAATTTCATTACAACAGCATTGATATAGTCAATAAGAGTTTCCAGAGCAAAGATGCATTTTTTTCTAAATTGGCTATAAATTTTTAGGTTCACAGTGTTGAATTAATAAACTTATACATTATTGTGCTCAGTATAAATTCTATAAGACATAAAATTGAATGAGGTTTTAACCTTTAAAAAAGATCTTCTTTTTAAGAAAGTATAGTTTCATACAGATAAGCTCACTTTTAATACAACTAACACTTAGATGTTTGCACATGCATCTCTAATCTCTACATATCTGATTTTTACTAGTCACAGTCAGTTACTTTCTGAGATCCTTGGCAGCTGAGCATGTATATAAAGTCATCAGGTAGATTTCAGTGTTAATGTTTATCATATCTACTATTTAACATGAAGCAAATTTGTATGATTCTTCCTCAAATATAATTCATTTATTTGTTTATTGAATTTTTTTGTCTATTTCATACAGAACATTCCAAACAATCTTATTCAACTTTATACCCACCTCCCAAATGGCATCCACCCATAGACCCCCCCATACACACTGGAGCCCATATACTTAGTCATCCCTGTTACTATCCACTGTGTTATGAATGCCCCCAACCATTACCCAGTGCTAGTGCATCCACTGAGTCTAGTCAGCCTATCTAGAGTCCCTCGTTTTAGGAAGATCTCCTCTTCCTCATCTAGCAGCAATCAGTTGCCAAGAATACTTTAGATAAGATTGGGGTCTGCTGTTCATTTTCCCTGTTCTATGGTGGGTTACTGTCTGGGAGACTCTTGGGCCACCCTGGTCAACAACTCAAAGGAAGGTATCTCCTGTCTGGAATTCTTTCTTGTTATATAACCTTTAGCTATACACATGGACTCTTAAATAATTATACTGATCACTTTAATCTTTGGTTATACTTTCCTTTTGGGTGTTTAAGACCATACACTTGACCCAGATTAACCAATTTATTTTTACTCTTAAGGTCATTTGAGGATTTGTTCATCAAGGGTAACATGGGCTTGGGAGGAGCCCCTGTTTCCTTTCTTTTACCAGTTCCAACTATGTGAAAGTAATTCAAAGGTCCTGATTGACTGTGACTGGCTTCACTTGGAAGCGTGGAAGAAATTTTTCCTCAGTATTGACCCTCCTCTTTGTAGACTGGACACTGGTTCAAGTACATCTGGTAGGGTCTCTACAGCCTCCTTGATCAAGAGGACAGGTGACTCACCACAGTTACATCACATTTTAAGAGATGCTCCATAGTCCCCTGGAACTTAGTCGACCTTGGAGGGCAAGGAACGAAAGGTGTCCTTAACGTCCCTCTGACCAGATTAGTATAGGCCTCGAAGTGTGGCTGTTAAACATCCAAGAAGGTTAGGTCAACCAGTCTGGTACTTTTGATTACCATGTGCTACATAGATAAAGCTTGGGCAAAAACCAAACATTCTCAGATAAGCCTTGACAAGACATATATTATGTTCCTTGAGCTAGTTGTATGTATAATTTGTCATTAGGTTGGACTAATATGGTTCCCTCTGTTCTTTTTTTAAACTAGCTAGACATTATTTTTAGTTTTTAAAAATTCTCCACATTGATTTCCTTTCTGACAGTACCAGTTAGCAGTTATACCAGCAGTGAATAAGGGCTCTCATCTTTCCCCACATCTTCACCACCATTTGTTGTCAGTGTTTTGTAGATATTAGCCATTCTGACTGGGATAAGAGGAAATCTTAAAGTAGTTTTAAGTTTCAGTTCTTTAATTACTAAGGATATTGAACACCTTTAAAATATTTTAAAATTATTTTCTTAAAATTTGTATTGATATTTGTGCATTTCATACAAAACATCTTATCTTTATACTCCCTCCCATCCACACTGTCCCATAGCCTCCCCACTGGGTTTCAAACATTCTGTAATTTATGGTAAGGCATGTCCAATCAACTTAGTGGACCCAGATGTCCCCTCAGTGCAAGTTCATCCCCTGGAGTCTAGACAACCTACCTAGAGTCACTCTATTAAAGAAAGTCAGCTCTCCCTCACCCACCAGTAATGACCTGCCAACAGTTCTTTGACTAAGGCTGGGATCCACTATCCATTTCTTCAGTTCTATGCTCGCTTTTTGAGCACTTGAGTTTGCATAGATCCTGCACATGCTAACAACATTGTTGTAGATTCATATGAGCAAGGCCCCAGGAGCCTGGAAGACTCTTTTTCCATGTGATCATGCACCATCTCTCCTAGTTCTTACAATGTTTCCTCCCCCTCTTCCACAATGGTCCCTGAACTCTGAATAGGTAGAGTTTAAAATAGGAGTTCTGTCCAAGTACACACACTCCTCATTTATTCTCTACTCTTTGGTGAATGTGTGGCCTTTTTTGTTCATTGTCCTCTGTTATATGAGATAGCTTCATTGATAAGAGATGAGAGATGCATTACTATTCTCTCTACCCCTTGTTCCACCATGCTCCATGAGCCCAATGTGTAGTTTCCATGGTAGATGTGTCCCTTAGGGTTGGGTATTCTACAGACACTTATTCTCTGTGTGTGACCAGTTTAAAGACTCTGTAATAGTCTCCATCTGTTGCAAAATAAGTTAAAGATGAGTGATGACTACCACACTTGTTGGCAAATATAAGATTCCATATTTAGTATTCAGTAACAAATTACATGTATCTAGGGATGTGACAGCCTTGGTGTTTTCTCTAAGATCTGTGACCTCTCCAGCCATGTGTATTTGGCTATATTTGTAGTACCACATAGAAGTTCCCTTCCATTGAGTAGGGTTTAAGTCCAATTAGGTAGTTGTTGATAACCCTAATATAAAAGTACCACTACAGCCCAAGTAGCTTGCTGTACTGGTCATCGTTGTGGTTATTAGGCTTCAAATCTGGGCTCAACCATCAACTGGTGTTCTCATGCATCAGTTTACACTGTGTCTTCCAAAACTATGAGAAGCAGCCTTCACGAAGGTGGCTTCCAGTTAGGTTCCAGCTCTATTTTCCAAGTCCTGTATCCAAAATTTGTCCTGTCTTCAGCAGTACGGTCTTACCTTCAAGTTCTGGGAGGCAGTCAAGGACTGTGGCAATAGCCTGTGTAATTTTGAGATTCTCTTAGACTACCCTCGCCAACAACTGGAATGGAAACTTCTCCTGTCTGGCATTGTTTCCTGTCATATAACCTTCTGCTGTACATATGTACACATGTATAGATATTGTATGTGCAATTTTCACTAGGCTAATAAATTTCCCTTCCGTTTTTCATACCAGCTAAACATTATTTATCTCTCCCCTGTATCCCTGTCTAACTCTTTTTAAAGGCATACATTTTTATTCATCATTGCTTTTACTTTTGAGAACTTTCTGTTCAATTCTGCAGCCTATTTTTAATTTGGTCTTATGTTTTCTTGATCCTATATTTTTTCAGTTCTTTGTAAATAGTGGAATTTAATCCTTTAACAGCTGTGTAGCTGGCAAAGTCACTCTGTGGCCAGCTTTATTTGATGAGCCGTTTCCTCTGCTATACAGAAGTTTTTAGATTTAATGAAGTCATCACATTGGGTTCCTCAATTCATTTGGAGGTGATTTTTATGCTGGGTGATAGATATAGATTTAATTTAATTCTTCTACATGTGGAGATTCAGTTTCCCTGACACATTTGTGGAAGATGCTGCCTTTCCTACAGTGAGTGCTTTTAGCAATTTTGTCAAGTATCAGATAGCTGAAAATCTGTGCTCTCATGTTTGAGTCCTCTACTTCATTCAATTGATATACATGTCTCCTTTTATGGCAATACCATGTTGGTTTTATGAAAATAGATTTGTAGTATAGTTTGAAATTTGGTGCAGTAATCCCTCCAGCATTGATCTTTTTGCTCAGGATTACATTGGCTATCTGGGATCACTTGTGAGCCCATATGAATTTTATAATGTTTTCTTATTTCTATGAAAAATGTCATGGGGATTTTTATTGGAATTGCATTGCTTCTGTAAATTGCTTCTGGCAATATGGTCATTTTCACAACATTAATTCTACCAGTATATGAGCATGGGTGGTGTTTTGATCTTCTAGTATCCTTCTCAAATTCATTCTTCAAAGATTTGAAGTTTTCATTGTAGAGATTGTTATCTTCTTTTATTAGATTTATTCCTAGAATATTTTTGGAAGCTATTTTGGATAGAAAGATTTCCACGAACTATTTCTCTGCTTGTTATTGGTGTATAAAAAGGCTAAAATAGATTTTGTATCCAGCCACTTTGATAAATGATCATTTCTAGAAGTTTCTGGCAGAATTTGTGGGTTCTCTCATGCACAGTATTGTATCATTTGTAAATAAAACTATTTCACATTTCCTTTTCCAATTAGAATGCCTCTAATTTCCTTCTCTTGTCTTATTCTAGATAGGGTTTCATCCACTATATTGAAATTGAATGTGGCTAGTAGACACCCTTGTTTCATTCCTGATTTTAATGGGGATGCTTCAACTTTTTCTCCATTTAAAATAATGTTGGTTGTGGATTTACCATATATATCTTTCATTATGTTGAGGTATGTTCCTTCCAGTCCAATTCCCTGTAGGACTTTTATAATGAAGACCTGAAGCATTTTATCAGAGGTCTTTTCTTTATCTACTGAGGTAATCAGGTGATTTTTGTCTTCAAGTCTGTTTATATGATTTTTACATTTATTGACTTATGTATATTTAACCATTCCTACATCTCTGGAATTAGAACAACTTGATCATGGTGGATGATCATTTTTAATATGTACCTGTAAATGTTTTACAAATATTTTACTCAGTTTTTTGTATCTAGGTTCACTGGGGATATTGTTCTGTAGTTTTCTTTTTTATTGCTGTGTCTTTACCTAGCTTTGGTACTAGAATAATGCTGGCTTTGTAGAGGGAGCTTGGGAGTTCTCCCCTGGTTTCTACTTTTTGTTAAATTAAGCAATATTAGTTGTACTTCTTTGAATATCTGGCAAAATTCTGCTATGAATCCATCTGGACCTGGATGTTTTTTAGTGAATCTAGAAATTCACCCATTGTTTTAGATTTTCTAATTTAATACCGTGTAGATTGTTTAAATATTCCTTTACAATGTGGTGAATTACTTTGATTTCCTTATAATGCTTTCCTATTCATATCTGATATTGTTGATTTCTTTTGGTTAGCTGTGCTAAGTACGTGTCTAGCATGTATATATTTCAAAAAATAACCCAGCTCTTAGAATCATTGGTTCTTTATATTGTTTTTCTTCACTTTTATTTTATTGGTTTATTTTCTGACTTCGTATTTCTTCTTTTGAACTTAGTCTGGATTTGATCCTGCTTTCCCGTATCATTAATTCATTTGTGCTCTTTTGATTCTCTTTTTTAATGTAAATGCTTAGAGCTATAAATTTCCCTCTTAGGACTGATTTTAATGTGTACTGGAGGTGTTTTTTGTTGTGTTTTTATTTTCATTTAGTTCCAGAAATATTTTAATTTATTTCTTCATTTTTCTTTTATCCATTCGTCATTTCAGACAGTTTTGATTAATATCTATGAGTTTGTGTAGTTACTGGAACTTATTTTACTGTCGATTTTAAACTTTACTGCATTGTGGTATGAGAGAATACAGAGAATTATTTCATGTTCTGTGCTCCAATATGTGATATCATTTAGAGAAACTTCCATGGGTTGCTGAGTAGAATGTGTATTCTTTGCTGCTTGGGTGAAATATTTTGTAGATGTCTGTTAGGTCCATTTGATGTATAAAAACATTAAATTAAATTAAGATGTTTCTCCATTTATTCTTTGTCCTGCTGACCTGTCAAATGGAGAAAGTGTGGTCTTGATATCACATACTAATAATGAATTGGGATTAATATCTGTCTTGAAGTGCATTAGTACTCTTTTTATGAAATTGGGTGTGCTAGAGTTTGGTGCACATATATTCATGATTGTAATATCTTCTTGGTTGACTGCTCCTTAAGAAGAGATGACCTCTTTATTTCTTCTCATTACTTTTAACTTGAAGTCTATTTTCTCTTATATTGTGATAACAACTACTGCTTGTTTCCTGATCCCATTTGTCTCCTTTCACTCTAAGGTTATGCCTGTCCTTGAAGATAAGATGAGTTTTTTATAGATAGCAAAATGATGGAATTTGCTTCTTAATCCTGTCAACTAGCTTGTGTCTTTTTATTGGAAAGTTGAAGCCATTGATGTTTAAAGTTAGTAATGAAAGATACATGTTGGTTATTGTCATTTTAATTTCTGTTTATTGCTTGGCTTCAAGATTCCCAGATAAACCTTCCAAAGTTCTTTCTTTATCCTGGGTTTGCACATTGTGAGCTTCATGCTGAGCCTCTCTGTGTTACTCAGGTCTCCATATTGAATGTGCTTCCAAAGACTGCCACAGAAAACTACCATAAACCAGGAACCTTAGAGCAGAAAATATCTGTCATCTGATCGGTGTGAAATCAAGGTGTTAGCAGAGCATGATTCTTCTGAAACATGCAGGAGGAAATCCTCCCATTCCTCATCCCAATTTCTGCTGAGGACACTCCATGCTATTTTATATTCCTTATTTTGCTTTGCAGTTGCATATTACTCTGCATTACCTATTGTTCTCCACATTCACCAGGCTTTATATTACCATCTCTTTTTAAAAATTAAGAACACCAACCATATTGGATTAAAACTCCCAATAACCTCACATCGACTTCCTCAAAAGTGTAAAACCTCTCTTCACAAATGAAAACCACAGTCACAGATAATGGGGACTAGGTCTCTTCTGCACAGTTTTGAAGATACAGTTCAGCCTGTATTCTGCCCCAGACATTTACTAAGACGAAAGAGGCTCTTGGATTCTTCAGGGTCATCTGTGTCTACTCTTACATCATAGATCACACTAATTTTCAATGTTTGCTGCTCCAATCATCATTGACTTTGTTGAATATTGATTTGTGGCAGTTAAAGTATATCTCAGTAAAACATAGGTCATAAATCTTTGCTTCTTTGGACAAGTTAATAAGAAATGTAAGGAATGCACCAGTATGTAATAAGAGCCACTAATTAATGAGAAAAGCAGTCTTGGACAAAGAATCAGGCAATCTGGGCTTTGGTCCTATTCACAACAATTAATTAATTTATAGACCTTGTAACCATGTGTCTTCATCAATCATAAGACACAATGTCTCTCCTTTCCATCTTAGTGGATATTGTGAGTACGAAAGACTTTTTTGAAGTGTTTAGTTCCATGAAAATTCCATGGCAGTGGATTTATTCTGGTCGTCTAGCACTGTAGTGCTTTTTGGAGTCTTGGGGAAATTGAGGAGGTATAGCAGATGGTGTTATTCCAAC
Organism: Nannospalax galili; assembly: GCF_000622305.1. Taxonomy (NCBI): domain Eukaryota; kingdom Metazoa; phylum Chordata; class Mammalia; order Rodentia; family Spalacidae; genus Nannospalax; species Nannospalax galili. The sequence continues at coordinate 8,001,934 of NW_008348586.1, forward strand.
ATTCACTTAAACAACCTCCATGGGTCCTCTGCAAATGTATTGTAACTTTCATGATTTTCTTTTTTTTTTTTTGAAACAGGAACTCCCTGTAACCCCAGCGGACCTGGAATTCCCTATGTAGACCAGGCTTGCTTCCATCTCACGGAAATCCACTTGCCTCTGCTTTCTGAGTACTTTGATTAAAGGTGTGTGTCACCATGCCTGGCATGATGTTTGTTCTTGAAGGTCTTCTACCATAACTGTCTATATGACATAAATGAGCTTTTCTTTTAAAAGGCACTGAAAGTTCTGTGGAGGTTATAACACCCACTTTATCCTATGACAGTTCCCAGTCATTACAACTCTTTTATCAACGTAGGGCAATATGCAGAGTACAGACTGTAGAGGTTCTCTTGTGATCACACTGAGAATCAGGTGTCAGCTGAAACTGAGTTCTTGTGTGCCTTTTCCTCTTCATTGATGTACCTTACATCCCTTACTTACAGCTGTTCAAAGACTTTTAGTTTGGTAAATTAAGGGAAATCCATCTTAAATCACTACCATTGTTCTTTCTGTGGTGCCACGCAAGTTGATTTTGTCTCTTTTACATTCTCACTCCTTGTCTGAGATCTGACTCAGCAGTGGACTCTAATCTGAGAGCATCTCCATAATAAACCACTTGAATATGTCTTTAGCTCTGGAGGTGCCTTCAGGAACTGTGACCTAGAATACTTGTTGCTTCTAAAAGTTGGATGTTAGAGCTGGAAGTATCAGTGAGCAGTTGGCAATGAAAAAGTTGTTACTGGTAGAGCCTGGAATGATGACAGCCACTGGCATGTGAAGTGCTACTGTTTATGAGGCTTTTATCCTTGTTAAAGTGGTAGAGGATACCCATGGAAATGTTGAACAGCTTCTCTGGCATTATGGGGAAAATAGTAATTAGGAAGTCATTGGAATCAAGTGATAGCTGCAGTATACCACCGAAGTTCTAAGAGAGATAATGAGAAATGTGGATAGTTAACAATTTAAGACAACAGAGTAAATTCCAGTGATTCACATGGAATCACTTAAACTTTTCTCTACCAGCAGACAGGCAGCAAAACAGCGAATACCAATGACTGTGCTTCATTGTAGAAGGAGCAGAACCTGAGTGAAGGCTGAATCTGATGACTAAGAAACTCTATATTTTCAAAATCAGGGCCCCAATAGAGAACACACAAAACACAGACCTGAGAAGGGAATAGCTGGTTTGATTTTTTTGTGAACATCCATCCTTTCAATTCCCATGGAGCCTTTGGACATGGAGAAGCATTCTGTTTCTATTTATTGTTTATCATTTATTGAAGATACAATGTACATAGTGATTCCTTGTTGGCTACCCAACTATTTTAAACCCAAGAATGCATGCATGGTCAATACATCCATAAGAACACATACACATTGGTTAGAGACCACCGCTGAGTCAATTCTCAGACACAGAAGAGAATGTAAAAGAGAGAAAACCAACTTGTGCAATAGCACAACAAGAACAATGGCAGTGATTTAAAGATGTGTTTCCCTTAACCCACCCAACTAAAAGACTTTGAAGAGCTGTTTAATGAAATTGTTGCTCTAAGAAATACAAGGTACAATAAATGGCAGAAGACTCAAAAAGATGGTTCTTTTTGTGTATCAGTTCAGTTGTGACATACTGATCAGATATGTGGTCTACTGGTGCTCTGACTTTCTGTGAGACTGCTTTGATGAAGTAGTATTTGATTTGGTAGATGAAATAAGGCAGATTCCCTGCACAACACAGATAGGCTTTTTCCAGTCAGTTTAAGACCTGAATAGAACAAATGAGTGACCTCCCATCACAAGAGGAATTCTGCCAGTGAGCAATTTCACATTTTACCTGAGGCATTGGCTCTTCCTGGGAATCCAGCCTGAGTCCCCCTCTGCTGACTCACTCTGCAGATTTTGTACATCTGATCTTGTGCAATTACTAATTCTGTCTCTGAAGATCATCCTGGCTGATACAAGTTTCTTCTACTAAAGCAAAGGGCATGGGGTTCAAATAATAGAGTCCTGTCTTAGGCCTGTGCCAATCCTTCCACTGGTTTACAAATGTCCGCTTGCAGTGCTAGGAAACTGGAAGCCTTTGAAATAACCTTCATCACCACATTTAGGTTATAAGACAAGCTCTGACCTTAGGAAAGTCCCAACATTGTTTGCAACTCCTCGTAAGATAAGATTATGCAAGGGCAATTGATTCCTGGCTCAGAATGTAACCCTGTAGTCACTTTGCTGTTCCCCAAATACATAATAGGAATAGGAATCATTAAAAATTGGCAGAGACCACAGACTTGTTGACATTTTGTAGTAAGAGCTATTGTTACAAAAAAGGCAGGGACTGCAGAAACACACATTTGAGCAGTGTGAAACCAAAAGCAGCTCGATCAAAAGGCAGAGACCTGTGCCATCTTCAAACACCTAAAGTGTCAGAAATAGTAGTCCTTAGTATTTCTCATTTAAGCTCATATCTTTATCTCCTCTCAAAACTAGGTTAATTGTTGTTAAATATTAATGGACTCCTTCTAAATTATCTACCATCTTCAGTGCAGGATCTGCAGCAGCTCTTTTTTTCTCTGAAAGCTGATCAGCCTAAATATGGATACCGGAAGAGGGTCATCTGCACTGGTAAGTGAAAACAGTGAGATTTGCTCTATGAAGTATGATATTCTTTGATCCTGTTACAGGCTGGTCTGAAAGGACGTGGATTACCTGAACATTCCAAACACCTGCATGGTGTCCAGTTGTCTTAACCTTAAACAGGACGGGTAGCAGCCAACCTGCCTTCTCCATATCGTGCTAAAACACATGTATTCCAGATGGGATTATTTATAATAATTCTAAAATTATTACTTGCTCTAAAATAGTTTGAGGAACGAGAAGACTTCCTTTTACAGTACATAACAAGGTACTATACTTTTTTTAGTTATTAAAAAACGAAACAAACATGGATTTGTTATGCCAATGAGAGTTGCACATGGTGGCCTGAGGAGTAACACTGCCTCCTTTGTGAGCTAACAGCTTTAAATTTTACTTGAGGGGCAGAGAAAGAAAAAGCCCTGCATTAGGTACAGACTGTAATAGACTCAGCCTTGTTTCTTGAATGACATTGCTTACTAGCTACCATAGTAGTTTATCTGTACAATGCTGGGTACATAAAGACAGAATGTAGGAAGGCAGACGCAATGAGGAATGCTGACTCAGGGCACTGGAGAATAGTGAAGACATCTGTAGCAGAAATAATCCACCATTTAAATAACACCTCTGACTAGTGGACTATGATTGTGATTAACTGACTAATGGAGAGTAAGTGATTATGTAGCTAGTGCTGCAGCCCATCATGAGATGAAAGCGTCCATATCCTAAATCATAAAGGCACACAGGACTAGTCATAGTCTATTACAGAATTAAAATGGCTCATTGAGAATCACACTTGAGCCGAATAAAGTGGTATAAGGAAGCTGCACGAACAAGAGACCTGGACTCTCAGATAATCCACTACTGTTATAACACATGGCTCCTGGGGGAACCTTCACAGCAATCTGACAGAGAAGGGAAAATACACTCAGGCTTTGTACACAAATGGACTGTGTCACTTGTTCTAAGGCAGCAATAGATTAATGATGCACAACATCCTAGCCATGAGCACAAAGAAATCATCTTATAAGTGACGTCAATGTAAGGTACTTGTGCAGGAGGAAAATGTAGCCCAGGGAATCCTGGTGATTAGCTTATGCTTTGCTTGTTTTCCCAGAGGCTATTGGACAAATGGAGCTATAGCCACTACAAGAGGAGAGACCAAGCAGAAGATTTTAGGATTCACTCTTCATTAAACCATGGTGAATAAATAAATTAATTTCCCTGTGAAATTAGAGACCAGTGCCACTGTTAAAGGCTTTAAAGTTATGACTAAAAGTTAGTGACCATTATCAATCATCTTCAGAGTCCTGTTTCCTTCCTAAATAAATCAGATGAATCTTTGTAATGACTAAGTTCATATACTGAACTTAGTTAGGCTATAAACCCATTTATATATAATACACATATATACACACACATATATATACACACATACTAATGTAAAGCAGCACTGATCTTATCACTTGCTAATCAGTTATTTATCTAGTTAATGTTTTTCTTGATACAAATTCAGAAGAACCAACAGGAAGCAGTCTAATCTTACTTTGTGCAATGTGATTAATTTGCAAAGACAAATATGTTCTATATTGCCTTCAAAATCTATGAAGTCTCATCAAGGAATGTGCTTCTTTCTGGCATGCATGTAGATGACATCTGCATAACCATCCCCATGTCTATTATTACAAGTTCACTGAAGATTCACAACCAGCCATTTTTTCCTGGAGATGCTGTTGGTAAGAAAGGCAAATGATCTAAAAGACTAGCAGTGAACAGAAGAAAATAAACCAAGGGTAATCTGTACACGTCCCTGTATTTCATATCTGTCTAACCTTGTCTAATTGAGGAAAATTCTAACAAATGTATTTCACTGTCTCACTTCTGTCTTTCGGATTTCATGCAAGTTCCTCCATCAGACAAAAGCAAAGCAGAAAACTAGGTGCTGGGAAATCTAGTGATTTCCAGCATCAAGATGTCATGGATTACTATGGTATGCCAATGTCCTTTCCTTTAGATTGTCCAATCAGCTGATAGGAGAGGATTGCTAACGTTAAACACAAGAATTGAGGATTTTTCTGTTCATCCTTTTAATTCTGTCAAATTTTATTCAGCATTCACAAATTGCATTCACAAATTGTATTATTGAGTAATTAGAAATTGTTATCTTCATTTTCAATTCACCATTATGAGATTGCTCTGTTCAGCTTTGGCCTTAAAGTATACTTTAGTAGATTTTTTTTTGCTGAATTTTAGAATTATGGCCCCAGTCATTCACAGTGTTTCCTAGTATTCCCACAATGTGTCACTGCTTGTTACATGTGCAAAGCGCCACATAGTTCATGAACTTCTTATTTGTGAATCCATGTTAGATGAGAACACTTGACTTCTACAATAAATTCCAACTTGCCACATTCATCAGGACTTTAAGCAAACCAATAGAAATCACTTCTATAATATTGTGAAATTCCCATCTAAATACTCAGTCCTTCAACTTCTCCCTTACTGTTTTATATCTGTACCACTTAGGTTGTTTCTATTAGCATAACAGAAATTTAACTGAGTACTATATCCAGAAGATATAAAGGGAACTAGTTAACCCTCTTTGTTCATGCATGTGTGTGTATGCTTGTGTGTGTGTCTAATGATACATAATATGAAGTCCTACAACACAATAACAAACTTCATTTAATATGAACATATCATAGAAATAGACAAAGTTAAATTTTTAGCCAAATATAATACTTGTTCATGATAAAATTCTCAGCAAACTAAGAATTGAAAACAGTTTCTTGATAAAGTTTGATGTATTTTGATGTGTACTGAACTATTTATTTATTTATTTTTATGTGTGAGTGTCTTGCTTGCATGATATAAGTGTACCTGCACATGTGAAGCCCACAGAAGCCAGAAGAGGGCATCAGATTCCCTGAAACTGGATTTTTGGATGGTTGTTAGCCACCATATGGGTGCTGGGAAACAGAACCAGGTCCTTTGCCAGAGCAGCCAGTGCTCTAACCCACTGAACTGTCTCTCCAGCACCATAGTCAGATGTATTTATAAAATAATTTTTGTCAAACTTCATGCATAATAATATGAAGAAACTTCCTTCTATGATTAAAATAAAAAAATATAGAAATCTAATGTCATTTATTCTTTTCTGTATTCTGTTGAAGATTCAGTGTAGAAATGCGGAGTAATCAAAATATACATATTAAGAAACATGAAATAAGGTAGTTACTGTATGTAGGTGTGCTGGATAGCTTGAGTTGTCAACTTGACACACCTGGGTAGAGGGAACCTCAGTTGGGGAATTTCCTCCATTGGACTGGCCTGTGGCCATATCTGTGAGGTATTTTCTTGACTTTTGAGGGATATGGGAAGGCCCAGCCCACTGTCGGCAATACCAACCCCATGCAGGTGGTCCTGTACTGTATAAGAAAGTAGGTTGAGCATGGGCCAGGGGAGCAAGTCGGTTAGCAGCATTCCTCCATGTCCTTTTCTGACACTCCTGACTCCAGGGTTCTGCCCTGAGTTCCTATCTTGGGCTCCCTCTGTGATGAACTGTGACCTGGGAGATGTGAGTCAAATAAATATTTTCCTCCCCAAGTAGGTATTGATCAGAGTGTTTTGTCATAACAATTGAAAGAAACTAGAAATGTAGGATAATTATGTAATTACAAAATAAAAAATAATCAGTAGCTAAACTTAATATTAATTAGTAATGTTAACAAGTTGTTAGACTAGAAGGCCAGTGTACAAATTTCAATTCCAATGTTGCATTTATGATTTCTCAAGAAACAGGAAGTATAGAACAGACATTCATAATATCAAAACATAATCATGGAATAAACCTAAAATTGAAAAGTACAATATTATTGCTCTGAAAATGACAAATCTTCACTGGAAGCAATCAGAGATGACTTCATTAAATAGGTATGCCCTGATTCTGTATTGAAAGTGCCTATATTGTAAAAAATATTACTTATCACAATTCAATATCCATCAAAACAACACAAACCAATTATTTACATCATGCTTGTTGTAAAATTTACGTGGAGATCATAGCCAAAGTAAGCTTGACAAAGAGAGTTAGATTTATGCACACAGATAAAAAGACCCATTCTACAAGCTAGAGGCTGGAAAGATGGCTCAGTGGTTAAGAGCAAAGGTCCTAGGTTTGGCTCTCAGAACTCCATGGTGAGCAGGGCTCATAACTTCCTGTAACTCTACTTCCAGGATCTCCATTATCCGGCCTCTGTGGGCACCAGGCATACACATAGCTCACATATATGCAGCCAAAGTCATACATACAAAAATAAATATAAAAAACAAAAGAACACAATTTAAAAATACGGTGAAACATTACCATGTACCCAACAAAATAGGAAAAAATAGTAAGGCTAAAAAAAAAATCAAGTGGTGTAAAAGATGAAAAGATGTGGAGTTACCAGAAATCTCATCTACTATGGGTGACTGGTACAATCACTTAAGGAAATTTTTGGAAGTATCAGATATTATTGAACATATATATCTCAGAAATGCTAATGGTCCATTTTATGTATGCTAGTCAAAATAAATTTATACAAGTATAAATCATGAAACACTCATTCTAAGTTCATGGAGGGGCTGGAGAGATAACTTTGCCATTGAATACACCTATTATTCTTGTACAGGACCTGACCTGGGTTCTTAGCACCTCTAGACAGCTCACAATTGCTTGTAACTCCAGGTCCAAGGGATCCTGGATCCTATGACTTCTTCTGTCCTATACAGACATCTGCACTCATATGCACACCCCCATACACACATATACAAATAAATAAATAAACAAATAAATAAATAAATAAATAAATAAATAAAA
>NW_008348586.1:8009564-8063927 GCF_000622305.1 Nannospalax galili
ATCTTAAAATAAAAATTATGAAGTTCATGAATGCACTTTATTTTTATAATCAAATGCCTATGGAAACATACCCAAATGCTAATCAACAACTAAACATATAGCATCAACCATATAATGCTGAAGTCTATAAGAAAGGAGAGTGTATACTGATGAATTACATGCACAAAATACCAAAGAAAAGAAGCCAAGCACAAAGACACACTGCATGCTCACACAGCTCAGATGCAAGAACTAACAGAGCAGTTGCTGGCTCTTAGGATAGCTTTGCTGCAGTGACTGGGGGAAAATACCCAGAAAACAGGCTGCTGCTGCCATGGTCTGTGTCTCTATCTGGGTGTTAACTGCATGGACATATTGAGTCTGTGAAAAATCCATAGACTGCATTTTGATTTCTGTTCCTATAGTACATGTGTGATTCCTATGCCACAGAGTAGGTAGGCCTAAGAAAAAGTGAAACAAACTGCTAAGCTCTAATGTAGAATCAGTCTTTTGTGAGATAGATCCAATGCATGCTGTAGCACATTACCTAGGTTTTCTTGGATGTAAGACTGCAGTGTAATAAGGCAGCTGCAGTAAGTCACTGTGAAGCTGATGGAGTGGGTATGGGCCTCACCCTTATGAGGTGAGACTTCATGATGATATCAAGTCTGCCCAGAGAAAAATGTTTGAATAGCTGAGGAACAGCACTCTCAGATATTTCTTTCCCCTGTAGTCAAAAATCAGAATAGCAGAATGCCCTTTAGTGTTTCCCTCTACTGTCTGTACTACATAGAGGAGCAGAGAACCATCTGTTCTCTTGTTCTGAGCGTGAGCGTCCTCATATTTCTTCTGAGCATCGCTCTTATTTATACTTTGCAGCACAGATGACACTTACAAATAGAAGCGAATGGCTGTTATTCCCCACAAAGGGGTGAGCAGTATCTGTGTGGAAACACGAATTCCTACACAGTGATTCTGGGCTGATCAATCCCCATGCAATTAGAAGACGTAGCTCTTTCTCCATAGGCAGAGGGAGAGCCACTGACGTCTTTTTTCTGGAACAGATGAACAGGAATCCTTGTTGCTGGGGCATGACTAGTCATCTTATTTTAGAATCCTGCTCTATTATAAAAGAACAAAGAGATGTTTAAATCGCAGTAAAGCATGACAACTCATGTGTTACCTCTGTAAGCTGGTATTGCTCAAACACACACATACACCCAGAAGCATTTTGCTATGGAAATTTCAAGACCTGCAATCTTTTTTATTTAAAGATTTAGTTTTAGTTTTAATTATGTGTATGCCGGAGAGTTTGTGTGTTGGTTTGTGTTGTGAGTGCAGCGCCTGCAGAGGCCAGAAGACAGTGTCAGAGTCCCTGGAGTTGGAATTACAGGCTCTGTGTGCAACCTGACTCGGGCACTGAGAACCAGTGGATGCTCATAACTACTGAGCCATCACTACAACCCCAAGATCTGTGGGTCTTAACCCAATGCTATTACAAGTTTGACCGTACTACTTACCCAAACTGTGTCTTGGTTTTCATATATGAATAATGATCATAATTTATATCTAAGGGGCTCTGTGTCTCCCACATCTGTGATAATCCTGACTAGAGGAGTTCCTTTTTTATAGAGACCTGTTTGCTTTCAAATGATTTACTTATGAGAAAATAATCCCATTCTCTTATGCTACTTCTCTGTGTTTCAGATGTCTAAGAGCTATTTAATGGAAGAGTGGTGTTATTGTTCTTATAATCTTATTCTCATTTCCTGTCTGTCATTTAACTATGACAGATGTCTTTAAAAATAAGAGAAAATCATATATATTGTACATTACCCTTATTTCGCTTTAGAAGCTCCTTTGATTAGCAGTAGGATGGCACAGGCTATAACAGTGACTGCCATGTTTGGGCAGATGTCGTTCAGTCAGCATTCCACATCCTCTTTTTCTGCTTTTTGTATCATTCATTAACCAGTGAAATGATCTCAGGTAAACTATTTCATTTCTCTATGCTTTAGTTTTCTGTTTTACGTATGAATAGATCTTCCTTAGATTTAATTCCTCCAAAAATGTATTTAGCAAGATACAATAATTCCCAAAAGAATTTAGAGATTAAGCAGATTTGGAAAAATCTATCTTCAATGTCCACTGCATTTGTACACAGAGAAGTAACCATTAATATTTTAAAGGACCTGAAATGTCCTATAGTAATAAACCTGTTTCTTTTCATGTGACTAAATTTGTCACAGGCTTGTTTGTTGTGGGAATCCTTTATCCTTGGTGACACCCACTAGTAAGGGCCCTCAGAAGAAATGATCTAATTGATAGTTGGGGGGATTCCCCAAGCTTTATATTCAAGATCTCTCGTGTTTTATATTTCAAAGTTATCAATGTCAGTATCTAGGCATATTAAAAATCCAGGAAAATAGGTGTAATACTATGTTTCCTGATTCAAAATACAGTTTTTCATTGACCATTTTTTGGGCTACACCAAAATTATATTTTCTCTGGTATTTATTCAGTTAAACCTCTTAATAAGGATGCTGTATAATAAAATGAAAGTATATAAATGAGTATGCTATAACTCAGAATACAAAGCGTCTCATGATGTCACCTGACAGGACAAGGAGGTCGGTGTTTGATGTTCTTCCAGTTGGAGAACCTCACACATGTTCAATGAGTTTTGAAATATTAGAAAGTTGAAGTTCCCTTGAATCTGAAATCAGAACAATTCAGGACAGAAAGAAGAAAATAAACTCTCCCCTTGTCTGCACATAAATAGAGATGTGTTTGGGGAACCATTGCTTTCAAGATTCTCTGATTCATAGCCTCTATAAGCAGGAAAACAACTATGATAGACCTGGTGTCCAGAGATGCCCATTGGAGAAGAAGGGTCAGAATTTCTTAAAAGGAATGGCTCATGTTCAGAGCACAGCCCTTAGATCTAAGAGATGAAGCATTTCATACCCAAATGGACCTCTACAGAAAGAAGAGGTCTAAGAAAGAAGTCAATCCCATGTCCACAGTGTTTCAAAAATGAGTGTCAGGCTCTAGAACCATCCTGTAGAGCTGACCACTTGTGCATCCTTGAGGAACAACGTGAACTCTCCCTTGACCCCTTATACGCTTATAAAAAGGTGTTTGGAGGGAGGTATGTTGGAGATACAAATTCTATTTAGCACATGGCATCACCATGACTGACTGATGTTTCTAATTGTGCTGCAACTCCCAGAGAACTTGTGATAGGAGGAAGCAGTGCACACCTCTGAAGGGATATACTGATCCAGGAGAGTAGACCATTAGAAGACAATGAGAAATTACAGAGACTCAAATAGACACTTGCCAAGTTAATTGGTTCTTGTGTCTTTTATAATCTATGAGGTTCTTCTTCTTTCTTCTTCTCCTCCTTCACACTCATGATCTCCCTCACCTGCAGCCTGATTCTGGGAAGACAGCCTTCATATCCATTACAGCGTAAGCTGTAATGTCATCTCCTGGTGTGCCTCATACTGTATTTAAGTAGATTAGTCTTTGAAGAACAAGCGCCAACCTTGAACTTCTCTTTTTTCCCCTCTTAATACTTAAAAGGAGGCTTGCCTCAAAGTCTGAACTCAGAAAAGATTGTTAATGTTATTATAATTATTATTTGGAACCAAGTCCTTCTGTGTAGCCCAGAGTGACACTGAACTCACTATGTAGCCCAAGCCTAGGCTGATCTGGAACTTGTGGCAATCCTTTTGCCTCAACCTCCCAAGTGCTAGAATTACAGGTGAAAAGTACTACATCTAAATTCGGTAAGCCACTTTGACTAGATTCAGTTACAAATATCTATAAGTATCCATATTTACATTCATATGTTCTGTAAAATGAATAGATAAACTATAAAAGAATATATAAAGGAATCCTCATTTTATTATTCTCAGATAAAATGCCTAATATTCTCATATGGAATATGTCAAATTATATTAATCAAGGTTTTAAACATCATCAGAGACAGAGATATAGATATGAATTCATTCCTTCTCTAATTTTTGCCTTGTGATATACATAACAACGGTGAAAACAACCTTCCTTATCCAGTGTACCAAGTCAAACCTGAATCTCTTCCGGAAATGTGCTCACAAATGCACCCAGAAATAATGGTTAACCAGCTTTCTGGGAGTCTTTTAGCCCAGTCAAATTGACATATAAAATTAACCATCATAGCAATCTTTAAACTTTTGTAAACAATTTCCTTAGTTATTAAATGTCCAACCAAGATACTTAGCTGGAGACCTCCTGTAGTGTCTCCCACACACTCAGAAGATTTCTTGCACTGAGCCTCTGTTTTGGATTAGAACACATAAATTCTTATATTTATTAATTGTATGCACAATATTAACGTTTATTTTAAATTTTATATATTCATTATTTCACACTTTCATTATCATGTGACCTGTTTCTTCCTGTTAACATTCCATTACAAAGTGAACTTTCACCAACATACATGCGCATTCGAATGTTGTCATAAGATGCTGTGACTTTTCTTTTTAGAACTTGAGCATATAACTCATTCCTTCAGCAGCTGAGTATACTGGGTGCTGATTCCTCTCTGCTGAGATACTACAGGCATTTCTTTATCTGGTACTTCTCTTTAGCCAAAAGACTTTGCCTCTATACTATCCTAAGGGTACATGAAGGCACAGAGGTATGACTTCCATATGCCCATGTCAAAGTGCAATTTAGGATTTGTTGAGCCCTTGCTTCTGTTTGTATCACAGCAGAATATTTCCTCTACCAAGTCCTGCTTCATTTACTCCTTCAGAGGTGTGGATTGAGAGTAATCCCAAACCAACTTCCTGTGTACAATGAGTCAGAGTCTGTTTCCCAGGAACTTGACCTTTGATAATGTTTTCTACCTGAGTTGTTTTCACTGCCAAGTAATGTTCCACCATAGAACCTTACTACAACTTATTTATCTACTGTCGAAGCAAATTAGATGGTTTCAAGCTTCTGATTAATATCAAGCATTCCTATAGACATGTCTTTGTGCATATATGAACAAGTTTAATGTGGACTAACCCCACAATTGCAATATCTAGATTTTAGAATTTCTTTGACAAAATTCACTAAGATAACTCTACAAAATTATTTGTCAATTTGCATTCTTATGACTTCATATTACAAATTTCAACTTTCTAGCACCAGCTCTTGGTACTTGCTTACAGGCTTCTGTCAGGGAGTCATTTTTCATAACAAATTTGTCCAAATGACTTGCCCTTAGAAACCTTTGTGCCTTTGAGAGGACCAGCTTCTCTGCCTCCCTGATCCAGTAGAGCTCTTGTTCTTCTTGTACAGCTCAATACCCTGGAGTCAGTACAGGAGTTGTGTCCTTTCTCTTAACCTTTAACTATTCAGAGCTTTTTCATTTTACTTGTAGGTCCCAACATAATTGAATTTTGCCTTAAAGATCAAATGAATGTCTGTGTTTATCTGAATGTTATCTGTGTTAACAGGATTTGCGGATCCAATTCAAATGGTGCTTGCTTCCTGTGTTTGGACACTCTTAATATCCTGTTACATTGTGCTGTGGAATCCTTGTAACGCAGTCAATAACATCACAATGAAGATTCTCTGGTTTGTGTGACAAACGGGGTTTTGCTTTAGTGACCCTTGTCACCAATGTGTTAATATCCTTTGATATTTGTTAATGTTCAGGATATAGTATATTAAAATAATTTGAATTCTGGTACAGTTTGCTGTACTTCTAGAAGAAATTGATGCCAATTGATCATTTAAGGATTTACTGATTGAAATTGTACTTTCTGTGTCAGAGCTAACATTTTCCCTGATTCGTCTTTCTTTAATAACAGTTAATTTTGTCTTCAGAGTTCTTATAGCATTTAGTAATTCCAAGTGTGTATTCGTAGAGGGTTTGAACAATTTTTGTTGGTTCATATCTACTTTGACCTTTCTCAAAGATTTAATTTTGCTAATTGAAGTTTAGATGAATATACAGGTCTACTAAACTGTCTTCTTCTTAATGTGTGACTTCAGTGAGAATCACCGGGTACGTGATCACCTCCTCTCTCTGTCACTCAAAGAGGTAGCAGGTGTGGCTTAAACCTCTGGTCTCCTTGATAGCCTGTCTATTTCCCATTTATTTCTTTACAGCAACTCTGCCCAGCTTCTCCTTGAAACACAAGTGGTGCTTGGAATGACTGTTTTACATGTATTCTGTGGGGACTCTGACTACTTTGTTTGCACTCACATTGATTCCCTCCCTGCCTGGCATCTTTCTCAGCTCCAGAGGCTTTGTGAATTCCCTACATACCATAGAAATTCCTAACAATAGATATAGCTTTTAGTACTATATGGATAAAAAGTATGAAAAATTCCGTTCACAATTTCCATTAACTCGAATTATGGAAATATATAGCATCGTGCTATAGGTGCATTATTCTGTGGAAAAATAATTAGACATAAACTCAGGAAGAAGTAAAACAACAAAAACCTTTACTAACTTCTGGCTAAAACACAGAGCATCAGGAATACACTCGGTTTTCCTGACTGTTCAAAAAGCCCTCACAAATGAACTCATTCTTTGAGATCTCACTGTAGGATACTCTAGTAGATAGAGTTAAACTTCAGAAAGACACAAACCAGAGGCTTGATCCCAGTTTTACCATGGATAAAATATATGCTCTTAGTTGTCTCTTTGGCTCTCAAATTCTCGTGTTTTTCTTATTATTACCTGGAAACATAACATTTACCAAAAGTATATGGTTAAGAGTAATGATAACATATGAAAATAATGTAGCTTATGCCTGGCTCATAAATATGCAAGACTAAATGAAAAACACACTTAAATCTAATCATGCAGATGTAATCATTTCAATCTCTCCTATACATATTCTATTTGAAACTCTAGTGAGGACCAGGATTCTCCATTTTTGTGACCCAGCTCATGAAAGACAATGTTAGTGGTAAGGACAGTTCCCCATCTTCAGAAAATGTATTCAGCTGATTGAAAGACAGATGCATTCCCAAAAACAAATGCATTCCCTGTCGATGACAGGCAGAATATATGAAGAGACTATGGGAATACTGGGGAAGAACTCATATGCAGTTGTCCGCATAACCCAGGACTGGACTGGAGAAAACCCAAGGCAGTATTCAACTTCCTTTCTGGAGTTTATTAATCTGAATTCAAAGCTGGCCCTAAGATCTCCGACACCCTGATATCATATTGATCTTGGTCCCCCCAAGGTTGTACACAGAATGTCTCATCTAATCTGCCTCCTTGCTTGTGGTGTGTGTGTGTGTGTGTGTGTGTGTGTGTGTGTGTGTGTACAGGGATCTTGTCATTTGTTACTGTGATTGGCTTTGTACCTGGTCCTTTGTCCTGTGATTTTTCCCTCACTTCCCTCATCTAATCTTTCTCTGCTTTTATACTTAGACTCTGGGGTTCACCTGCTGCTTCCTATTTCAGTGGAAAATCAAGAGACCCCAATGCAGACATGAATTCAAAGAAAAATCATTAGAGACTGATTTGAGTGACAAGGCAGAATTTGCTCACGTTGGGGATGAACTACTCTTTTCCTAACTTGCCTGCATCTCACTGTGATTTCTCTGAGAATCAATTCACAGTCCAGGAAGGAAATGCTCTTTTGAGATCTCAGGAACACACACAGAGACTGCTCTCTTCCTCAGGCTCTTTCCTGCCTGCATTGGGTTCAGTTCAGAGAAGACGGAAAGGCTGGATATTTCTATCTACTGGTGCTGGCGATCTTCACTTCCTCTGAGTTCCTCCTCAACGCTGCCATTGCCTCCAACCATTTAGCACAAAGGGCAGCTGTAGGACCATTTCACTTTGTTTATTGTACATTGTGACGCCTTAACTACTATATGATTAAACTTACTTTAATGAGCTCTGGTCCTGGAGTCAGAGCTTGGGAATAAAGCTAAGCCCTCTCTAGATTGTTTATGAACATGGGAAAGTGTCTCAGTTTTCCTGAGTCTCATCTCTCTTAGATTTAGAACACAGACAGGTAACTACCCTTCAGTTTAGAGGCATTAATTTTGCATATGAAATTTTCTGATATATAGGAGATGCTTCATACAAGAATCAAAATTAATATCATGCCACTCTCCTGCTCAAGAGAATAGAGTGACTCCCTGTTAACTGTGCCTCATTTACCATCTATCATGATACACAAGTTTCTGCAGTTTAGATCGTACTTACCTATTCTTGGATCTCAGATTTCCTCAGATGTGCATGGCTTTGTATTGTCTGGTCATCCTTTCTTGGTTTCCAGGCACATTGTGTTCCATATACCCTCACTGCATTGACTGACCTTCTCCATATAGGGTTAATGATCACATGAGTTTATTGGCAAAGGAATTGCCAAGGTCACATAATCTGAATCACTTTCAGAAGTGAATGCAATTTCGCTAATTGGCTTATTCCCATTTGTTCAGTAAACCATTTACAGAAGGCTGCTTCAGGCACACTTTAGGAACTCAGGAGTGAGGAAGGCATGCATCGCGTTCGTACTTTCAAGTAGAGTACAATCAAAGGAAGGAAACAGGAGTGTGGATGGGTACAGGAAAAGCTGCTGATCTTGACAGCGAAGTCCTACTTCCCCTTGATGGGAGACCAAATTTATAAGATCATTTTAGTTAAAATCTAAATGGCAAGGCTGACTGTGGGTGGCTAATGCAGGCTGAAAGTAATGTTAAACTCTCTTTGACTTAAATCTCCATCACTGTCAGAATCATTGGATCTCACTGGCTAACTCAATGACTGGCACAGAAAAGAAATTTATTTATTTTGTTGTATTTTGACAGGGTCTCCCTAGTCCCAGCCCACCAAAAGTCACTATGTTGACCAGGCTGACCTCAATCTCACAGAGCTCTGCCTGCCTCTGCCTCACAAGGGCTGGGATTAAAGACATGTATGCCATCATGCTTAACAAGAAAGGAATTTAATAAAGAATCAGGGAGAAAGAAACTCATATTGTTCTTCTCGTTTGCTACTTATAAGTATGTACAGATTGTACCCATGCTCTCTGCCCTTGAAGAGGCATAAGGAAAACTCACATTAGGCGCATTCTAGACTTGCCCAGTAACTGTGCCTGATTCTGTCATGAAATAATTTAACTTTTGCTTTCCAAGGACATGTATGTGTATGATCTTTCTGTGTATGTAGAACTAAGTTTCCACTTTAAGTGCTGAAGGAAGATGAAATTCACTTCTTACTAAGTGGGGACAATGGCAAGTGTTTGTTCTGACTTACAGTTAAGATTCAGAAATGTAAACAATTGCCTCAAATGATTTTGTCTCTTCTTAGAGGTGGAATTTCAGTTTCAAAAATACATAGACTATTGTTTGTCAAAGAATTTCAAAGCTATATGAAATTATAGGAATCACTCAATCTAAACTAAGTTCTTGAATTTCTTTACTCATTATAATATACAATAGTACTTTTGTTTATTTATAGGAACACAGAACATGGAAAATTTATAAAGAAAAATTTCATATTGTTGAAAACCCTACATTTAGAGAGTTATTGGTCATATTAACCTAAATAAGATGTTTATATTTCCCATGTCTTAGAAGCAAACCTGCTCTCTTTTTCTCAGTAAGCAACATATGACATTGGCCACCTTACCCCCTCACTTCCTTTTCAGTTCATACAAAGATAATACCACAATATTAAGAATGAGTTAATTTTGCTTCTAATTTGGATACAGAAAGCCTTAGAAAATCATTGCTCCCATTCTAGCTCTACAAAAATCTGAAGAAGCTAACACAAAATAACACTTTTCTATAAAGCCATTGAAAAACTTGACAGAGAGAAATGCAAACCAGATTTCCAAAGAGGATCAGCTCATTTCTAGGTGAACAGAAACCAATGGTTGCTTTTATACTTAAACTTAATTGATCATTTGGTTATGGACACATAGAGGAACAAAACTACATTTTATCTTTGCCAAAACAAAAATAAATCAGACAACTTTTAATGGTATGCAAGTGAGTAAGGGTTTTAACAGTGAAGCCCTCCAACATGAATGTCCACACCTATTCTGCAGCGAATCACTTTCAAAACCCTGCTGGAGAGAAGACTGAACCTTACCCTTAAATCTTTTAAACTCAGATATGAATTAAAAACATCTAGGATTTTAAGTGGCCCTGCTTCGATGGACACTTAGTTGGAACTGACTAATGAGCTCTTTCCCCAGCTCTTTACTCAGGAGGAAATGGGTAAAATTGGAGTATTTAATTGGGAGGGGCAAAGGGAGGGTTATACAAGGAACTATGGTGGTAATGGGGGAGAAGGAGCTCTAGGGGGAAACCACAAAAGACAAGAATTTTCAAGAGAGACATGGGGAAAATGGGGGGTCTTTAGCTGGGATTGGCAGGAAGGGAGGCTTACACATGAAGAGAGAGAAGAGAGACATAAATAATGCTTAGTTAGTGTAAATGAAAGAGGGGATCATATTAGTCCAAAACCCTACTGAAAAATTACACATACACTATCTCTACATGAGTCCAGGTGTATAGCTAAAGGGTACATAACAAGTAACAGTGCCAGACAGGAGAAACCTCCCTTCAAGTTGTTGGCTATGGTAGTTCAAGAGACTCCCAAAATTACACAGGCTATTGTCACAGCCCTTGATTGCCTCCAAGAACTTGAAGATAAGACTCTATTGCTGAAGATAGAACATACATATGTCACAGAATTTGGAACAGTGGAGCTGGAACTGACCTGGAAGCCATCTCCCTTGAAGGCTAGCTCTCATAGTTTTGGAGAGCGCTATGCAAGTTGCTAAGGGAGAACATCAATCAATGATCCAGCCCCAGTTTTAAGACCGAATAACCATAACAATGACCAGCACAGAAGGCAAACTATATTGGAGCAGTAGTGGCACTTTTATCTGGGGTAATCAACAACTACCTAACTGGACTTAAAGCCACTCAGTAAGAGGAAACTGTGTGGTACTGTAAACATAGCCAAATATGCATGGTTGGAGAGATCCTAGATCTTAGAGAAAAATCCCATGGCTATCACATGCCTAGACAAAACTAATTTTCTTACTATGTGAGAAATATGGATCCTCATATTTACACACAAGTATCCCAGTCACCACTCATCAAAGAAATTTCTTTTGACACAGACAGAAATTGTTACAGAGTTCCACAACTGTTCACACACAGACTTTGTGAATTACCCAACCCTAAGTGACAGATCTACAATGCAATCACTACACCTAGGACTTATGGAACATAGTGGAACTAGAGGTAGAGAAAATACTAATGCATCTCTCAACTCTCATCAAAGCTCCTTATGCAACAGATAACTATGAATACAAAAGGATATAAATGGTCAAAGCATAGAGAATAAAAATCTGAAGAGTGTGAATCCTTGAACAGGACTCCTATATTAAACTCCATTCACCCAAGTCTCAGGGACCATTGCTGAAGATGGGGGACTGTAAGAGAAGGTGTGCGACCATATGAAAATAGAGTACTACTGGCTCCCAGGGCCTTGTTCATATGAATCTACAGCAATGGTGACAGCATGCACAAGACTTATGCAAACTCAAGCTGACCAAAACCTAGCATAGAACTGTGGAAATGGGCAGGAGGCCCATATCTTAGCCAAAGAGCTACAGGCAGATGGTTACTGCTAGGTGAAGAAGAGCAGATTTTCTTAAAGGGAGGGACGGCAGATAGGCTGACTAGACCTCAGTGGACAGACATGCATTGAGGGATATCTAGGGACAATAACTTGACTCAGTAGATCTTAACACAAATGACAGAATGCATGAAATCCACTGGGAGTGCTATGTGAGAGTGCCAATGGGAAACACACAAATCTTCAATAAAATTTAACAAAAATATAATAATACAACACAAATACCAATGCAAGAAAATGTAAGGAAAAAAATAAAATCCTTTAAAAATATATATTTATATATCATAGAGACATAAAGTTGGCAAAGCTGAGCATATGGAGACATTAAGTAGAAAAAGAGACAAAAAGGCAATGGTGGAAAAGAAGCACATTAACATGTTTGCATTTTGAAAAAAATTACCTGAAAGAAATTAAAAATTAATTACATAAGTTTAGAGTCAGAAAACAAAGGCAGCTGACATCTAGTATAGGTCAACCTAAATTATCTAGACTGAAAATCAGAGATAAAGAAATTCAATACAGTAATAGATAGTTAATGCCCTTAAGAATAAATCAAATGCTTCAGGTGAAGTTACACAGGGAAATATTTTGAAGACAAAATGCAAAATCATTCCAACATAAAAAATGACTTTGGTCTATAAATCTAATTAACCCAGTGAAATAAATACAAAGTTTACACCAAGGTAAACAAAACATAAAGAGAAGAATCATAAAAGTAGCTATGAAAATCTATACATAATACGTTTCAGGGAACAAAAATTAGATGTCTGATATTTTCTCAAGAACAGAAGAAAATGAGATAGAGGTTATTTTGGTGATGAGGAAACCTGATAATCCAGATTTCTTTGTTTTATGGGAATAAACTGCAACTGAAATAAAGAAAAAGAATAGCCTAAAGTTATACACAGTGACTGGAGAGACGGCACAGAGGTTAAAATCACTGGCTGCTCTTTAAGAGGACCTGGGTTCAGTTCTCATCACCCAAATGGCAGCTACCGATCATCTGTAACTCCAGTTTCAGGGGATGTGATGCCTTCTTCTGGCATTTCTGAGCACTGCATGACACAGGTGCACTTAAATACATGCAGGCAATGCTCTCATACACATAAAATAAAAATAAAATATTTTCTAAAAGTTAGACACAGTAGAACTATATTGTAAGACATATATTATTAAAAGAAACATTCTAAGATGTTTCTTCTAAGATGTGAAATGAAAATGATTTCAGACGGAAGCTAAGCATGCATGGAGGAATGAACTGAGCTAGAATGGCAAGTAGATGGTGAAATATTATTTTCAAAATCTGTGCTTAAAGAAGGAATATTGTTCAGTTGTAAAAAAATAAATTAAGCATCCAGAGTGATAAACCAGACTCAGAAACACAAACATCATATGTTCTCTCTCACAGCTGGATGCTGTCTCTGAATTCTTAGATATGCATGTCCAATTGGCACTCAGAGAAGTCAGAAAAGAAATGGCCAAGGGGGCAGGAGATAGACATCAGTCATGGAAAGGTGGAAATGGGAATAATAAAGTAGGAGGGATAACTGGGGTGTGGACTGGGAGGGAGGAGGGAGTTCGGGAGGGATAGCTAACACTTAGGCAGTTAGAAAAAAAAATACGGAAATTTGCCACGGTAGAAACTTCTTAAAGAACACATACACATTATAAAAAGAGATTAAAAGGAGCTACCTTGGGGCGGGAGAGATGGCTCAGCGGTTAAGAGCACAGACTGCTCTTGCAGAGGACCCGGGTTTGATTTCCAACACCCACATGGAAGTTACAAACCGTCCTTAACTCTAGTTCCAGGGGAATCCGAAGCCCTCTTCTGACCTCTGCAGTACCGCACGACACAGGTGCACTCACATACATGCAGGCAATACACTCATACACATAATACAAAAACAATAATTTTTTAAAAAAAGGAGCTACCTTATAACAGGGGAGCATTACTGCTACTAGATATCATAGGCTAACAAAGTAAAAGCCAATGCCAAGAACGGATTCCCTCCTTTGAAGCTGTTGACCAGGGGTCTCATAGGCCCTCCAACAATACCGGTCATTGTTCCTGTTCTTCATTTCCCTTCAGATCTTGACGGTGCATGCAGGAGCCATAGAATAAACAAGAAATCAACCTGGTACTGACTTCAAAGCGTCATCTCTACAGGTTAAATTTCATAGTGCTGATAAGTGCTATGCATCTTATGGGAAGAGAAAACCAATCATTAACCTTGCCCACCTGTGAATCCTGCATACTTCAGCAACTGGCTGGACAAGATATAACCCCTGGTGCAATAGTGGAATGAGCATCATGTGAATAATCAGTCTCTTTCTAGTTGAATTTAAGTTTTATTTTTAAGACTGACTAAACGTTGATGTTAGGCCTAAGAACCTGAGGCTAGACAGGTCATAGGCCCTAGGGGAGAGCCTAATACTATTATTCTGTGAAATAGATACAGTATTAATATGAATCCTCATGACTCTTTGTTATACCCTTAGATTAATGCATCTCTCAACTCTCTTCACAAGTGCTTCCTCATGCAGCAGATGCTGATTAACCCAGAAACTCACAACTGACCAAAATGCAGAGAATAAGATATTGCATATCAAACTTAAAGGTTCAGAAAGACTGCAAAAGCCAGAGGTAGTAGATGACCATAAGAAAACAGAATTTTCCAGACAGCTAGTCAGTTACTCACATGAACTCACAGCAATGTTAACAGCATTGAGAAGCACCATACAAGCTCAAATCACACATGATCCAAGCACAGAGATGGGAAAGTGGGTAAAAATCACAATAAGGGTGTGACTCTTGGTAGGTTAACCAGGCTCCAGTGGATGGATTTCTACCATAGAACATTTGGGAAACATATTTGGCCCTATAACTCTTAATATATTTATAGTATATATAATTATAATATATTATATATAATAAAAAATTCAACTAAAAAAAGGAAAAAAAGAACGGTGTTGTAAGTAGTGATGGTAAAGGCAATTATAATAAAGTTTCAGATGGAAATGTGGAAAAAAAGTATTAGAACCTGGAGTAAATACCATCCTTGATCTAAAAAAAAAAGGAGGAGCATCTAACATCTGTACTAAGCCAAACGATATTACAAAGCATTACAGAACTTACAACACAACAACAAAAGAAAGAAATTCAGTTTCTCCATATTCTTCTGAATAGTTGTGTTTTTGAGGCTAGCCATTCTAAGAGGGGCGAAATGACATCTCATAGTGCTTTGATTTGCAGTTCTCTGATGTCTACTTATTGAGGTGAGAGCACTGCATGTGAAGTCTGGGAACATAATAGGAATTCCTTTAAAACTTGACAGTAGAAATACTAATCCTTCTAGTGAGTTATCCAAAAGAATTAAAATAAAAACAACCATTAGAGTTTTAATAAGGTATAGTTTATATATATAAGGAATTGAAAGTATTTAATGTAAACAATTTACAAAATCTAGACATTTGTAAACAACTGAAATTGTATCACCAAAATCAGCATCATGAAAGTATCTAAGGTTATGAAGCTTATATTATTTAATGAAACATAGTTGGAATTATATTCATCCCCCCATCTGTATAATATTTCATCTTAATAGTACTCCCATGGCTGTCAGATTATTTAATTCAGCCAATTACTCTTTAATTTCTTGTTTCATTATAAACATAAGTTATTGGTCATTCACATTTCACTAGAATTTTCAGTGGGCACAAGTCAATTACAACTGACAACAGAGACATGTTATGTGTTCAAAGTACTTAATAATATTTGCTCAGAAAAAAACATAAAATAAAGTAAACATGGCAGCATGGTAGAAGGAAACGAACCCTGAAGCCAGCATCGAAAGGGCCGTGGTTCCATACTTGGTCAGTTTATATTTACCTTGTGACTTGAACAACTCGCCTGTACTCGCTCTCTAATCAAAACCATGTACATTCAGTATTTCATGTGAGTATTAAGTGAGCTATTTAGCAAATAGCATATGGTAAGTTTTTAGTGTTAACTGATGTTATTATTATTAGATCAAATTATAGAAGTGTGTTCTGAGGTCATAAAAATTACAGAAGGGTGCGTGGTAAGTGTTTTAGCTTGGTATACAGTCTATACGGTACTTGTCCACGCTGCCATTTTACTCTTACTTGCCTTCTTGTACAAAGTTCTGTTCTTTCTCATAATATATCTTGTGCAGTGTAGATAAGATAATTACTACTATGGACTTCTCATCTGGAAGATGAAAATGGTAATAATAAACGTCTTCTTTTAAAAAATTGTCATATGGATAATGTGCAATGATTCAAAAGTTAAGAATTAAACACGCTATGTAAGTCTATTTCTTCCACTAGGCTGATTTCATTCAGATGATTTGCTTCATTGGCAATGGCTCTCAACTATTCTTATGTGAGCTGCTGGAGGTGGAACCAAGGCCCTCACAAGTGCTAGGTCTGCTCTTTCCTGTTAAACTTCCCCTGGCTCTTTCCTTTCTGCCTTTCTCTCTCATTCCGTTCCTTTCTTTTATTGTATTTTCCTCCTTTCTTGACAGTGTGTGTTTTTCGGGCTAGATTTGAACTTATGATGCTTCTGTTTTAGCCTTCCAAATCATAGTGACACAAACATGCCCAGCATGCCTGGTCTTTACACCTGTTCTTGACTGTTGAAATTCTACTCATCACCAAAAATCAAGAGAAGGGAAAATCATGTTTGATCATACATGTTTTAACTTGAGTCCTCCTATCTCTTAAGACATATGTGACCACTCTACCTCCTTTCTACTAAGCCCAGGATTTTAACATATCAATTTGTTGATAACAAATAGTAGTAGCAAATGTCTATGTGTATGTTATATAGTAATAAATGTATGTACACATGCATGTGTCACACAATAATATGTGCCCTTGTATGTGTCATGCAGTAGTGACATAAGTGCACTTGTATATGTCACACCCCTTCTACTAATGGGTGGTAAATTACAACAATGAATTCTTGGGCTCTACTGTCTGACTGCTTGGGTTCAAATCTCAGTCTTTTTCTTAAAGGTTTTCTAGTTTGGGGCAAATTATTTGATCATTAGTCATCTCTGTTTTCCTGGGGAAAACAGTGGTGATAACAGTTTCTATTCCACATGGATAATGCAGGACTTAACTGAGTTAAGAAATGAATTTTAGAAGAGTACCTTATACATAGGAAACAATGCAACACCAATATTACTGTGGAGAACAGAGGTTACCTTTTATGTTAAAGTAATAATCACTCATCAGCCCCAGAAATTTTCTGCTTTGGTATATAATCCCTAAGATTACAGTGAAGCCCAAGTAGCACTCTACCATTTTTAGACTCACCTTGCCCGCACACGCTATAAGTAGAATATTTTCCTTTGCTTCTAACGCATTAGTCAATTTCCTGTCCTCTCATTATCTAGCATGGATCACCTGAAAGGACCTGGTATTTTTGAAGAAGAAAAAAACGAAATAAGCACTCATAATACAAAACAGTTCCTTAGCAGAATTCAAGTATGAATCTTTATTACAAAAACATGTTTCTAGAAGTCAGTTGAATAAAATATTTCACTTCTGTGGCACTTACATAGCTACTGTATTTCTATCTCCTTGGTCTAATGAAAATTTCCAAAGCTCTATGACATATTCTTAAATGAAATGAAATATGTATTCTAAGTTAAAGTTCTACCTATAGAGTTAGAATCAATGCAAGTTCCTCAATTCTGGCAAGTCTCTCTCTCTCTCTCTCTCTCTCTCTCTCTCTCTCTCTCTCTCCCTCCCCCCTCTTTGGATTCTTTATATTTATCCAGAGCACCGGGATCCAGTGAGTGTACATTAGTGTGGCTGGCTTAGATGTTGGCTTCTTCTGGGCCTCACCAAGATGTGTTGTCTAAGCTGCTCAGTATTCACGGTACTTTAATCTCGTCTTTTATCTATGAATATTTAGGGAGCTAAATTCATTATACCTATCCCTCATCCTGTCTCACCTTTGCAAGCAAGAAGCAAGGACTTCGTTAGTTAAATTTCTTTGGACTTTTAAAGGTAATGTCTTTTTATTATCCCCAGCTCTTTGTCCCATTCTGGGAGTTTGATTAGATTGAATGTCTTTGGTATAGTAATTTAAGTCAAATTTCTACCTGCTCATGTTGATAATTCCTCAAAGAGTTACTTGTAGTAGACGGTGAACCATCACTCAGAGGAAAAGGGTTTTGGAGTTTTTGACATTGAAAAGGGCGGGGACTCTTGCAAATGAATTTGGATCCTCATTCTTTTTCCCCATATTGGCAAAGAGGAGTAAAAAAAAAATGCTGAAACATTTTTAAAAATTTCACAATTTCATGTACGTACCCCTAATATACTGACAACTCTCTACTCCCTAACATCCCTGTGTACCCCTCCCACAAACTCTCACATTCACGACTATTTCCTTGGCTCTGTGACCCACAAAGATTAACCGGGATCATCTTGCGACCATGACCATGGGTTTGATGTTCTCAGTTGAAATTTGGTAGGCTCATCAGAGGATGGTTCATAACTGAAGAGAGTAAATCCCCTCTCTCTCAGAATCTACTCAAAGCCAATCTTTCCGAGGTAAAGGATAGGGTTTATATGATCAGGTCCCCATTCCTTGGCTAATTATTGATAGGGTGGCCTTTGTGTAGGTCCTGTGCAGGTAGCTAGGGTTTATAGGAGTTAATGAGTCCAGTGGTTAATTTGTAGCCCTTCACCCTATCCTGAGGCTCTTATGTATCTCTTAGCTGCTCCTTTTCAATGCTCCCCAAGCCTTGGTGGAGAGAGTAGCAATGGCTTGTTTATGGCTGGACCCACATCCTTTGCTTATTTTCTATTTTGGGGCAGCTCTGAGTCTCTTTATTCATCACTGCTCATTGTAAAAAGACATTTCTTTGATTAAGGCTGGGACCTGCTTTTATCTATGGGTACAATCATACATATTTAGAAGGCAGTATGCTGCTTTGTCAGTTAACATCAGAAATTTACTCCCTGTATGGGCTTACAAGAATTCCAGACTTGGGTTGTTAGCCAGGGTTACAGTGCTGGGCACTGGTGTCTTACCTGCTTCCCCTGTGGAGTGGGTCTTGAATCTGTTCTGAGAGCATTTGATCATTTCTACAACAGTTAAGCCACAGGTGGCCATGCATTTCTTTTTGAATGGTTTTTATAGTTCCTTTGTTCCAGGGAATCCTCCTCCATCCCACACCTTCATCTGCCTCGTACCTCAGCCTTCCTACTTGCCTAGACTTTCCCATTCACGGTTTTCCTCTATTTACCTGAAAGTATACAAAATCTTATTAATTAGTTGATTGATTGATTTAGGCAGAGTTGGGGCTTGTTCTAGTTGTCTTCAATTACTGTGATAAAAGCACTAACCAAAATCCACTTGAGGAAGAAAGGATTTATTTGGCTCACAGCACAATCCACAATTGAGGGAAGTCAAGGCAGGAGCTTATGGCAGGAATTTGGAGCATAGACCATAGAGGAGTGCTGCCTACTGGTTTACTCCTCTTGCCTGTACTCTGCCTACTTTCTTACACAATACAGGACCACTTGCCCAGTGGTGGCACTGCCCACAGGGGACTGGGCCCTCCAACATCACTCAGTAATCAAGAAAATGCTCCCCAGACATAGCCACAGGGCCAGTCCAATGGAGAAAATTCTCTTATTGAGGTTCCCTCTACCTAGGGCTCAAAACCAGTCCAAGACTTTTCCCTTCTTAATTTGAAGACTCGGATAGCTTATTGGACTCCTGAAAGTCAGAGTATTTTAATAATAATTCCTTATTTTAAACTAAGGGGTGGTATAGAGGAGAAACAGCAGAGGGAAACAGCAACTAATAACAGCTTTAATACTTTCTTAGCTTTCTTATTCTTTTTGGGTTTTAAAAAATTGCTTCGTGGTTTCTGGGCATAATTAAACAATTTATATCTTGAAAGTACTAATGGAAACAGTTCTTATGATATTTCTTTCTCTTTGTTTTCCAATTTATCTGTTCATTTTTAAATTTATTCAAAACTATTTTAATTACTAGCTTTGACCTCAAGACACTTGGAAATAGAATAAATAATATACAAGATTACCAGTTTCAAGAAGCTCTAAACCTAATCACAGGTAGAAATAATTGACAAAATATTGACAAAATGAATGCTTCATATGAAAGTTTATTAACAAAATGCTGGAAGAAAGTATGTTGAAAGGGCTAAGGAGACACTCGGCTAATTCCATCCAGTGGGAACATTATCTAACATCTAACTACAATTTTGAAAAAAAACATTTGTTCATGGACCTAAGAATAGAATACTGGTATGTGTGAAAAGGTTACGGTAAGCTAGCAGAATAGGATGCATGAAAGGATAGCAAAAGAGTAGATGCTGAGTGTCAAAAGTAGTTTGTAGTGCCCCTAGTCATGCTGATTCTCTACTGAAGCTTCAGAAACAAACAAAACCTCCAAGTGGCAGATAAATCTGGCTGTTGAACTAACATAAGACTGTTAACTTCTAGTGCTTGAAGGATTGTCTTCTCTACATATGTGCAAAGTGGATAAATTAAAAATGACTTTCAGACCTTTTTTATGAATTTGAAGTGTGAGTTGTGTTTCAGCTCTGGTATCAAAATCCCTGTCTGTGCTTCCAAATTAGTTAAATAGGCTGTCAAAGTTATGTTCTTCCAATTTATTTTAATTTCAACATTTACAGGTAACTTTTATTTGATTCTATTTTCAGAAACTCCAGAACTTCAATCACAACAACTATCTAGTATACTTTTCCATTCATAGCTGTGTCTCCATATGATATGTCAAGACTGCAAATATCTGCAATTCTAACACACACCTGACATACCAAGAAATACATTATCAATGGGAGTTTATAGATACACCAAAATATTTCCTATCCTTATGAAATTCAGACAAGAATGGGGATACAGACTTTCTTAAAATTGCTTTAGAATATTAAAAATATTATTTTGTGTCACACGTGTCCATATTTTCCTATTTGATATTTAGTCCTGTGGGTCTGAATTATCATCTCCCATAGACCCTAAACCCATGCTCAGGAGTTCACTGTAGCCCACCCTACGCTTTATGCACATCACAGGCATACCGAATTGTTCAAGTGTTGGTAGTTATCTCTTGCCTAAAGGGTTTATTAGCAACATTGATCGATCATTGATGTTCAGGGAGGGTTTTATTCTTTTAGTGTTGGGACTAAAAATCTAGTTACTTGTTAGATCCCTCTCCACATTCTACTGTCGTACACCTCATGTGCAGGACCTATTTGCCAATGTAAATGAGGTTTACGCATATAAGTCTCTCCTGGCTTTACAAGTAATCCCCCAAATACCATTTTATTTCTGTCACTATGTGATGATTCATCATAATAGTCCCCACAAAAGTGGTAAAACTGCCTTCCATGTTTATTTTCTTGAAAACATGCTTATCTGTTATAGTGTCCATCTGTTGCAAAAGAGTTTCTTTGATGAATGGTGAACAGTACATTTCTCTGTACATATAAGGATATGTACTTAGAATATAATAAATTACATGTGTTTAGGGATATGACAGAGTTAGGGTTTTCTCTAGGATCCATGACCTCTCCACCCATATGTATTTGGCTATGTTTACAGTGCCACATATGAGTTCCCTCCAACTGAGAGGGCTTTAAGTCCAATTAGATAGCTGTTGATTACACTCAAGATAAAAAGTGCCCTACTGGTAAATCTAGTCAGCCAGAGGTCCCTGTTCCAGGAGGATCAGAAATGTACAGCCAATTTTGAAAGAGATGTACCCTAGCTCAGAAAAATGTTATTGAATAGGTTAATGCTGTTGTAATGAAATGCTTCTTTTAATTAAAATAAATTTTTAAAAAAGTGCCCTACTGCACCTCTGTAATTTGTTGTGCTGATCACCATTGTGGTTATTAGTCTCTAAAGCTGGGGTTAGACCATTGACTGATTTTCTCCCTTGGTAGCTTACATAGTATCTTGTAAAACTGTGGGAACTAGTTTTCAGGGAAGAGGGTTCTAGGGTCCTATCTTCAAGTTCTGAGAGGTAATCAAAGACTGTGTCAATAACATGTATTATTTTGGGGGTCTCTGGAACTACCCTGACCAACAACAGCTCAAATAGATTTTTGTCCTTTCTGGGACTGTATTTCTTGTTAAACAGTCAGCAGGTATTACAGAGTTCCATAACTGGTCACACATGGAGAATACGTCTAGAAGATGCCCAGCCCTCAGTGATACATCTATAATGGGACCTCTACACCTAAGGCTCATGGAACATAGCAGAACATTGAGTAGAGGGAGTTATAATGCATCTCTCAAGTCTTACCAGAGAAGCTTCATCACACAACAGACTACTATGCACACATGAGGACACAACTGGGCAATGTGCAGAGAATAAGAAACTTCAGAGAGTGTGTCCCCAAATAGAGATTCTATATTAAACCTCACCTACCCATGGCTCAGAGACCATTGTGGAAGAGGGGAAGGAAAGAGCCAGGGTCGGTACATGAACATAAGGAAACAAGAGAGTCTTTCAGGCATCTGAGAACTTGCTGATGTGAATTTGTAACACTGGTGGCAGCATACACAAGACCCATGCAAACTCATACAAAACACCAGCCTAGAACTGAGGAAATGGGGCGGGGGGCACCTGTGGGAGTGCTCGATGATGGTAGAGGAAATACAGACTGGGTAGTAGAGGGAGGTAGAAATAAATATCCACTGAGGCCACATGACCCGTTGCAGAAACAAGGATTGTAACTGATATATTTCTGTCCTACTTTGTTAAGAACATGTTTATACATGTACATACATATATTTAGCAGATAGTTGTGTTTTGTTTCATTTATGGAATTGAGATGTGTTAAGTGAATAAGTATTGTAAATTTATATTATTCTTATGTAATGAGATACTAATGGGCTATGCATTCCTCAAGAACCTTACCACCTCCTCTAAGACATTTAATGCATTTGCAATTGTATGCAGATAATTATATCATATTAAGTGGAATTATGGCCTCACCATTGTTTTCATTTCAAAAGTAAGCATGACATAAGGAGAAGCAATTGGGTATTGACAAAGGATGGACTTGTGATAGCTAATCTTGATTGTCAACTTGACTGGATCTAGAATTAGCTGAAATGAGAGAGACTTTCTTGATTGAATCTCTTGAGGCTGGAAGACCCACTGTAAATGTGGAAGTTACTTTCTGATGGCAGAAGGGAGATTTTACTTTTTGACTGCTTGTTTTCTGTCTCCCTGGTGAGTTCATCTTGCTGCTGTGATATTTCTTCCCTGGTAGTAGAACCAACTTTTTCAGATTCCAACTAGGAAGAACAACAGAACTCTGAGAATCCTTGCAGCCTTCAGCTCCACATTGGGATTTCTGCGGTAACCAGCTTCATGGACTGAGAAACTACTGGATTCTGAGCCTCTCCAGTGTGACACAGCCATTATTGGACTGCTCGTACTCTATCTTGTAAACTAAATTAATAAATCCATAGACAGATAGATGGTAGATAGATAGATACATAGATAGATAGACAGATGATAGAGAGATAGATAGAAAGATTAGACAGATAGATGATAGATAGATGGATAGATAGATAGACAGATGATAGAGAGATAGAAATATTAGATAGATAGATAGATAGATAGATAGATAGATAGATAGATAGATAGATGATAGATAGACCTATTGAAGAGGCACTGGGCTCCTCTGGGGTGTCAAATTGGTCTATAAGATAGTATTTTTCCATAGTCTACATAAAATTGAAAAACAGGGGCTACAGAGGAGGAACTTAGAGAATCCTGACTGATACACGAATGCAAACTCAATCAGACAAAAACCTAGCATAGATCTGGGTTGAGGAAGAGTTGATTTTCTTTAAGGTAGAGAATCTAGATAGGCTGATTAGACTCCAGTGGATAAACTTTCAATGAGGAATAGCTGGGCACAAAATCTTGACTCATTAGGTCTTAACATATATGACAGGATATGTGAAATATTGTTCAGGGGCTATGGTGAGGTGCACATCGGAAAGGGATATAAATATGATTAATGTGTTTTGTATGATACTCACAAAAAGTCAATTAAAAATATACCAAAAATATAAATTAAAAAAACACGAGTCACAGAATTGCCCTCTGAGGTTGATGCAGTTCTCCAAAGTGATTCAAGACATGAAATTTCCTTGGACTTCTTACTAGTAATTCTTTGTAGTCATCATTCCTATTTCTATGTTGTGAACATAGGACTTATTAAAATAAAAGCGAAGATGGTGGGGCTGGAGAAACGGCTCAGTGGTTAAGAGCACTGACTGCTATTTCAGAGGACCCAGGTTTGAATCCCAGCACCCACATGGCAGCTAACAACTATCCATGTTCCAGTCCAGGGAATCCAATGGCCTCCTCTGACCTCTTTGGTCATTGCATGATACAGGTGTACTTACACTCATACAGGCAGAACACTCATACACATAAAATAAAAAAAAAAAAATTAAAGAACAAAGATGGATGAAGGTATTTATATACAAATAGTTGTAGGACTCCTCAGGGTCCATTAATAAATTCATTCATTTCACGGAGAAAAGAGACCCAATGAGATCTACCATTTTAATAGTGACAATATAGAAAGTTAATGGTAAATTTGGGTGACACTTGGAGTCTCTTGTCATTGTCCTTTAGATTTAACACTTAAACTTTAAAATCAGGGGATATTTAATGGGCCTAGTACAGTGCTGGACAGTTATCTTTATTCCAGATACTATTTTTATTCTTATATCCATTTTAGAGAATAAAAACTGAGATAGCTCACAACAGACAGAAATCGATATGGGGAAGGATCTCATAAGAAAATTAGGGGTTGCACATGCATACCTACAATGCGCTTTTCTCATCATCATTTATCTCCCACTGTGCTCAAAGACCAACGTGTTCGAAGCAAGTCTCAGGAGCACGAAAAGCCCCTTCCTTGCTGTTCTCTCCAGAAGTCAACCTCAGAAAGGTCAAATAAGCTTTACATCTGCACAGCATTCACCCCAGCTTCTGGTACTGTTAATTTTTCATCACTGCACATCCACATATCCTCTGTTGATTAGAACAGAAAATGCTGAGGAAAACAAATTGGTTCTGTCAAACACAGACCCTATATTTGTTAAAGGGCATGGAGAGAATGGCCCTTGTGCTGCTGTTGGCCCTGCTCGGGCCTGTGGGTTTCTCAACCTTTGAGTGCAGCTTTGCGTGGCTGTGATTCTTCCTCCAAGGGAAGAAACAGTAGGACTGATAAAGGACTATGAATCATTCTTTACTCTCTATGATGGATATAAGACTATAAACAGTAACTGCAACGAAAATAACTGTACTAGACCAATTGACTGTGCACCCTTCATTTCAAGCTTTACATATTGTGCCCGAATGAGTAATGGCTCTAGTTTCCCAGCGGCAAACACAGACAATGCTTAGGCCTTAATTGGAAAAGTGATCCTAGTAAAATAAGGAGGTGATTAGGATGTTAGGATGTACTGTCTGAAATGCACACAAATTCAATAAAAATATATATTTAAAAAATTAAGAAATAAATGAGAAGAAACTACCTACTTCTGGAGGAAATTTCTAAATTTTCTAAATGTGTAGTATGCTCCATTAGTGTTATGTGTGAAAATTTAATCACATCTAATCATCCTTCAAATATATAATCTTAATTTGTATCTGTGTGTCTCTATATAACTTACTGCTGGGATTGTTTTAACAAAGTCAAATCGATGATTAAGAACAGAATAAAAATAATGTAAACCAAGAAAATCACATGGTTTTCAATTAATAAATTTCCTAACTGTAAAAGTTTAAATATGCCTCATATCTGTTCAGATGGCTACTAAATGCAAAAGCATAAATAGTATTTATAAGGATGTGGGGAAAGGGCAGAGTCCTTGTGCAGTATTGCAAAAATTGGAAATAGTGTAAGCATTATGAAAAATGTAAGATGGTATTATAGTTTGGACTTGAAGTGTCCCTCAAGACTTAAAGTTTTAAAGATCTTCTCTGCTGCTTGGCCTGAATGGGACATGCAGAAACATTTAGGAGACAACTTCTAGCAGGAAGTCTTAGGGTACTAGAAGTTCCTGGGGCTGCTTGCTCTAGCATTTATTCCTACCATTACCCTCACCAAGATGTACTGCCTAGCTACAGGCCTAGTTGAAAAAAGCCAACCAATTATGGAATGAAATATGCAAACTCTGGGTATTTTATTACAGCAACAAAAAGTTGACACAAATAGTTTATTAAAAATAAAAGTGGAATTTCCATATAATGTCACAATCCTACTTGAGATATATATTCAAAAGAGGGTCTCAAATAGTCATACAATGGTATTCACAGTATCATACTCACACTAGCTAACATATGGAAGTTGCCCAATTTCTCATTTAGAAACTGATAATACAGAAATTGCTATTCATATACAAAGGGACATAATTCATTTTCAACAAGGAAGGGAATACTCATGTACTATAATATGGATGAAGCTTGAGGAGAGGATGCTAAGTGAAATATTAGTCACAGAAAAGTAGTATGATTTCAGTTGTATGTATGGGTAGTTAGAACAGCCCAATACATACCAAAAGAAATCAGAGTGGTGGTTGCAGGGACTGGGTAAAATCAGAAATGAAGAAGCCTTCTTTAAGCCTTTAAATTTGTGTTTATTTACTCGTGTGTGCGTGTGTGTGTATGTGTGTGTTTGTATGTATATATGTATTTGTGTCATGATATACACTTAGAAGTCAAAAAACAACTTGCAGGAATTGATTCTTTCCACCATGTGGCTTCTGGAGACTGAACTTAAGATGTCGGGCTTGGCAGCATATGCCTTTACTGGTGTAGCCTTCTTGCTGGCCCTGAGAGTTTTAATTAGTCTGCAGTTTCCAATTTGAAAAATGAAAATGTCCATAAGATTTCTTGTACAATAAAAATACATGTGAAATTATAAACTGATATCAATGAACAGCCTTTAAATTTCATTTCGGACAGGCAAAATTTATGTTAATTATATCTCAAAGAAATATCCACAGAAAAGTTTAAAGTAGTATTCTAGCTAGTCTCTTAGAACTAGAAATAGCTTTGCTTTGCTTTACTTATAACCAAATCACTCATTGGATGCAGGAGTCTTAATTCACTATCTTTGAGATGAGCTAATTAATTCTGGACTTCTCTAATTATCTGAAAAGAATTTCCCTTTTATCAACATGAAGTCACAAATAATTAGTATATACCACTAATCTGAAGATCTGAAAATATTGCTATAATTACACCCTGCACTCTGTCAAGGCTGGTTCTATAACCTGACCTCACATCTCGTCTGCTGGTTCTGTCACAGCTTCTATGATAACTTAGAAGAATATGGTTAGCCAACACCAAGGTACCAAAATTCAAGAATCCCCTGAAATTTAACTAGAATATTTAGAGCTTTCAGGAAGGAGATGTCCTATTTATGCTTCATTCCATATTTACACAGTTAGCAAATCCAAGAAGGACATTGGGAATAAGTATTTGTGATGTTTTATAAAAATGCATTGATATATTAATAATTCTGAGAACTACTGGAATGTGTAAGGTTGCAAAGTCTTAAAAATGTCAATGAATGGACATTTCCATGTTGCTTCTTTTCACAGGTTCATCTCCACCATGAAATGTTGTTACCAACATGCCAAGTCTGTTACCTGAGGACCTTAAATTTTCTTCCCATGTTCTGCCTCAGAAAAAAACAGAAAAGATATAGTATATGCTACCTATGTTCTGGGGATTAATTGTGAGGGTTAATTAAAATATGTAAAGTAGTCTAATCCATTTTCTTAAAGTTGTGAGCTGAGTGCATTATTATTTTATTACTACAAATGGAATTGAAAATGTAGTCACCTTCGCAGGTATCTCTATTGGTGATCCTTGCTCCTAATTTCTCTATGTTCACTATTAGGTGACAACATACACAATCTAGCATCAAAATTTATTTTTATCTTCATTTTGTAGCAATGATTTAACCTCTTGTGAAACAATCTGAAGTTAAAATCAATATAATTTTTTACCACATATCAACTCAATGCAGTTGGATTCAGAATAGATTTTTTTATCCTTTCCATTTTACACAGGCAGACATAAATCAAGATAGAGACAAAGTCTCATTCATATCAAATGTATTTTAGTATCTAATCTTAAACCTGGAAAATGATTTGTACCAACACCCAACAAGTTAGACCAACTTCAAAAGACTCTGAGCATTCTGATGTGAATTGAAAATGCAATGCTATATAAGGAAATAATAAAAAAAAATCTAAAGTCAGAAACTGACCAAATCTAAATACTCTTAAAGTGGGAGACACAACTTTTTATGATTTGGTTGAAAACAAGAGTTATTTCCAGAAAATTACATAATGTCTGTATGGTTCATTTTTCTTCAAGTGACTTTATGCATATGAAAAGGAATTGAAGACATGTTCCCCTTGGATCCCAAGGGCAAATGACGCACGCCTAGTCGCAGTTTCTGGAAACAGATGATGAGAGCAGTTCATTCCTAGGACCTGAACCTACCCAAATGTAGGCTATATTCATAAATCATGTGTTCCTAGAGAGAATTCTTAACATTCTTTGTCGGCTTTTTCTTTTTCCTGAAGTGGGGTGATGGTATTGCTTCATGTGTGCATGCACGTGTGTGTGTATGCTCATATGTATGCACATGTGTTTACAGGTGCATGTGTGTGTTTCCGTGTGTATGTGTGGGTGAGAGGACTATGATGAATGTCTTCTTCAGTTGCTCAATTGCTCTCCACATTTTCCAGTTATCTCTTATTTATTTTTTGATATTTTATTAATTCTTGGAGAATTTCATACAATGTATTTTGATCATATTATCCCCAAACTCGAACTCCTCCCAGATCTGCCCCCATTTCCCTACCCCAACTTTGTGTTCGTTTCATGTCACAGAGTCCAGTTTGTGATGCCCTAATATTCTTGAGAGTGGATCCTGCCCCAGAGTGTGGTGGACCTACCAGGAACAACACCCTTAAAGAAAACTGACTCCGTCCCTCCCTTTAATATCATGTCACATTTTTTTCTCTTTTTTTCCTTCCTTCTTCCTTCCTTCTTCCCTTCTTTCCTTCTTCCTTCCTTCTTTCCTCCCCTCCCTCCCCCCTCCCTCCCTCCTGTCCCCCTCTTTCTCTCCCTTTCTTTCTTTTTTCTTGAGGCAGAGTCTCATTAGTCACTTACTTCACTATGTAAGTCAAGCTGGCCTCATACTCTCAGGCCTCTAGCCTGCTGAGATTAAAGGCACTGGCCACCACACCCAACTATCCATTTCTTTTTGAGACAAAGTCTCTCACTTGAACCCAGAGCTTGCTGGTTCAGCTAGGCTGTCTTGCCAGATCCTCATATCTATACCTTGCTAGTTCTGGTATTATAGATGCATCACAACATTTTTTTTTAATATGGTGCTGATAACTGAACTCAAGTCCCCATCATTGCATGTAAAGGATTTTACTAACTAGGCCAGATCACCAGTTCTGAAACTGCTTATCTTAAATCTAGACACAGTATATTCACAGAGCGGGAACCATAACTAATACACAAAAAGAATTGTAAAATGTTAAATGTTATTATCATTATCATCATAGCACCACAAATGTATTTTTTCAGGGTGAAAAAACAATGTAACACTGACTGTTAGTATAAAACAATGATCAATTATACAGTGGTGGGGGAAGTGAAGCCATGTGAACAGAAAATAGGTCAATGTTTGACTTGGACTAGGAAAAGAAAGAGAATTTGACTATAAGGGGCAGCACAAAGTTTGCTTTATATTCTGATCATGACGGCCCTAAAGAGACCAACTGTGTTGATCAAAACTCATAATAGCCTATACTAAACTGTATGAATTTTTTACCTTTTTTATAAATCCATTTCACTAATCAACTAGCAAGTGTAAGACATGCATTTCCCATTGCTCACATACCTCAGCTCGTAGGGAACAATCTAGAAGACAGGACCTCAGAGATTTTAGAAATTATTTATTAAATAGCATATAATAGTCTATTCATTTATTCTAAGAAAGAAATTTTGTCTTCTAAAACTAGGCAGAGTACTTTTCTAAATCACTTGTAGTTGTGTTGTTGCCTACTTGGCCTTCAATGACAGAGAGAAGTTCCTTAATATAGTCACATTTTTCTCTTCTGTGTTCTATACTGGGGCTGAAGTTTTCAAATCTAGGGGACAAGAAAGATGTTTTGTTACTCAGATTGGGGTAATGGTAGTATGTATGTATTGTGTCTGAATAAATTCAGCAAATTGCATGCATGATAAGCACTTTTTTGGCATACCAATGATATCTCAAAAAACCTGGGGGGAAATTCTTCTAGGATAGGAAGGTTTCCAAGTTATAGCATCCCATGCACTTAGTGGTGAATTAGCAATTTTTAATATAGAAGTTCCTAAATTAGTAATGTTTCCCAAAGTGATATTTGATGGCAAAAGTAATATCTCTGTGAAGTATTAAGTGATTTTTATGAAAAAGTTGAATAAGCTGACAGAGCCTAATAATTACACTGTCAAAAAATACAAGATTCCATTTTCTCAAAGCCATCTATATTGCATGGTTTCGGTTGCATAGGCTGTCATCAAGATGTGGAGATTTATTTCTCCTCTAATTATGCCATGGAAGCCAGCTTCCTGCAAAGCAGTGTATGAAACTCATATCTCAGCAGGTGCAAAGTCCATGACATGGTTCATATAGGTGACTATGGGCAAAACCAAACAGTGTTTTGTGTGGCTGCAGCATGCCTAGAATAGAGTCACTACATAGCCCTTGAGGCACTGTTCAGAAGTTTTAAAATATGAAACAACTGGTGATTTATTTATTAGGAGGAAGATGAAAAACATTTTCATTCAAGATAGTTTGTTCTAGACTCTAAGCTCAAAAGAACTACACAAAAGAGATACAAGTTTAACCTCTTTGTGCAACTTCCGTGGTTTCCTTCCTCATGCATTAAGTATGGAAGATGCATTATTAACTCATTAAGGAAGAAAGAGGTCTGTGTGTGGCCTAGTCTTAAAACTTGGCAATTTCTCACTTAAGAGTGCAATGAAACAAAGCTTAGAATCAGGCAGTACAGTCAACGGTGATTGCATATATATATATTTTTTTATTTTATTTTTTAGAAGCATTTCATTACAGCCTTAACATACTGAATAACAGTTTCCAGAGCAAAGATACATCTCTTTCAAAAGTCGCTATAAAATTTTTAGGTTCACTGTTGAATTAATAGTTATACAATATTGAACTCAGTATAAACCCTGTAAGACATAAAATTGAATTAGTTTCGAATTTTAAAAGATTTCCATTTCATTTTAGAATATACCGTTTCTTACAGAAAGACTCATTGTTTTGCTAATAATGCTGTGATGTTGGCACATGCATCTCTAATCTGTGTGTATCTGATTATTGCTAGTCGTAATCGGTTGCACTCGGAACCTTGGCACCTGTGTATGTCTATAAAATCATTGGGTAGATTTCAATGGTAATGTTGTAATCGGTTGCACTCGGAACCTTGGCGCCTGTGTATGTCTATAAAATCATTGGGTAGATTTCAATGGTAATTGTGTATATATATATAAATATATCACACAGAACATCCCAAACCATCTTATTCATCTATACACCCACTTCTCAAATGGCACCCTCCCATAGCTTCCCCCCCAACTAGAGCCCTTATACTCTGTTATCCCTCTTCTCCACTTTGCTGTCAGCACCCCCAACTGTTCCCCACTATTTGTTCATCCAGTGAATCTAGTCAACCTATCTAGAAGTCTTTGTTTTAGGAAGGTCAGCTGTTCCTCATCTAACAGCAATGAATTGTCAATATTCCTTTAGATAAGATTGGGGTCCACTGTTCATTTTCCCAGTTCTATGCTCGGTTACTGTCTGGGAGACCCTAGGGCCACCCTTGCCAACAACTCAAAAGGAGGTATATCCTGTCTGGAATTTTTGCTTGTTATGTAGCCTTTAGCTATACATATGGACTCTTAAAAAATTATATTGGCCCCTTTAATCTTTGGCTATACTTTCCTTTTGGGTATTTAAGGCCATATAGTTGGCCCAGATAAACCAATTTATTTTTTACTCTTAAGGCTATTTGAGGATTTATTCCTCAGGGGTCACATGGGCTTGGGAGGAGCCCCTGGCTCCTTTCTTTTACCAGTTACATCAATGTGAAGATAAGTCAAAGGTAATACTTGACCATGGCTGGCTTTGCTTGGAAGCATGGAGGAAATGTTTCCTCTGTGTTGACCCTCCTCTTTGTAGACTGGACACTGGTTCAAGTCAATCTCGTGGGTTCTCCATGGCCTCCTTGATCAAGAGGACAGGTGATCCACTACAATTAAGGGACATTTTGAGAGATGCTCATAGTCCCCTCGAACTAGTCTTCCTGGGCAAGGAACAAAAACTGTCCTTTATGTCCCTCTGACCAAATTAGTATAGGCCTCAAAGTATGTCTGTTAAACATCCAAGAAGGTTAATTACACCAGTCTGGTACTTTCAATTACAGTGTGACATGTAGATAAATCTTGGGCAAAGATCTCAGATAAACCTTGCCTAGACATATATTTCTTATGCTTGTTTATTTTTTAAATTTGCTATGTTTGTCATTGGAGGACAACCTGCCTGGTCTGCATCAACTTTAACACCCTAAATAACCATTTCAGGGGCTGGAGAGATGGCTCAGCAATTAAGAACATTGATTGTTCTTGCAGAAGACCGGGTTCGAATCCCAGCACCCACATGGCAGCCAACAACTCTCCGTAACTCAGTTCCAGGGGATCTGACAGTGTCTTCTGTCTTCCGTGGGCACTGCATGACATGGGTGCACTGACCTACATGCAGGAAATACATGCATACACATAAAATAAAAATAGTAAATAAAAAAATTTTTAAATCATTTCAGTGAACATCATTGAATGTAATGAATATAATTTGCAAGACGTACATGTACCTTGCTATTTTTATTTACTTATTTGTTTGTTTGCTTTGGTTTAAAATCCTGGAGTAACACATAGCAGCATACAGTTTTCAATGCTGATTAAGATTTAAAATAGCATTAGAGAATTAGTGTTTACATTCATACAAATATTATAGAACAGAAGTCCGAACACTTAAGTGCACTGTTGTAAATAATTATATGTGTCAGTGGGTGGCACAGCAGAGTTTAGTTCTTCAGACTTCAGTGTTAGCTTGAGCTTTTCTAGGTCTGGATCAGAGCTTTGTTGATAACTAGTTGAATGTCTGTGAGTCACTTAGTTCGTCTAATGTTTGTTCATCTGTAAAATTAGGATTATATTACCTGCCTCATCAACCACTGTACAAACTAAATGCAATTATCTATGTAAGGCAATCAGCATAGCAACCGGTACTGCTTTAATTAAGGTTATGGGTGGCTTCACCATTGACCCTTCATTTATATCTTGTAGTTTTAAATGTTGCATGCTTCTTTAATCAAACTTCAAGTCTTTCCTAGATCATTTTCACAAGCTAGCTTCCTGTCACTGTGACTTTAACTTCTAAATCTGTTTTTTCCCCTCATTTTTCATCTTAAATGGTGCCCTCAAGATTCCATTCTGCTTTCTCTTCTCTTCTACTTAGTCTAATTGGATGGTCTTACAGTGGCACTCTGTGTAATATTTTCTCACAGGCTGTTCAATAAAAGAGCTATGTACCTCCAGCCAGGGCTCATTCCTTAGTGACCAATGTACTCCGCTGCCTACTGTGCACCTTCAGCTAGAAATCCTAGTTCCTCCACCATCATATGTTCAAGCAGTCCATTCTGATCACACAATGTAGTGTGCTATCTTACTTATTACCTTATTTCATGTGTATCAGCTCTACCCACCCAGTGATATAATCATGTTCTGTGTCTGTGCTATTTGCCCTCCACATCCATCAGCCCTGGATCATCCTTGTCAGTACTTCCTTGTGGGCCCTCCCACTCCTCTCCAGCCTCCTCTCACAGACTCCTCCATGTCACCTCTTTGTGACTACAGAGACCCTCTGGTCACTCCTCACTATCCACCCTAATTAAGTAGAATCACTTCCATCTAGATTACTACAACAAACTTATAATTGAGCTGTTTCCTAACATTGTCTCTCTCTGACTCCTTTTCCAGAAATATGGCTTATTCAAAGATATTTCTAAGGTTCCTTCTTAAAATAGTTCAAAGGCTTTCTGTATTTTCTATCACTGAGATGAAGTGTAAAGGAAATTCCTTTACACTGTCGATGCTGCCAGGCCACATTCTTTCTTACTGAGCAATTATATCTTCATTATGTTTATAGGTACTGTGCCTAAAAAATGAATCCAAAACAAACAATTTTCTGATTATTAGACAGTGAATATAAATCCCTCTAATTCCTTCCCTGCCTATCAAAATTTCCTACTGGGATTCCCTTACTCCAGGTACAGAAGACTATTTCTTGTTTTTGTGTCTTTGCTACCTGCTCACGTACTCTGAAAATTTTTACTGAATGTCAACTATGTTCTAGGGACTAAGGAGTAAACAAAATAAGCACTGCTTGATTCCTAGGAAGATTTCAGGTTATTGGAAGAAAATTATATAAGTACTTAAAATATAAGTGAGAATATTTTAGTAAATATTCTGTGTACTTGGTAAGAAAAGAGAAAATGACAGTGACTTAAATGTTCATAAGTGAAGAAATAATTCACTGCACCACAAACTTCTTCCACATAACTATGAGCCCAACATTAATAACAGAGATCTTTAATACTTTATAGTGAAAGATATATTTGAAATATTATGTGGTAAGAAGACTAAGTTATTGAGCCCACAGCTCCATTCTTTTTATTCATATTTCTTTATTCCTACTTATTTTTTCTAAACTTTGAGGTTAATTCCATCTTTTCTTGAAAGTGTGTGAGTATGTGTGTGTGTCTGTATGCACGTGTGTGTGTGTGTGTGTGTGTGTGTGTGTGAAAGGGGGGGGCTTGTGAGGACCAAAGGAGATATGGGGTGTCCTGTTCTATCACTTTCTGCCTTTTTCCTCTGAGACAGGGTCTCTCACTCAATTTGGAGCTAGGCTACAGGCCAGAAAACCTAGTGATCATCCTGTTTCCACCCACGACAGCATTAAGATTATAGATGCAACTGATCATTCTCAGCTTTCTAACTCTATGAGAGAAGGAGAGAGGAATGTAGCAGATAGTTTCTGAATCTGTCTCTTTTTACCACCACAATTTCTATGGAAGGCCAGTAAGTGGACTTTTCTCAAGAGGTGCTCAAAGATAGTGGCTCAGCCAAACCTGCCCCCTTATGAGCCTGGGCATTTCCTTCTTTTGTCCCGCTTTCTAAGTATGGTAATGATCATCAACCAGCCATTTCAAACTTTGCTTAAAAGTAACCAACGCGTGTAAAATAATGACTTTCAAAGGTAATTCAAAGGTCAGCAGATACTGAAGACCTTGTCATAGCAAACAGTACTTTCAAGCAGTTTATGCAGTATTTATGTTTAATTATCATTTTTTTGCTCATAAAGCTTAAAGCAGGTTATGAATTCATATTTTTTACATTAATAGGGATTGTTATTCTTGGCTTGGACTCAACTGGGCCTCTAAAACAAAGTATTCCTTGATCTCTCCAAAGCAGGTGTATGAACATTTTCTAATGTTGAGCTATCAGATGATGGATGAGTAGTGTTGCACTACTGTGTGCTGAGAGAAACAATCTTAAACTTAAATATAGCCTATGTGGAACAGAGCTAAATGCTAAAGACCACTGGACTTTTGTTAAATTTTTTACTTTAATCTAATATGCTCAATGAGCCCTTAAAGATCAGCGATACTTGATTTACGGTGTGTTGTTACAAGAATTAAATGATCTAAGTAGTAATATTGCCAACAACAACGTTTACAACCACTAACATTTATATAGCACTTATGATGTATCAGGCATTGTTTCAAGTGTGTTCTCTTTACTAACATAATGCCAACAATATCTGTGGACTAATGAGTATTACACAATTTCAATGTGCCTGCTATCCACAAACATTAGGATATAGCAAGCAAAATTTAGCTATTTATGATGGAATGGACTTCCAAAATGAATTTTGTCATGAAGGTTTAATATGCCAGATTAGCTTAGAGAAAATGAAAGCTAGAGAGGTTTGGAGAGACTAGCGAGAGTTTGGCACTACATTTTCATTGAAGAGCCCGGCTGTACATACCTCCTACAAGCCATTGTCAGCATAATGCTGTCCTCTTATCAGTCAGCATTATCAGCATCATCCCTTCTAACCGTCAGTCTTCTCACCTTTCTATGAGAAGGCACTTAGGAAATGCATTAATTTATTTAATCATTACAAAACTTCTAGAAAATATTTGTTATACAACTTATAAATTGTCATCAAGAATTGGAATCTGGGGACTGGAGAGATGACTCAGCTGTTAAGAGGACTGGATACTCTCACAGAAGACCTGGGTGCGATTCCCAGCACCCACGTGGTGGCTAAGAACAATTCAAAAACCATTCCCAGGTGAATCCAACACCCTCTTCTGAACTCTGTGTGCATTGCAGTTACATACATGCAGATAATACACTTATTCACATAAAATAAAAAAAATAATTACTTTGCAGAAAATAATTGGAATTTGTCCACCTATTCACATCATTCTCCGTCACATTGGCCTGTGTCATGTCTGTGAGGCATTTCCTTAACTGGTAATTGATATAGGATGACCCGCACCCCAGGTGGGCAGTGCTATCCCGGGGAGGTGGACCTGGTCTGTATAAGAAAAGTAGCGGGGCCTTTCAAAGGCATCAAATCCTTTGTAGTACTCCGCATCACTTTCTGTAGGAGGCAAATGTGCCTTTTCTTGCCATCTGATCCTCATTCCACTCTCAAGATCAGTGTCCACTCTGAGTTCCATACAGAAAGCTAGAAACAGCGGTTCTAATGGACACGAGGTGACTTAGTTTTCTGAAAGAGAATGTGATTCATTTTAATGAAAACAAATTATCTGTCCATGAAAGAATGCGCAGTTCTGCATTTATGTCCCATGACCAGAGTCTTGCACATTCTTAATGCTGCCTCCTTCTCTCTCTCACT
The DNA here is from genome assembly GCF_000622305.1 of Nannospalax galili. Classification (NCBI taxonomy): domain Eukaryota; kingdom Metazoa; phylum Chordata; class Mammalia; order Rodentia; family Spalacidae; genus Nannospalax; species Nannospalax galili. The sequence continues at coordinate 8,046,396 of NW_008348586.1, forward strand.
GGTTTTCCCAGTCAAGAATAGATAATAAGCCCTAGTACATTTGCTCCTTGTGTTTAGCATTAGAGTTACATGATCTCCTTGAGCATAGAGATAATGACTACCTTTATATCATTCACAAAGTTCTTAGCACTGGGATGGAGGTGTATCAGTCACTACTGATAATTCATTTAATTCTGTGAATTAAATTGAGGATAGAGTGTGTTTGTGGAAGAAAAACAGATTTAATGCCCTTGTGCTTTGATAAGATTTATCTGATCACAATGTGAAACAGATTGTCTTGGGGCAGAATTTGAACTGGCAAGACTTGTTCAGATGTTGCAATGGGAATATTAAGCTAGAGAGAAATTATGTTCTCATCTAAGATGATATCTGTAGTGAGAAGGGGAGTGAGAGAGGCTTAGAAATGCCAAGTGGCAAGAAGACAGCAGCTCTTTTGACTGCCTCGCTTTGAAAAACCAGCTGGGAGACAAGATGGGTGCCCAAATTCAGGGTCTTAACTGTAAGGGACATGATAGGTAGCAATGAACAAAGAGAATTCTTGTTGGGAAGGAACATAGGGTTTATTGTGATTACTATGAGGTAGAAAATATGTCTTTCAGACAGGTGGAGAGGACTAGGAATCAGGGAGAGTGCCTCGTCTGGAATTAAATAAAGAGATGATTCCCATCAATGTTTATGCAAACTTAAAAAATATTAATGCAAAGTAAGAGATGAAAACTAACTTTATAGCTTCAAGATTCTTTACTCCTTAAGATATAATTATAGAGAAGGGAGAAAGTGGGGAAGGAAAAAAGAGGTAGGTTCAAATGGAACTTGGAAAATTTACTATTTTAAAGAGACACAACAGAAAAACCTCACTTAAAGAACTATGAAATGGAAACATGGAATCGGGGAGCCAAATGCATAGCTTCCAGAGGGAGGACAATGTCAAGACAAAATAATCTTTAAGGAAATTAATGAATAATATTATAAAATATTATAATGTTGCTAGGTAGAAATTCAGTAATGCTCTGCAGATAGAAATTGGGTACAACAGGGAGGGGATCTATGTAATTACAACAGTTTAAGAAAAAATGAAGAGAAAGTTGGGAAATTGAGTTTTGTAGCTTATTAACTAGAGGTGCTGAAGTCCTATTATATGAATGAGATATTGATACACTAATTGATTGCAAACAAAAACTGGAGCCTTTTGATGGAAAGATGGTTCATAAATCACCATCAAATATAAGATGGTCATTTAATCAAAATTTTGTTCAGTTCATGACTATAACATGTTCCAAAAGCATTTGCTTCTGGAAAGTGATATCCTCTTTTCCATGATCCAGAACTTGATAGAAGTTCCACAGTCAATTGCAGTGTCTCTCCTCAGGTAACTGCTATGCTGTGGGTTAGGATCTTGCTATTACCATCCTGAAGTTTCTCTGTGGGAACCAAAGCCTTTTTATTCAAATGATCATGAAATAATAAGTTGGAGGATTTTCTTCCAATTCTGCCTCTATTCCTCCAAACCTTTCAAGAGCTATGTTTTTGTAAATGGTTTTAGTAATAGAGAATACTCTTGAGCAGATCTGTTTCTCAAATCATGGCAATGTGATCAACAGCTTCTATTTTTAACTGGGATTTTCTCTTCGGTTGTAATGTTATTTGCTCTCCGTCTGCTCTAACGAGATTATCTGAGCGCATGAAGGCATGCATGAAAATCTGGCTGAAAGAAACAGGATCCGAATGATGAAAAGCAACTTTGGCAGCTACTGGGTAAAATGTGACCCACAGATGGAAATTGTTTGGTTGGCACAATATAAGTGCAATATTTAATGTCCTCTTCCAATTAACTGTGAACATTTAAATTCAAGACATGGAAATCAAGTTTTCTGTCTTCTGGTTTAAACTCTGGGGATCTGCCACCCAGTACTGAGCCCATGAGACATGAGGAGGACTAAGTCAGACTCCCCATGGTCTAGTGGCACTTTCAGGACTTCTCCCTAATCCTCCTTAATCCTGAGCTCTGCTGAGAATTGTCTTTACTCCATTGCTGTTGCAATTGAGCTTAAATCTTCCAGTAATGAGACAGAAGTGAAATATTCATTTGAAAAAGGTATTTAGTAGGAACAATCAAGTTAATACTTCAAGTGAGTAGCCTAATTCAATAAAAGTAAGAAACAGAAAAAGGCAAGAATTTGTGGCAGTGGTATCATGTTTGCTGTGCAATTCAAGTACTAATGCGTATGAAAAAGGAAGCTAAGTGGGAAAACTATGCTATGTAAATAAAAAATAAGAGTATAGATATGTGGGGCTAGAAAGATGGCTCAGTGGATAAGAGTACTGGGTGTTCTTACAGAAGATGTGGGAATGAGTCCCACCACCCTCATGGCAGCTAAAAACCATCCATAATCTCAGTTCCAGGGGATCCACGCTCTCTTCTGTCCTCTGTGGGCATTGCAGGACACAGTTGCACTTATATACATGCAGGCAATATACTCATACACATAACATAAAAATAATTGAATAAAATATAAATGCTACATAACAAGAAACAGTACCAGACAGGAGACACCTTCCTTTGAGTTGTTGGTCATGGCGGTCCAAGAGATTCCCAAAATTACTCAGGCCATTGCCACAGCCCTGATGGCCTTCCAGACCTTGAAGATAAGACCCTACTGCTGAATACAGAGCATACTTTGAACACAGGATTTGGAGCAATAGAGCTGCATGCAGTTGACCTGAAATCACTTCCCCTGAATGCTTACTCTCATAGCTTTGGAGAGCACTATCAAGATGCCAAGGGAAAACATCAATTGATGGTCTAACACCAGCTTCAAGATCAAATAACCACATCACATCAATGGCCAGCACAGCATACATCATTGGTGCAGTAGTGGCACTTTTATCTTGGGGGCAATCAACAGCTAATTGGACTAAAAGCCCATCCAATGAGAGGAAACTCAAATGTGGTACTGTAAACATAACCAAATATACATGGCTGGAGTGGTTATAGGTCATAGAGAAAACCCAAGACTGTCAGAATATTGTGATTTCTTACTATGTGCAAAATATGTATCCTTATATTTATAGACAAATACATAGGTCATAGAGAAAACCCAAGACTGTCAGACTAATGTGATTTCTTACTATGTGCAAAATATGTATCCTTATATTTACAGACAAATATCCCAGTCACCACTCATCAAAGAAGCTCATTTTGTATCAGTCAGCGATTATTACCAAGTACCATAACTGGTCACACACAGCCATTGTGTATGAATTGCGCAGGCCTAAGTGACACATCTACAATGCAACCTCTACTCTTAAGATTCATGGAAAATAGAACAGGGGTAAAGAAGAGGACACTAATGAATCTCTCTGTTCTCATTAATGAAGTTCCCACATGCAGTGGAGGGACAGGAACACAAAAGGTCACAAATGGCCAAAGCACAGAGATCAAGAGTCTGAACAATCCTGGTCCTTGGACTGTACTCTTATATTAAACTTCACCCACCCAGGGCTCAGGGACCATAGTGATGAGGAGGTGGAATGATTGTAAGAGCCAGGGACGAGGTGCATGACCATATGGAAACAGAGTCCTACAAGCTCCTAGGACCCTGCTCATATGAACCTTCAGCAATGGTGTCAGCATTCACAAGTCCCATGCAAACTCAGGCAGAAAAACTCAACATAAATATGGGAAAATAAACAGCAGACCCTAATCTTATCTGAAGAAATATTGGCAACTGATTGCTGCTAGGTGAAAAAGAGCTGATCCCCCTAAAACAAGGGACTCTAGATAGGTTGACTAGACTCAGTGGAAAGACTCACACTGGGGAACATCTATGGGACACTGACTTGACACAGTGGGCCTTAATAGAGATGACAGAGTATATGGGCTCCAGTGGGGTGGGGGGAGCTTTGGGAGGGTGCTGGTGGGGACAAGGGTATAAAGATTATTAGGAATGTTTGAGATATTCTGTATGAAATACACAAATATTCAATAAAAGCAAATTTTTAAAAATAATAAATAAAAAGTATAGTAATGCAAGAAAGAAGAAGAAATATGTGGAAAAAGCAAGTCTGATTGGTTTATATTTCTGAATTAGAAGCTAGTGAGAGTCCATAGTTGGACATTCATTTACTAGGAGCAGTAGCAAACTGGAGGGTGTAGAAATTACAGGATGCTAAAAAAAGAATACTAATCCATGAAGGAAATAGCAACTGTCAGCTCTGGGCTGGGAGAAAACCAGGAAACAGACTTATAAAGCTAACTAGAATCTCTGACAGAGAGTCAGTGAAGACTTTCACAGAAGGTAGCTCAGGCTGTGTGTGTGTGTGTGTGTGTGTGTGTGTGTGTGTGTGATGTGTGTCCACAAGCTAATATATATATATAGATAGATGATAGATAGATAGATAAATAGATAGATAGATGATAAATAGATAGATGAATAGATAGATGATAAATAGATAGATATAATTTTAAAATAAATACACATATTTTACTATCCTCTATTTTCTTAAATATTTATCCAGTTTCATGTATTTCATATAATAGATCTTAATCAAGTTTAGACCCTTTCCCATATCTGTGACCCACCATACCCCCCCACAGTATTTCATGTATTCTGTCATGTATGTTAAGTCCTATCCAGTCAAGCATTTGTATCCAGGTCTCCCTCAGTGCAAGTTCATACACTGGAGTCTAGTCACCCTATCTATAGTCTCTCCTAAAGACCTACTCTCTCTCACCCTCACAATCATTAGTTACCAATAGTTCCTGGGCTACGGTTGGTATTAACTCTGTGGATATGTCTAAGGAGGGGTCATGAGGGTTATACTGTAAACACTTGGACAATCTGCAAACTGACACCAACTGCAAATTCAAGAATGCTCTACTGTTACTGACATGGGAAAAAAAAATCACTATATGGATGCTGCTAGAATAAACAATACCAGAACTGAAATAAAACACAAACCAGGAAAAGACAAGAAAATTCCTTCTACGCTGACCTTCATATCACTCTCCAGTGCCCCCTGTAGGCAGACTTACACTAATTACCTAAGTCTAAATAGGGTTCTCAGAGTTCAGGCCCTGCTAGACTCAGGAAAACAAGCAACAATAACACATACATGCTCTTATTTGTGGATCCTAGCTCCGAATCTTCAGATGTGAGTATATTTCCTGATGTAACTGCAGGAACTGGGAAAATAAAAAGGAACCATGGGGAGAGAGGGGAAGGCGCTGGAGAGAAGGGGCTTGTAGGTGACAGGTGTTATCAAGGGGGGATGGACAAAATGGGGGTGCTTTACTTGGGAGGGAGGAGAGGGGTTATACAAGGGAAGGTGGAGAAAAGAGAGATGGATAATGCTTAGATAGTATAAAAAGCCACATGTAAACGTATTTAATAACCTTACTGAAATAGGCTTATATGTGAAATATATACACATGAAATGTGAATGTGAACATATGTGTATAGAGTTGAAGGTTATATAGCAAAAATCATATACTGCCAGGCAAGGGAAACCTCCCTTTGAGTTGTTGTTCAGGGTAGTCCAAGAGTTTCCCCAAAATAATACGGGCTATTTTCACAAGCCTTGATCGCTTTTCAGAACTTGAAGGTAAGCCCTGTTGCTGAAGAAATGACATACATGGGGCCAAGACTTGTCGAAATTGAGCTGGAACAGACCTGGGAGGCTTTTCCCTGGAGCCTAGCACTCACAGTATCAGAGGGGACTGTGACAGCTGCCAGTGAAGAAGATGAATCAATCATCCTATCCAGCTGTCAAGTCTGAAAATCACATAATGAACAACCCAGTAAATGTTCGCTATTTCTGCAGTTACACTTTTATCTTGGTGGCAATCAACAGCTGTCTAATTGGACTTCAGGCCTGCTCAGTGGGAGGGAGTTCATGTGGTACCCTAAACATAGCTAATTACACCTGGTTAGAGAGGGCATAAACCTTAGTGAAGAACCCACTCTGTCACTTTCCTGTAACAAAATAATCATTTCCTATACTCTAAATATGTATCTTTATGTTTACAGACAAGTGTATCTCTCACCACTCATTTAAAAATATTTATACAGCAGATGGAGGCTAGTACAAAGTGTCACAACTGGTCAAAAGACTATGAGGTGCCCAGCCCTAAGTTATATATTTACAATGCAACCTCTACACCTAGGAACATGGCAGAGAATGGGGCAGAAATATAGTAACATCCAGAGGGACAAAACCCCTGCTGCTAGTTAATACATTCTAGACATGATAGGAAAGCCTCACCTGTGGGAAGCGGGTGCGGTCGAGCCGGCCATGATGGTGCCCTGGCTGGCTGCCGTGACCCTCACTTGTTTGCTCTAACTTGCGCAAGCGCTGTAAGCTTGATCACGCGCAGCCTGCCTGACATGATACGTCACTGAGCATGATTCTATTGCGTGGCCCAATGATTTGCTGCTCTGCCTGCATGTTAGCCCCGTGCTCATGTCCTGATTGGCTCTGTGTGATGGTCTGATTGTGGGATGGATCTGATGAGGGTATATATTCTCACTTGTTTGCTCTAACTTACGCAAGCGCTGTAAGCTTGATCACGCACAGCCTGCCTGACATGATACGTCACTGAGCATGATTCTATTGCGTGGCCCAATGATTTGCTGCTCTGCCTGCATGTTAGCCCCGTGCTCATGTCCTGATTGGCTCTGTGTGATGGTCTGATTGTGGGATGGATCTGATGAGGGTATATATTGTGGGATGACGAAGAATAAAGAGAGAATTGCTTGAACCTCACCTTGGCATCTGCAAACACTGGAAATTCTCCTGCTTGTGGGGGCATTTTAGCCCACACTTGGGCATGCTGGCTGCATCCCCCAGTGTTTTTTCCTCCAGCCCCATAAGGGGGCGGTGTAGGTAAGGGAGGAGCAGATGGACCAGGAGGCTCTTCCTGTGTCATATCTACCTTTGAGAAGAGACTAGCTAACTCTCCCTCTTCATCATAGAGATCTTCCTCCTCCGTTTCTGTCTTTTCTCTCAGACCTTGGAGGCTCTGACTGCCCTGGTATGACATTGCCTCTTTCATTTCCTCTAGCGCCTGGGCCCCCTGCGCAATATCATCCTGGTACTTTCCAGTTTTATCTAACAAACATGATTTTACCAAGTACCAAATAGCCAACATGCCCGGAGGAAGCGGGCCTGTGGCATCAGCTCTCTGTAGATCTCTCCCGAGGTGCTCCCACTGAGGAACATTAATGTATCCTTCTTCCAAAAACCAAGGTGCTTCTCTTGAAACAGTATCTAGAAATTTTTCTACGGTCTCGGCTTTTAGTTTAATCCCTCCTTTTTGTAAAAGCTGCACTAGCGCGGCTTTTACTTTCACTTTTGATCCCGCCGATCCCATGTTGTTGTAACTTTCCCTTCGCCACTGCCTGTGGTCCTAACTTCATCCCCTAAATCGGGACCCTTAATAGCGCTATCCCTTCGCCTCTTACCTGCGGACCTTACCCTCTATTTTTTCTGCCGGAAAGAAATTCCCCGTACGGGCCACCATTTGCCGCGAACCAAGACTCCGACCAGCAGAGCCGAGGAAAGGACAACACGGACGCAAAGGTGAGGTTCAAGCAATTCTCTCTCTCTTTATTCTTCATCATCCCACAATATATACCCTCATCAGATCCATCCCACAATCAGACCATCACACGGAGCCAATCAGGACATGAGCACGGGGCTAACATGCAGGCAGAGCAGCAAATCATTGGGCCACGCAAGAGAATCATGCTCAGTGACATATCATGTCAGGCAGGCTGCGTGTGATCAAGCTTACAGCGCTTGTGCGAGTTAGAGCAAACAAGTGAGGGTCACGAGGCTTGGCAGCCAGCCAGGGCGCCATCTTGGCCAGCTCGATTGCGCCCGCTTCACACACTCACCAAAGAAATATCCACAATATGGTAGCCTAACATGAACTGCATGATGACAACACGAGTTGACATGCCAAGGTGCATGGGCTTAATTGCATTGGGTCCCGCCTCAAGATGAAGTGCTAAAAGTAATCAATGGATGCTGAAAGAGGGTGAATCTGATTTTTTCCAGAGACTAGCATCATCAGAGGTTATCTAATCCCAAGTGGCCAACCCTAAACATAGGTACATATGAACACCAGTAAGTAGACTCAGTATGTTACATATGTATGTGTATTTATAAATGTATGCATGTATGTGTAAGAATAATAAAGAAGTAGAAAACAAATTGACAGGGAATGGAGGGGCAAGGGGGGAGTTGGAGGAAGACGAGTGAGGAAGGAAATAGTGCAAATATAGAACATTTATGTGAAATTCTAAAAAGAATTAAAAACAGTGTAAAATTGGAGGCTGACAATAGGTGCTTATAGTCTAATTGCTAGTATTGTATATGGTCCTTTATAAACTTCAGTTTGTGACATTGGCCCTGTGGATAAAACTGAACAGATATTTAAGATATCATTATATTTTATATTACATATTGCCTGTGCATCCTTTCACAAATATTTTGGGTCAGTGCATGTAAGTGCCTCCATTATTAATGACAGGCATAGTAGATACAGTTACCTCAGATTTCTGTATTACTGTAGATTCTATCATCTATAATCTATCATCTATCATCTATCTATATATATATATGTGTATCTTGAGGTCTCAAGTGTCCCAATGTCAGAATTACAATCAAGGCACTCTGATTAGCCATCCCTGGTCCAGTCATTGCAGCCAGATACTTCTATTAATTCATAGGTAACTAGGATTCTAAAACAAAAGAAATTCTCAAGTACAACTGCTTTGGGGAAAAGAACTCTGGTGTTTGTCATGGCTCATTGGCACAGGTCAGAGATAAAAATCCATTTACATTCATTTATTTGCTGGCTGATTTTATAAAGTCCAAAGAGCCATCCCTGGTCCAGTCATTGCAGCCAGATACTTCTATTAATTCATAGGTAACTAGGATTCTAAAACAAAAGAAATTCTCAAGTACAACTGCTTTGGGGAAAAGAACTCTGGTGTTTGTCATGGCTCATTGGCACAGGTCAGAGATAAAAATCCATTTACATTCATTTATTTGCTGGCTGATTTTATAAAGTCCAAAGAAAAAGATGAGCCTCCAGTTGAAGGAATTAAACTATGCAAGGGCAATTGAATTTAATGTTTCCTGGAACACCAATTTTATGTGCTTTAAAAACCATGAAGGAATGCAACTGAGACTGTTGCCTTAAAAGAACTATGTCTTGGGTTGAGCAGTTTCTCCAAGTGCCATTAAAGGCATGACTTCTCAAATGCATGACCATATTTTCATACCATCTTCAAAGAGTGAGCTACAGGGTGCCAAAGCTGTCCCTTCCTTGAGAAACTGTATTACCATCTGCTGGGAAATAGAGATAAGAGCTATACCAGGCTAAGAAAACAACATTCCCTGGGTTTTTCAGTGTACAACTTGAACAACTGTAAATGGTAGCCTGGGATTTCTCAGTCACTAGTTCCATCGATAATTTAGAAGTTTATGTAGAGAAGAAGCATATGAACAGTTATGCTTCATTCGCACTTTCTTCATTTTTACCGTTGAATCGCTGTGTCCCTTAAGAGGCTAATGTATTTTGGAGATTTCCTATCAGGACTTTGTCAGTTTTCTCTGCTCAAGAGGTAAAAATATAATCTTATCTTAGGCAATCCATTATAAGGAAAACGTCTGTGAAACAGATTTGGACAATACTCTAAATATAAAATATATATTTTAAAATATATATTTATAATCTAAATATAAAACAAGCAACATTTTTCCTATTTTACTACCCTTTAGCTGGGCACTGACAATGTGAATATTTGCTAGGGCAGGCATGGGACACTTAACCTTTCATGTTTCCTGATTACTGATGAAGATTTTTGTTTGACAACTTCTGGTCCATGCAGATTTTGCTTAGATGCACATACACACTAACTCTATCTCTTTTGGTGTGAACCCTTCTGTTTTATTTTGGCAATTCACCCAGTTCTTTCACTTTATGCCTCTTCCCCAAAAAAACAGTTGTTAATCTGATAAGCGATCTTGGGGAAAATATAATATCTACTGGACTACCTCAAACAGGAGCATATGGATTTTCTGTGGAGGGACAAGGATGGTTCTTTCTGGGTTTCTCTCTCTCTCTCTTTCTCTCTCTCTCTCTCTCTCTCTCTCTCTCTCTCTCTCTCTCACACACACACACACACCTTCCCTCTCTCTCAATTATGAGGTCTTCATTCTACCCTGGAAATTCCAAGCCTTGGCTTTCTCATATGGCTACTGTCTCCTTATTACTGGAAGGATTATGATATGAATATATGAATGTCTGCCAACTATATTGGAGCAAAGTCTCAGCCTTTGGATGCTCAGCTAGATGACACTGAAAACTGTGAGTCGTCCAAAGATATCTCTCTCTCTCTCAATTATGAGGTCTTCATTCTACCCTGGAAATTCCAAGCCTTGGCTTTCTCATATGGCTACTGTCTCCTTATTACTGGAAGGATTATGATATGAATATATGAATGTCTGCCAACTATATTGGAGCAAAGTCTCAGCCTTTGGATGCTCAGCTAGATGACACTGAAAACTGTGAGTCGTCCAAAGATATATTTGTAGGTGAATTCTAAAACCTTTCAGCTCTAAAATTTCAAAGAGCTGGGTATGTACCTCTGTGGTAGAACATTTTATTAACGTATTCAAAACCCTTGGTTTAATCATCAGGATCATGAAAATAATTCAAACAAATACATTATTAGAGTCAGGATCACATAGCATTAAAGATCACCTGTTTAGTTTTCATCATTGAAGCTCCAATTTGGCTATTTTCTTCCCTAATTTGATAAAGGTTGTTTAATGTTTTCTGACTCTCATTCTTGCTTCTGAAATGAGAAAAGCAACAGCACTGTTAGATAGAAATTAAATGTAATAAAGCTGCTTAGCACAGTAGTGCCTGACATACTGCAATCACTTAATAAATAGGAGCTGTTGTTACTATCGTTACTGGATGTAATCAAAGCAGGGATGCATTGAGCAAGATTTAGTTTTCACTAAAAAAGAAATAAATAAAGACCTCAAACCTAACAGAAAAGTAGATGTTTATGAGGACAGATGGATCCAGATTCTCCCTTGGCTTGGAATGCTGATGATTTGGGAGCAACCTTACTTACATTGTGACTCCCTCCCACGCCTGGAATACTCCTTTGTAATGTGACTTTGCGGTTCCTTCAAGAGGTTTCGGAATCTCACACTCAGGTATTAATCCAAACCTGCCCAATTTGGATAATGAGATAATTTTTAAAAAATGTTCCATGTGCAATGGGTCTCACTACCTATTAACTTTTACTGTTCTTGGGTGCCCTACAATATCTGTTTAAGAATTCAAAAAGTTGTTTATTTCTTGGGGCAGAAGTGTACTGGCTTGCAAGTCACAAGGAAACCGCTTAAAGATACTCTGTCTTCGTCCAGGTGTCAATTACATGGATGTGTCCACATGAAAAAAAATTCATTGATCTGAAAATGCACTTTCACTTCTGCGGATCTCTCTCTATAATGATGCATCTGCACATAAATACGTGTTATGCTTTGGATTTGAGATGTTGCCCCAAGGCTCATGTTCCAATTGTAGTCTCTAGCTTGTGAAACTCTTTTGAAGGCTGCCCATCTTTTAGGACATGGGCCCCAGGTGGAAGAAGTAGGTAGATAACGCAGCTCTGGTTCTTGCCTGAGCTCTCAGCATGTGGTCCACACCATGTGAAGAACCACTGAATACTACTTCCACTGCCACATGCTAGGTGTCATGCCTCCTCTACCACGGTGGACTAGAATCTCTCTGAAACCATTAGCCTAAACAAAATCCTCCTCTTAAATTGCTTCTGTCAAGTAATTTGTCACAGGAATGAAAAAAGTATTGAACATAGCACACAACTAAACGAGAATAATCGATGTTATAAGAAGCATTGTGTAAATAAATTTCATTCCACAGAAATTACAGATAGTAACAGCCAACCCCGAAAAATGTGGATAAAAGACTAAGAAAAATGAGAGAAAGAGTATTTGCTGGATCAAGTTGTGCAAGGGTTTTCAATACACATGATGAGAACTGTTTTCTTGAGAACAGTTGTGGAGAACGTCTGATTTGAAGTAAGTCTAACAGTAAATCCATGATAAATCTGAGATTGTATGTGTAAACTAATCTTGAGAAGACTTTGTAAAGAACAACAGAGAAGTGGATGGATGATGAAAACTAAGCCAGAAGAAATTACTCTAAGGCTGGGACACTAGCACACACTTTCTTGCAATAAGAAGGATCAAAGAGATGAGAGAGAGAGAGTTTGGAGAACAGAAGAGAACAAAGGCAGCAGAGTAAGAAGCATTAGAAGTTGATGTTTCAAATAAAGTATTATTATGAGTGGCAATCCCCATTAAGATATATTTAACATATGTCAAATTTTATTATTTTTATTGCCCCTGGTCTGTCAATATAAGGGACCTAGACTCAGTCAAACCCTCTGACACATGTAAAGAGAGAGCATAGCATTATGATCTTGTCATTCTGTGACAGAGCTCCCAAATCCAGCTTCTTATTAAACATTGGTTATTTCTATTATCTAATATGCAGACATTGCTTTTTTCTTAAAGACCATTAAAATTATGGAGACCATTAAAATTAGGATAACGTGTTCCCCCTGGAAATCTAAGATTTGTCGGTAGAGTTGTCTTAGGGAAGACTTGTCTTTAAAGTTTACCCAAAGATACTCATTGGCTCTTTAAATTTTAAACTCTCACTTTCATTCCCACAAAATTAGTACATTTCCTCCTTAAATGATAAAATCGTGCTGTCACTTCTGGCAATTTTTATATAAAAGAAATTAGTTCAAAGGAGTCTTTGCTTGTCTTGGTCTTACAGCTTGCCTCATGCAACACACAGTAGCATTGGTTCTGATCCTGGGATTTCAAGAGGAGTTGGGGGTGGGAGTTGAGTGGGAATGATCGTTGGTCAAGATTCTGTGTCTTCTTTATATGCTACTTTCTCTGACCTAGATCAAAGAACATTAGAGATTAAAGGAATCTTGAAGATAATTTCACCTTTCGTCTATCCTTTCATAGATGCTATAAGAGGGGCTATGTACTCATCACCAGGTAACTACTGGCAGAGAATACACACATGCCTTCTGGCATGGCTTGCTCTTCATTCTGAAAAGGTTTTTCAGGTGGAGTGGGTTGTAAGAAACTCCATGTAGCTTTATTTAGTGGGTATCTGACCAAGGTAATCATCTAAATTAACAAACAGAATAAACAACAAACAAGACAGTCATACATCTTGCTAAGTCTGGCTTTGCAACTTTCAGTACTTAAATATATGCTACTTCTCCTGTCCCCAAGCCTCTAATTAGGTAGTGTGATGGCTAAGCCTGGGTGTTAACTTGAGTGGAGCTGGGATTAGCTGAAATGAAAGAGACCTTCTTGATTGGATGACTTCAAGCTGGAAGACACACCCTAAATATGGCTGTTATCTTCTCCTGGCAGCCTGTATAAAAAGTCATAGAAAAAGGGAGCTCTTGCTTTTGGGCCACTTGCCTTCTCTCTCATTGGTGAGTTAGTCTTGCTGCTGTGACCAACTTCTTTGGATTCCAGTGTAGACTCAAGACTAGTAGATCTCCCAGAATCCATCAGGCCTTCAGCACCAGATTGGGACTGCTGAGATATTCAGCACTGTGGACTGAGCAACCACTGCATTCTTAGCCTCTCCAGTGTGTTGCAGCCATTGTTAGAGTACTCGGATTCTATCCTGCGAGCCAATCTAACAAACCCATATATATATATTCATTCTGCTGGTTCTGTTTCTTTAGGGAACCCTGACTAATGCAGGCATGGAAGAAAGAGTTAATATGGGAAAGTGGATCATTAAAGCTTCTGCTTGCCTGACTGGCAGTGAACTGGTGTCTGTTGTGTAGATTTTTCTGTATTCTTGAAATAAGAAGAATTTTCTGTCTGTCTGAGGCACTGGCCATCTGTATTTCTTCTAGAAGTCTAGAGGCTTGGTGGTTATGGCTTGATTATTGTTCTTTATAACTAGACCCTGATGAAAATCTTTAATTCTGTTTCCCATAAGTTTCTCAGAAAAAGAGACATGACTACAGGTTATTGTATTCTTAGCCTGCATAAAAAGTACGTTGTGGCAAACAGCATTAACTATACACATGGATTTGTATGAAAAACACCACTTGGAAGGTGTTTTACTTCTACTGGCCTAACTGTGCATCCTTACTACATCATTGCAATAAACCATGGCTGTGATTCTAATCATTTGCTGCATCTCAGGACTTCTTCACAAGCCGAATTTGTGGTCTTGAAACTGCTAAAGCAGATTGTGTTGGAAGTGTGGATACAGTGATGATACAATTGTTCAGAGCAAAATATAAAATCATCTTCCACTGTATCTTGACAGCCAGGTTTGGAAAGTTGTGGACAAGACTATACAGTTTAAGGGTCATGGGTTTATACCACATTTTTATTGCATAACAATATTTAATAGTAAGTACTATTATAGTCTAAGATACCAAACAGTGACCTCTGCTTAGATATAAGATTGATGTCTTAATCAAAATAATTTCAAAACTAAAATTTTAGTATTTCCTCCTAAATCATTTCTGTTGATGATCTTTCATGGGTAAATCACACTGTTCCATTCTTAGTTACCTCAGGCCAAAAGTTTTGAAGACATTAATCCCTCACAGTACCCATGTAACATCATAAATACTGCAGAGAATCTCTTCAAGTTATCATCCTAATATCCTGCCCTCAATACTATGGATTGAATGGCCCTTTCTCATGTGGGGTACCACACTATCATCACATTGATTTACCACATACAGCATAGTCGGTCTATTTCCATACACAGAGCTGGGTCATGAGGCTATTAAACTGAGGTTCTGGAAAGTGATGAATAGCCTTAACCTTGTAGAGAAATCATGCCAAAGAGGTACACTTTTCATTTTGAACCTTTTTTTGATTTTTAAAATAGAATCCTGAATTCAAAATAATGTAATAATAATAATAATAATAATAATAATAATAATAAACTTCAAATGGGAGGAGGAGGGAGGACAGGAAAAAGGAAGAAGAAGAGTAAGAACCATCATCTCAAGCCCAGCAATCAACCAGTCCTGTAAGTTTGAATATTTATTTGTATTCATTTGTAAAGGAAAAGGTCCATGCAGATAAGGTTTCTCTTTCTTTCTCCCTCCCTCTTCATCTCTACTTAAGGGGATTATAGGACAAGAGTGATTAATTCTTCCAGATAAAAATATATGGCTGAAGCATGAACTGATAAAATTTGCCAGCTGGCCTATATGGCTAGGAGGAGCTGCCATGGAAAAAAAAAATTCCATTCAAGTCACTTGGTATTTGCAGTTAGTTGGTATTTGCGTGTTTTGTAAGAAAGACAAGTATAATTATGGAAATGGGATGGGGTCTAAACTAGTGGGAACAGCTATAAAAAAGATGCATTTGATCTCACTTTTTATTTCACTGTATATAAGACAGCATCTACGTTGTGTTAAAAATCCTTATTTAGATGCAGTTGTGTTCCAAGATTCCTGCATGTGAACAGCTTTCTTCCATGGCACCTCGCCAGTCTACATTCTGACCAACAACAAAACTCACTTAGAGATTAACTACTTCACATCAAAAATAAATCACAGGGTCAGCCATGTACCAAGGATTGATACACAGCTATAGTTCACAGTTTGGACTGTGAAGTCAGATCATCTGATATCAGCTCAGTTCTACCCCCCTACCAAGATGCAAGGCTGTCTTTGGACAATTTACTTAACCTCTCTCTTTCTTCAACATTCTTTATGGAACATACAGAAACAAGCCTGTCAAATAATGAGGCTGTGATAAACCAGCATTTTTGAAAATTATTTATTTAATGACCACATACTTAGAAGAAGCATTTCATTATAAGAGAATTGACATATTCAATAACAGTTTCCTGAGCTAAGACGCATCTCTTTCAAAATTGGCTGTAAATTTTTGGTTTATATTTGAATTATTACAGTTATACAATATTGAACTCAATATAAACCCAATAAAACATAAAATTAAATGAGGTTTTAACCTTTAAAAAAGATCTCCATTTCATTATTAAAATTCAGTTTCATATGGAAAAATTCATTTTTAATGCAATCGACA
This sequence comes from Nannospalax galili, assembly GCF_000622305.1. Classification (NCBI taxonomy): domain Eukaryota; kingdom Metazoa; phylum Chordata; class Mammalia; order Rodentia; family Spalacidae; genus Nannospalax; species Nannospalax galili. Next base: position 8,062,584 of record NW_008348586.1, read on the forward strand.
TTAAGATATTTGCACATGCGTTTCTAATCTTTATATATCTGATTATTACTAGTCACAGTCAGTGACTAGTGGCATCTGAGCATGGATATAAAGTCAGGTAGATTTCAATGGTAAAGTTTTTCACATCTACTAATTATTAAGGAGCAAATTTTTATGCTTTGAAGAATTATTTTTTAATCATTATTTTTTTAAGTTTTTTAATAACTACATGATTAGAATAAGCATTACACTACAGCTTTCATATTCAGTAACACACTATAGAGCAAGAGTACATCTCTTTCACAAGTGGCTGCAAGCTTCTAGGTTCACAGTTGAATTAATAGAGTTATACAATATTGAACTCAGTATAAACCCTGTAAGACATAAAAATGAATGAGTTTTCAACCTTTAAGAAAGATCTCCAGTTCATTTTAGAATATATTTTTCTTTGCAGAAAGACTCATTGTTTTTGCTACTACACTGAGATGTTGGCGCATGCATTTCTAATCTGTATGTATCTGATTATTACTAGTCATAATCGGTTGCACTTGGATCCTTGGTGCCTGTATATGTCTGTAAAGTCATGTGGTAGATTTCAGTGGTAATATTTATCACCTCTACTAATTAGTATGACACAAATTTCCATGCTTCCTCCTCAAATATAATACATTTAAAAAATTTGTTGATTTTTTTGTGTGTACATATCACATAGAACAATCTAAACCATCTTAATCAACTATAAAACCACATCCCAGATGGCACCCTCCCATAGCCTCCCTCTCCCAACTAGAGACCTTATACTCTGATGTCCCTGCTAGTCTCTGCTGTGTTGTCGGCACCCCCAGCCATTCCCCACTACTTGTCCATCTGGTGAATCTAGTCAGCCTATCTAGAGGTCTTTGTCTTGGGAGGGTCAGCTGTTCCTCATCTAGCAGCAGTTGTCGATATTCCTTCAGATAAGATTGGGGTCTGCAGTGCATTTTCCCAGTCCTCTGCTGGGTTACTATCTGGGTGTCACTTTGGCTACCCTGGCCAACAACTCAAAAGAAGGTATCTCCTATCTGGCATTGTTGTTTGTTATGTAGTATTTATCTATGTATACGGACTCTTAAAAAATTATATTGGCCCCTTTAATCTTTGGTTATACTTCCCCTTTGGGGGTATAAGGCCATACAGTTGGCCCAGATAAACCAATTTATTTTTACCCTTAAGGAGTTCAAGGATCTGTTCCTCAGGGGTCACATGGGCTTGGGAGGAGCCCCTGGCTCCTTTCTTTTTCCAGTTCCGCCTATGTGAGGATAAGTCAAAGGTCCTGCTCAACCATGGTTGGCTTCGCTTGGAAGCATGGAGGAAATGATTCCTCTG
>NW_008348586.1:8065034-8066916 GCF_000622305.1 Nannospalax galili
TGGCAGCCCACCAGCAGTAGATGAGTGTTCCCCTTTCCCCACATCCTCTCCAACATTTGTTCTCTTGATCTTAGCCAGTCTGACTAATGTAAGATGAAATCTTAAAGTGGTTTTAATTTGCATTTCCCTAATTATTAGTGATAATGAACATTTTTTAACATGTTTCATAGCCATCTTTACTTCTTTTGAGAAATCTCTGTTCAGCTACTTAGCCCATCTTTTAATTGGGTTACTTCTTGTCTTGATTCTCTTTTTTTTGACTTCTTTATATATTATGGATCTTAAACCTCTGTCAGATGTGTCACTGGTGAAGATTTTATACCATTCTATGGGTTTTCTGTTAACTTCTTTGATTGCCTCCTTTGATGTATAGAACATTTTTGATTTAATGAGGTCCCATTTGTTAATTCTTGCCCTTGTTTTCTGAGCAATTGATAATCCGGTTTAGAAAATCCTTTCCTATACCTGTATCTTATAGGTTTTTCCAAATATTTTCTTCTAATAGTTTCAGAGTTTCAGACTTTTCATTGAGGTATTTGATCCATTTGGAATTGACTTTTGTGCAGGGCGAAAGATAGGGGTTTAGTTTCATTTTTCTACAGGTGGAGATCCAGTTTTGCCAGCACCATTTGATGAACATCCTGTCTTTCCTCCAGTGAATATTAATGGCCCCCTTGTCAAGTTATGTGGCTGAAATTACATTTACTCATATTTGGGTCTTCAGTTTTGTTCCATTGATCTATGGGTCTATATTGTGCCAGCACCATGGTGTTTTCACGACTATAGCTCTGTAATGCAGCTTAAAATCTGGTATAGTAATCCCCCCTGACATTGTTCTTAGTGCTCAGGGTTTCTTTGGCTATCCAAGGTCTTCTGTGCTTGCATATGACTCTTAGGGTGTAATTTTCCAAATCTGTGAAAAATTTCATGGGGATTTTGATTGGCATTGCATTGAATCTATAAATGACTTTGGTAGGGTGGTCATTTTCACAATATTAATTCTTCCAATCCATGAGCATGGGAGGTCCTTCCATCTTCTGATATCTTCCTCAATTTCTTTCTTTAAAGATTTAATATTTTCATTGTAGAGCCCTTAATGTCTTTGGTGAGGTTTATTGCAAAATATTTTATTTTATTTGCAGCAATTGTGAAGGGGAGTGTTTCCATTTGCTCTTTCTCTGATTGCTTGTTATTGGTCTATAGAAAGGCTACAGACTTTTGTAGGTTAATTTTTTAACCTGTCAATTTACTGAACTTTTTAATAATTTCTAGGAGTTTTCTGGTGGAATTTTTGGTGTCTCTTAGATATACTATCATATCATCTGCAAAAAGGGATAATTTGATCTCTTCTTTTCCAATTATTATTCCTTTAATTTCCTTCTCTTGTTTTATTGCTCTTACCAAGTTTCGAGCACTATGTTAAAGAGAAGTGGGGTAGTGGACAGCCTTGTCTGGTTCCTGATTTCAATAGGAATGCATCCAGTTTTTCTCCACTTCGTTTAGAATGATTTTGGGTGTGGATTTGTTATATATGGCTTTAAGTACTTGAGGTATGTTCCCTACATTCCAATTCTCTCTAGGATTTTGAACATAAATGCATGTTGAATTTTGTCAAAGGCCTTCTCTGCATCTATTGAGATGACCATGAGGTTCTTGTCTTTGAGCCCATTTATATGATTTATGATGTTTATTGACCTATGTATATTGTACCATCCCTGCATCTCTGGGATTAAGCCGGATCATGGTGGATGATCTTTTTGATGTGTGTCTGTATGCAATTTGCAAGTATCTTGTTGAGAATTTTTGCATCTATGTTCATTAAGGATATGGGTCTATAGCTTTCTGACAAAATATTCTTTAAACTAAAACTAGTCAGCAGAGA